>NW_022195908.1:9634-431226 GCF_008641045.1 Pistacia vera
GAAATGTATTAGTAAATCATCAATTTCATCTCTAAAAAAAGGTGGAAGGCCTAGGCTTTTTCATATTTTCTCGAATTTATTTTAAGCGAAATTATATTAATACATAAATTTCATCTCTAAAAATTATATTTTCTCGAATTTATTACAAAAGAATCTTAATTTGAAGTTCAAAATTCAATTAGATATTATTAATTGGGATATAAAAACGAATTGTATCAACTCTAAAAACTCACTTTTAATATTCTTAATGTTAAACTCCTTTTTTTTTATTTTTTATTTTTTTTTATTTTTATTTTTTTACTTAACATAGGTTTAAAGGGTATACAAAAATTAAGAATTAATGATTTAATGAAGCTTTTATTACATATGACATAAAATTGACATAAATATTATTATCCTTAATAGGTATCACGTTAATTTGAATCCTTAAATCTAATAAATGAGATTTACATTTGGTACATATAGAATAATTAACAAACTTAGTTTATTATAACTGATATAAAATAAATTCATTAATTTTTTTTTAAATGAATTCAATATATGTTCAATAAATTGACATAAATGTTCATAAATCAAATTTAGAAAATAAATATTTTATTTAACATGTAAAACAATGAAAAGAACGAGAGAACCTCTTCCATTTTATTTAATTTATTTCAGTTCTTACTGAAATCCTTTATACATAAAATCACATTAGTTGATCATTTGTTTTAGACATTATTTTGGTACCCAATTGTTTAGGTTATTTGAACAATTCATGCACCATCCATTACATTATTAGAATAAATGTTTGTAGCATGACAATAAAAAAAATAAATATCACAAGTTTATTTTTAGCCATACATAATTAAGGAATAGCAGCTCATGGCATGCAGTTGTATATAAGTTTAAATACATTCTTTTTTTTTCTTTTTTTTTTTTGGTTATATGAATGTGATTTTTATCATCAGAAGACTTTAATAAATCATAAAACTACAGAGATAACTATAATGCTTTTTTATTTATTTGAGGAATGTTTGCTGTTTTCATTATTGATTATAAAAAGTATAGAATATTTTTATTTTAATCTCCAAAACCAAAAAGTAGATCGACGAAATCCAGTAATGAAAANAAACTTCAAAAGCAGAAGGAATAATGGAATAAGATTTTTAGAGAGTGGCCCGTGTGGAGCCGGTCATTTTAATGGTGTTTGATTGAATGCCTGTGAGACTTTGAAGTCGGAAAGTTTTGAATTTGAGTTGTGAGAATATTGGTATTTCTTACTTTTATTATGCTTTTTCGGTATATAAATTGAAATGCCATTGCCAGTTGCCAGCATATAGTAATCCAGAACGTGAAGAACTCCATATAAATTTTGATTATACTATTAATTAGATTCGATAATACGCCTACCTATCTCACATAATTTTCTGTTTTCTTTGCACCTCCCTGATACAGTATAATATGCCTTTTTATATTTAAAAGCAATATACATATCTAAAAAGAAAATTTCCTTCACATTTCCATGCTCCTCATTTTCATGACGTCCAATACACCAACATGCTTCACTAATCCATTTAAATCCTTAACTGAACCCCCGCCTTTAATAGAATCAACTGCTGCCTTACTCAACTCCATGGCTCTGTCCCTCATAACTCGGTTCTCACCCACCGATTCCGCCACCGCTTTGGCCAACTCGGTCGAGTTGGGAACAGTTTGTGCACCCTCGCACACTCTTGTCCCCACCTTCAACTCATCGACCAATAACTCAGCATTCACAAATTGGTCCGCTCCCATTGGCCACGCCAGCATCACTACTCCGGCTACAAGCCCTTCAAGCACCGAGTTCCACCCACAGTGAGTCAAGAACGCACCCACAGCCCGGTGATTCAGTATGGAAACTTGTGGAGCCCACCCTTTTATAACAAATCCCCTACCTGCCACACGATCTTCAAACCCAAGTGGGATCATCCCGTACTTACCCTCCACATAGCCTTTCGTGGGCTCCTTAACAGACCATATAAAATTAACCCGACTTTTCTCTAACCCCAATGCAAGCTCCTCCATTTGATCATTGGTCAACACAGCTTGACTCCCGAAGCACACGTACACCACCTTCCAATCGTTACACGTGTCAAGCCAAGATAACACGTCATCCACAGAAACAGAACTGGACCCGCCTCTTTCAGTGGGGCCAGATGAATCATCATCAGGAGGGAGTAATGGGCCGACAGCCCATACACGATCACTGCCCATTTCCTTAGCTAAATGATCCAAATAAACCCGTTCTAACACGCTGAACGTGTTGATCACGAGGCCCCAACTTCCGATATTACCAAGAAATCCATCTCTGATGAATTCCGAAACCGGGTTTCCTTCAACATATCTACGATAAATCGGAGAAATTTGCCACCAAGGATATTTCGGGGCATTTGGAATTTTCTGCAATGTAAAAACTACCGTAGGATCATCAGCATTCTGTAACTTCGGCATCTCACTCCATAGAGAATAAATGACGGACAATGCCTTTGCCCCGGAAGGTGAAAATACAAGGCGATGAATACCAAGCTCACAGGCTAGTTTATTCGTCCAGCCCAAGAACATATCGGAGATAATAGCCACTGGTGGTGAAGGATGATTTTTAAACCAGTTTAGCAGAGGAGAGTAAAGTTCACCGAGGGCATGCATCATAGTAATAAACAAATTTGCAGGCAGGTCCTTGCTGTTTTCAACGCCATCAGGAATGGAAGGATGACAGGGAAAAGGAAGGACCAGGGTTTTGATGGAAGGGTGGTTGAAGGAGAGAAGAGGACTCAAAAGATTAAGATTTTTTGGGGTGACCAAGATGGTTACGGTCAGGCCACGGGTGGCCAGCTGGTGGGTCAAATCGAGGAGTGGTATCATGTGGCCTTGAGCTGGGTAAGGGAAGACGAGGACATGCGCACCGGTGCCGGAGATTGTCATGGTTGTTTTATCACTGAAGTTTTTAGAAGAATAATTTCTGGGAAAATAGTGAGAGGAGTGGGGAGGAAAAAGAGAGAACCTGTACGCCTCATGGTGATGGTGGTGCTTATTTTGAGGATCATGCATATCTACCAAACAGATAGAGAGATTGGGATTGATTCGGTTGATGACGAAAGGTAAACAAATTTAATGCGGTCGAGAAGGAAAGGAAAGGAGTTAAAGCAAATGAACGGTTGAATTCTAAGGAATTTGATTTGATCGTTTGTGAAGAAGACGGTTGCAAGTAATGGGTTTATAAGCTTAAACCACAGACTTTCTATATATACAGAAATGTATAGAATATATAATACTATTTGTAACTGAAAGAGGAAGATATGAATAATATAAAGTGGTGATACAGATACTCAGCAGAAGCAATGGTGTCGAGCCAAGTAGCAAAAGAACATGCATTATATTGTTGCATGTTAACCATTTGTCAAAAGACTTTTAGTTTCTGCTTCTGTCATCAGATACTCTTTCATTAACTTTTATTTTTCTTTAAAGGCTGTTCCTTAATTATCGTGATAATGTTAGTAAATCAACGTGAGTCTTTTATTTTATTAATTTATTCCTTAATTATTTTTCTAAATTGATTTATTACTTTATTATGGTAATATAATGAAAATATTTTAAATTAAATTTAACATTACTTTATATATTTCACAGTATAGAATCATTTTAACCAAATTGTTATTTAAGTCATCAAACGTATCTAAGACAACCTCCAAGTTTTGTGCATAATCAATTGAATAGTAATTTCCCATTTCCATATAGGTTCACCACTGCAATAAACTCCATAAGGTCTACTTACAAAGGGATAACAATTTGATCCAAGTGACACTTTAATTTTATATAATTTTTTCATAACGACTCAGTCTCTGTTAATCATAATTTGTCTCTAAAATTTGCTAATGGACCTAAAACATTATTGATAAACACTATAACATTAAATAATTCTAAAGATTTAATTTATTTAACCGAAATCTTAGAGATGGAAATTATTATTTTTGCAGTTAAAATTGGAACCTGTACTGCTCATCAAAGCTAACTAAAATACCAAACCAACCATATCATATTAAATGGGGTAGGCAAGGCCCGGGCCCAATAGGATTGGTCCCAATTCTTCAAGGACAGGCCCCAATTTGGCTGGGACCAGTCCAGGCCCATGAAAATTCACAGGGCCCAGACTGGTCCCTAGGACTGGTCATGGGCCCAATAAGGACCGGTCCTAGGCTTGGAATATTACTTTAGCCGCAAACCCCCCCCCCCCCAATTTTTATATCTTTTTAATCGAAAATTATGTAGGAGGTACTTTCTTCAGGAGGTGATTTGTAAGTTTTTTTAATTAATATTAAATAAATATACATGAATGATTAATTGGTATAAATTTATATGATTTAATTTGAAGAAATAATTTAATTTTAACATAAAATAATATCACACTTACAATATGCAAATTTAATTTAAACTTAAACAAAAACAATTAAATAGTTTTTTTATTAAATTATAATTTACATCATCAAAATTACATCTTCCAATCTATATTTTTGAAGAGGTTGAGTAGTTCGGATCTTCAGGGTGCTGTTGTAGT
This sequence comes from Pistacia vera, assembly GCF_008641045.1. Lineage (NCBI taxonomy): Eukaryota > Viridiplantae > Streptophyta > Magnoliopsida > Sapindales > Anacardiaceae > Pistacia > Pistacia vera. Next base: position 14,208 of record NW_022195908.1, read on the forward strand.
CTTCCTCTAATGATTCCAATCCCGTAAACATGTTATGACTTCAACATCTCATCGGTTAAGAGCATCTTTTGTCTTTTAATGTGGCCACTAATGAGAATGGTGACTTAGATGCAATTGTCGCAATTGGCACAGATAAAATGTCACGTGCCATTTGAGCTACAATAAGGAATTGACTTGCATTTTGATTCCACCACTGAAGCAGATCCATCTCATGCTTCTCCTTATTGGTCATGTAGGACATGTCTATTAGTAGGTGTTGCATCTCATTTGGCCCATGTCTACTAAGTTCCATATACATCCACCATCACCGCTACTAAGTTTCATATACATTCAATATGAACTATAGTCATGTCCTAAATGCTGGCCTATCCAGTAACCATGCAACTAAATCCGTTTAATTTAAACCTAGGATCTACAATAAGACCTAATCCATATAAGAATGGAATATCTAACCAATATTTTTGGTATTTCGTTTCCATGTTTGAAACAATATGCATTAAGTCTGGATTATATCTATGTTTAGCAAAAGTTTTAGAAATTTGAAGTAAAATATCTAACGCTAAATTAGTAGTAGGATAATAAATACCACTTAATGTATTAGTAAAATCATAAAAAACTTTTAAGAAATTAATGAAAAATATTGCAAACTGTCCAATAATCATCGTTGACGACTTCGTCCGAATAGTTCTTCCAGTTGACGAACTCTGTAATTTGTGTTGCGGTTGGCATAGCTCTTTTCAACATCAAGTACGTGCAGTTCCAACGGACAGACATGTCGCAATATAACTTCTTTGGTTGAACCAACGGCTTCTCTTGACAACAATATTTTATGTACTCATTCCATGCAATGAATCCGATAGCCAAGCGCACCCTTTCAATCCTCTCATGTATAACTTCTAAACTTACTTTAACAATCAAATTGATGATGTGGAAATCACATCTCTGATGAAAAAATTTGCCTTCACCAAGCAGATTCAAATAAAGAAATTGTCTCGGTGTTAGCATCTTCATTATCAAGCGTTAGCGCCAAAACTCTCTCAGATAATAAATAATCTTGCAAAACTTCAATAATTATAAAATAAGTAGTCTCGGCACTATGTTTAACATATAATGGTTTAAAAACTATCAATTTTTGTTGTAAATGCCAACTATGATCTAGGTAATATATTGTGACCCTTAAAAAATATGTTTTTGATTTAGCAACCTATATGTCTGAAATAAGTGCAATAGATATATTCCTAAAATTTTCAAATTCTTTTTTAAGTTGATCTCTTATTTTAGTCTAAAGTTTTTATATGTCCCTTCTCCTTGTACCTCTACTAGCAGGGCTATACTGTGGACAAAAAGTAGTTTTAATCATATAAAAAAAATGATTTTCAGATAAAGAAAGGGGATAGTCCGTAGCAACTATGTACTTTGTTATTTGCTTTCATGCATGAAGTGCATTGCATTGCCAGATTAAGAGAGTTGAAGATTGTGGATTAAAATTAAATTGAGTTTGAATTTGCTTACCGAGTCCGATTGAAGTTGAACCGGAATGAATACATTGGGGGTGCTACTTCTAAAAGTGCCGCCACATCGTCGAAGTCGCATGCTCAGCGCTGATAATGGTTGAACAAAAATTACATACCCTCACATCTCTTCCCTTTGCCCATTTGGCTTTGCCCGTTTTGATTTAGTGAAGAATCGCTATACCTTGGACACAACCCTCCTCGATGGTCTTCCGTGGTGTCGCAACTCACTTGTGTTTGGCTGGACATAGTCTTGACTATTTTTGGTTATGGAATTGCTACCTCTGGAAAGGGTAAAAATGGATCGAACCCTTCAATTTCTTCGGTGGATGGAGGAACTAGAACATAATACTCATTTGGGGAATCCATTATGAATTTATGATAAAATAATAAATAAATAAAATGGAAGGAATTGAATAATATAAATAATAGATGAATAAATATAAATATAAATTAAAGAGAGTTTGAGAATTGGAGTAGAGAGAATGAGAGATTGAGAGTTGGGAGGAAAATGGATGGAAATAAGGAGTATCTATAGTTTAGGTTTGGGCCCCCCACCAATTTTGACCATTGAGGCAACGGTGCAACTCCCTTTTTTTTTTTTTTTTGGTAAAATTTTATTTTAACCCCTATATTTATTGTCAATCATTTATGGATATTTGCCAGGGGTTTAAATCAAATTAGGGGAGGGGTTTGGGCCCAGGCCTGGAAAAGGGACCGACCCTAGGACAAGGCCCTCCTCCTTGGGCTTGGTTCGGGTTTTGGCCCAAGCCTTATAGGATCGGTCTTTAGGAGGACCGGTCCTTGGTCTGATTTTTGGGTTGGTTTTTTGGGCCTAGACCAAAATTCCCACCTCTAAATTATTAATATGTGAATAAAATACCTTAATTATCCTTATCCTTTCCACCCCTACAAGAACCCCCGTAACCCCTACAATTAATATTAATTTTCTTTATGGGTGCATTTGGATCAGGGGCATATAAGATAACGGGGATAATCTTCGTTTATTTTGCAAGATTTCGGTGTTTGGTTTGCAAGTAATAAAATATGAAGGGTATCGTTTATTGCAAATAGTGTTTATTGTCATGAAGTGGCCATAGATCTGGTCATGAAGTGGCCATAGATCTGGCCGTGAAACGACCATGGATTTGTGATCCATGGCCAGAAATGGCTTTGCCAGTGCACAACCAGCCATATACAGCCAATCATGCACCATTTCGTCGATTGCCGGCAGTGGTGGCTGGCTGCCAACAGTGGCTTGGGGTGATTTTGCTACAAATTAAAGTTTATATGACTGGGGTGTTTTAGCAAAATTTCAAATATAGGGGGTTAAAGGTAATGATTCAAAAAATAATATTATATTAATATTTAAAAAAGAGGGCAATTTAATAATCTATATAACATATCCACCTATTTATCCTTTCAACCAAACACATTATTCACCAATTTATCCGAACCAACCAAACACATTTTCTAAACATTCTCAGTAATCTTCAAGGTGATCTATTTTTCTGTTAATATAACATCCCTCTATAAAAAAAATTATATGATCTAAACGCCCCCTATAAGTTATCAATTTAATATATAATGTTCATGAATTTTGAACAGAAAAGTTTTATTAATAAAATTCATGAATTTTCTATTTATTGATCCTTAATAATAGTATGGGATATTATTATAAACTACTCCTTAGGTTTTAGTTTTTATCACTTAGACTATAACATTTACATTCCAGATTTTTATCACATTATACCCATGAACTTTTAATATTGTATCATAGATACCCGTCATCAGTCTCTCACTAGTATGACCCTTTATAGCAACAATCTTTTAGGTTCCATTCTATCATCTCTAGTTGTTTGAGAAATCTCAAATATCTTTATTTATATACGAATCAACCATCTAGCTCTATTCCCATAGAAATAAGAAACCTAAAATACCTTGTTGATTTAGGCTTAAGCAAAAATCATGTCATTCTCTTTATAATAATTCACTTTCTAGTTCCACTCTTCCAGAGATAGGAAACTTCTCTAATCTTGTTTGATTTTACCTAGGTGCCAACTATTAACTGGTTCAATTCCTTCCTCCATTAAGAAACTACGAAAGCTAACAGAGTTGTACATATTTGAGAACCAACTTTCCGATTCCATTTGTTGTGCAAATTACACATGTTGGCTAATTAAAAATATTGTTGGATTAGGCCCATTATTAAAGCCTAAGTATGACCCAAGAAGTGAGTTGACTCAACTTAATTCAACCTGAAACCTCTTAATATAAATGGCCATATATATATAGTTTGGACCACACATTTTGATAATTGACAAAGCATTTTTTTTTTCTTACTGTTTAAAGAAAGTGAGAAGAATTCTTATTATTCTATTTTAAGTTTTGAAAATGTTAGAAGTAAAGAGATTGAAACAATTGTAATCATTTTAGCTAAAAGTATATTACAAAAGGATTTGTTTTTTGGACAACTGCCTTCAACAACTGTTAGGTGTGTGTAAGTTCTTTTATTTTCATTAATACTTTGTTTTTAGTTATAAAATATCATCATATATTCCATAAATTCAATTTATCTCTCAAGTCTCATCATCTAATTGTATATAATTCACCTAATTTAAGCTAAGATGATGCATATACTTGTGCGAATAGTAATATTATGTATACAGATTTGAGATCCCAACTAATGTGACTATTAATGTATTAATATCACATTAATTGTAAGATTTTCGCGGTGTGACATTGTGTTTCCTATAATTAATGTAGTATTTGACACATCAACAATCATATGACCAATACTTCAGGTTCAAAATTGGGATCCCAAATTTGAATATGTAGCATCACTCTTAGGCTATGTTTGGTTAGGGCCCTTGGAAGATTACTCCGGTAATCTATCTTTCAATCCAGTCATTATCTTCTTTGGTTCTGCAGGTAATAAAAGATTTCGGTAATCTTTTATTACTCGGGTAATATGAGAGGTGTGTTAGTGTATGCCCTAGGAACCAATCGTCTTGCCAGTTTTAGGGCGTTATATCTTGCAAATATTCTTTTAAGAATGGAAGAAAAAGTTCTGATTTCACATGTACGTTTACTGCTTCATTTATATTATTTATAATGCATGTGAAATGTCCAGATGATACAGATCTTTAGAAGATTAAATCATCGAAGCATTCCCTACATAAGTAATGTTAATTGGGCAATAACATTGCATAGTAGGCATGCTGAATGTCTCTATTGAATATCTTGTGATGATATTAGTGTGGGTGATTATAAGAGTTATGTCACTGGGGCATTGGCATGGATAAATAGTTAGTGAACTGTTTATTAAATATGACTGATTACAATAAATCACATGGACATTTAAAATGTGGTCAATGATACATTGTAGAATAGTACTAGTGTTCCATTGATCCTTAAACCTGAGACATCATGGTTGGATTCGACATGGGATGCATATGGTTCATATGATGTATAAGCACGAGACTAGTCATGTCTTGTGTAAGAAGCCGGTTTAGTCATATGTTATTCATGTGCGAAGACAAATGATGGTCAAGATAGGATCCATTGACTCAAAACAGTTTGGTCTCGAATTCCCAAACGAATGCCAATAAACAGTAGAAAAATGAAATCTTTGGCCAGAGTATGAAAACTGTCATATGAAAAGAGTTTCATGATGACACATTCCATTGCATTTTGACAATTTGATTAAAGGTTAAGTTAAGAGTTTTGACATACCATGAACCTATTCTTAATCGGGATTAGACAACGGAGGGATTTTACTATACGGAACATACGATCGGAAAAAGGTTTATTGGACTTTAACTTCATTGTGGCTTAGGGGTTATGGAGCATTGCTAGATGCTTACCATGATCAGTGAGAGTTTTGATCATAAAGAGTTATGACGAAACATATCGAAACACGATATTGGGCCCACGGCTAGGTTACAATCAACCTAAGTGGTCGCAAAAAAAAAAGAAAAAAAAAAAGAAAAAAAAAAATCCAAGTATGAAAAAAAAAGTAATACATATCGTTAAAGGTTAACGATGTTCGGATGTAAATGTGTGCATCCGATTTTTATGTATTGATGAGAAATGATTATTCATGGAAAACTAGCACTTACCAAGGGTAATAAGGTCATTATTGGATTATATTCAATAATGGACTAATGTATTATTGGATTAGATTCAATAATGAGTTAAATATATTAAATGGGATAATATATATACTTTGATTATAAATTTGTTTAAATAAAAAATTTAATATTAAGGAGTTAATATTAAATTAAAATTACTTCAAGGACATAGAACAATAATGATTTAATATTAAGGTGTTAATATTAAATTTGAAATTGATTCAAGGGCTTGAAAGTATTATTGAATTTGTATTAAGGGTTAATATAGGATTCATATTAGTTCAAAGACTTGAGAGCAATTTCAAATTATTATAAAAAGGTCCTTGTATATAAATAAGTGATTTATCCCCAAATTTAACCTAATTTCATTTGATTGAAAAATTCTCATCCAAGCTCTCAAGGTTGGTTGTCTCTTCTTGTCTTGGGGTGGATACACTTAAAGGATTCTTCATCAATTTTGAAGATCTTTCACCCCCAATCAGAGCTACAAAGGGTTGTAGAGCTTTAAAGGTACTAATTCCACCCTATTTGTTTTAATTTCATGCAATGTGAACCTTTGTTCATGCCACATCATTTTTACACCATATTTCACCATGTTTACCTCGAAAAGCATAAAATCTTTCAAGGTGATATAGGGGTTATGTGATTACCGACTCAGAGGGTGGTATTTCAAGATTACCGTGGTAATCCTATTTTTGTTCCAATTTTACCTTACTTTATAAAAAATCTAGACACAAATGCCCTCCTATTAATGTCAAATAACAATTAACCATACTCTTTGAATGAGTTCTTTAACCTCATTAATTAATTATTTGGACACACACACACACACACACACATATGGCAAGAAATCGTAATGGGCCTTGTCAAGCCCAAATACGAAACACCCACTACGTGGCCCAATGCCATGACCCAATTTTGATTAGGCCTACGTTAAGATTCGTGCCATGGGCTAGCCCATTGCACCAATTAGACTGCTCATAAATTGGATAATCCAATCATTAAGGCCACACCTTGAGTTGGTCCTCACCATAAGCTCACTTGTGCTTTGGATCATTGGCCCATGGCCGCTGCAAAGGACTCAGAGTCCCATCAATATTGTAATTCTCCCCAAGAGTTCCATCTTCATCCTAATTCATCCAAGATCTCAAATCTTACGTGAATTAGGACTCCAACTCTTACTAAGGCAAGTGAAGTAGGACTTTCTTGTTTATTCAAACTTTACCATTATGGACTTAAAGTCCTACTGGGATTCGAAGATCAATGACCATTATATAAAGAGAGTCCTTGCCTCTCATAAGGATTATTATGGAATACCACCTACTAGCTTCTAAGAACTGTATACCTTCGCCGTAGCTCTAGTCTCCAACTAAGATTCCGGTAACCTTTCCTTCCTTTGGCCCTCACTAAATAGCCTTGTTGACTTGGGCGTCAGAATGCCTACGGCAAATATCACCCCAATATTTCTGGTGAGCTTCACGCTAGTTGCTTTGTGTGTGCAGGTCTAGCAGATTGTCAGTGGCCTCAACCTCACAGGAGCAATCTGTTCTATAACTGTAGATTTATAGCGTCTATATATATAATCTTGTAAAGGGCATTTAAGTAAAATAATATCTAAGTATTTTGTAATTATTGTCAACCAACCACATTAATTATTTACATTAACAGGTTTCTTGTGCTGTGAGATTGTGTTCTTAATTCTCCAATTTCTATTTGTCTATATTGTATGACATTTATTCTAACACCATTCCTCAAGAACTCGGAAAATGTAATCTCTCATCAATATTAGCCTTTATAGCAACCATCGATCAGGTTCATTCCCAACGTCTCTAGGTAGCCTAAGCAACTTACAAATGTTGAGCCTTCGTGATAATAAACTTTCTGGTTTTATTACTCAAGAAATTTGAAATTTGTCGAAGATCATGACTTGCAGGAACGCAACTCTCTTACAAGTTATAAAAGATTCTTTGTACTACATTTCAAGAAGCATCCGTTTTATATTTGAACTATCTTATATGATGTTATGCTTTAAGCTGATGTTATGCTTATTATTAATTTTTTAATCCAATGATTTCTATTGAAACATTAATGCGTGGCGTTAGAAAAATGAAAGCATTATAAGGTGTGAAAAAAATAGACAAGGGACCGTATGCAAATTAAATATATTGTTATATTGTATAAAAAGGACAATTTGCATAACCAAAATACTAGCACTTATACAATATTTGGATTAACAAGTGACTGACAAGTGTAGGTTTTTATCAAGTTAACAAGTCATAAAATTTCCCCTTTTACAATTTTTTTATTCCTGTAAATACAAACAGTAAAAATTTTAATCCCGTGTTAATATAATGTAATCCCAAGACCACCACCCTCTTCTCGTTAAAGACAAGTCTATACTGTAAGAGTAACTGTGTTTAACTCTTTCCCCCTGCTCTTCGCAACATTGCCTTATTTTCACAGACAAGATTGCAAAATTCTGTGTTCTGCGTCAATAACACAAAATTTTAATCCTTCTTTCTGATGGAGACAACTGTGATCATGCCGGAGGAGAGAGGTCTATTGTTATCAAATTTCAAATAATGAATGTAAATTACACGCGCGAGAGTGGACGACTGGGACCATATGCAAATTAAATATATTGTTATATTGTATAAAAGGACAATTTGCATAATGTTCACATACCCTATAAGTCACTCCACAATTTTATCTCAATGTTGTATCCCATTGTCTCTACTAATTATATTTTTCCTTCTTTATGATTCAATTCTTATATTTTCATATGAGTAGGTTTCAAAACACTTCATTTGGTGTAGACTAGATTATATATTCATCTATGCTTTGGTTTGGGAAAAGGAAATAGAAGGTTTTCTAATAATCTGGATCTTAATTAATTAGCTAGGGTATGTGGATGATTCATCTTGTGAAAACCTTTTTATTTGGTATTATACTTCATAGATGAATAATATGCATATAAAATTAAATTGATTTTTTGAAAGCTCGAGTTTCCTTGTCTAACATAGACCCTCTTTTCTTGTAGTTTTGATTGCTCTTGTCTTATTGTTAGAGAGGTTCATATATCAATGTGGTGGTTGTGGATTGCTAGAATTGGTACCTATGTTTGTCCAGGGGAAATTCAATGCAATCAAAATGCTTTCAACTAGTGGGAAATACCTAAATTGATTTTCTTCGATGTTTGTGAAGTATGCTGGTGGAAGGCAATAGGTTCAATCAAAATTCTTTCAATTTGATGTGAAGTGGACTTGGTTGTTTGTGGAGCTGGAAGGCAATCAGCTCCATCAGTTTCAGCCGTTTAGGATATGGTGGAGGTCTTGAGGATATGCTCTTTTGTTCTCTTGTTTGTGTTTGTCTCCATTGTTGGAAAGTTTCCTAATTATGGGCTAACATGAATTATGTTTTGATTTAATCAAACCGGATAAACACATAGTCCAATGAGATATTTTGATGGGCTTTGTGATCGATTATTTTGAAAGCTTTATACACTTCATATTTAATTGATCTGGGTTATGACTAGGGCTGGTTAACGAACCAAGTCACTTGCGAGTCGGCTCAGCTCGGCTTGAGTCTGGCTCGTTAATGACTCAGTTTGTTTGGTTTCAAGCTAACTCGACTTGGTTCGTGAGACAGAACAAGCCGAGTTCGAGCCTGCCTCAGCTCGGTTCACCAGGCTTGCGAGTCAAGCCTGGCTCGAATAAGTAGGGTGTTTTGGGGGGTTTTTTGAAGTATGAGGGATTACACTATAATTTTCAAAACAAAAAGTTTTCAAAAATGACAAAGACACCCCAATTTTAAAATCCCTAAAAATGTCGACTCCCAAGTCTCCAACTATTTGGTGTAAAACCAAACCAAACCCAAAAATTGTCAGCACAGTTTCCAGCCGTCTCCGATATGTTTCGTCGTCGCTGTCAAAACCATCTGCTTTGCTGGAGTGTTGTCATAGACTCGCCGCCATCAAACCCATCCACCCCTTCAACTCTCACCGATGCTTGGCCGCAACTTGTTTTCCTTTTCTCTCCTCGCCGTGAAACCCATCTGCTTCGCCGTCCACCGTCGTGTTCTCGCAGTATGTTTGTTTGTTTTGAATCTTGTTGACTTGTTGTTACTTGTGTATGATTGATTTTGTGAAACCCATTAGCTTCTCATGATTTTTGTGAACTCTCTTATGTAATAGGTGGTTTTTTCCGGTGAAACTGAAATGGGGAATGTTTCTTTGTCATGATTGTTGTGTATGATTGTCGTGTTGTCATCGTTGACCGTCCTAGTGTCGCCATGAAACCCATATAATTCTTCAAGGTATTAGGTATGTGCAGGGCAGTCTGCAGTAAGCTAATTTTTTTTGTTTTAAACTTTTAAAGAAATTGTTAATTTGTTTGTAGGGTGTATGAGGCTTTAAGGAGGGTGTATGAGTGTGTCATGTATGCTCCTAATAATTGCAGTAGGGACTAGGGCAGTCTTCATGGTTCAAATTCGTAATAGCCTAGCCAGTAGGGGATTTGTTTGTTAATTTGGTTTTAAAGAAATTGTGCAGCAGATTGAACAGGCATTTAATTCTTCACATCTTTTAAAAAAAAAATGGGGCATAAAATAGCCCTAGTCATGATTCATGAACTTCAATTCAAGTTGAAGAACCTCTTTAATTAGAATGGGGCATTTAATTTCTTCAACCAACATCTTTAATTAAAATGAGGCATTGGAATTTGCCCTTAATTTAAAAAAAAAAAAATTCTTTTTTTCAAGCTGGCTCGCGAGTCGGCTCGAACTCAGCTCATTAAGCCTGCTCACGAGATAGGCTCGAAATCCCTTCAATCCCTAACAAGCCGAGTTGAGCTGGGCCAAGAAATCAGATGCTCGACTCGTTTTTGTCTCCCCTTTCACGAGCCAAGCTCGTTAAGCCAAAAACTCAGCTCGGCTCGGCTTGTGAACAGCCCTAGTTATGCCAACTAGTGTGGGCAACATAGTTTATTAGGCCCTTAATGGCGGGCCTAATAGACTGATATATAAATTGACTAGGTCCCCTTTTCCAAACATATGATATTATTCCCATTAAAATATCGTCATATTTGTGCATTCTCGGAAAGGAAGACAAGCCTCTTGATCGACCATCGATCTCTTTAAAAAATTAGAGACAATAGAATAAATTAGGTTTGTCTTATTCCTAATTTAACATTAGTATTTTATAAACTAATATGTGGGTTATTAAGATAATTCATTGATATTATATTGGCTTTTGTAACTCAATACTTGAGATTTCTTGCATTGATTTATATTCACACTTGGTGAATAATTCTTCCATGTGGTATCAGAGCTACACATATTAGTTTATAAGATCTGAATCTTGAGGTTATAATTGGAATCAAAATCAAAATTGATTTAAAAGTTCATATTGAAAATTAGGGTTCTTGTATAAATAAGGAACCCAAATAGGGGCGTTTATGTTTTGAACCCATATGGCTTTTCTGACCATTTGAGAACCTTTTTTGTGCCATTGGAAGGTGGAAATGCTGAATTTTTGTTGTAGGAGTCGAAAAATATAGATCTAAAATTTCCAGATCGCAGGGGTGAAATTGTCAAATTTTAAACATTTACGAGGTAAAACATAACTTTATAAATATTGGGGGTTTTTATATTTATTAAATTAGGGCTAGACAACCTAATTAGGTCAAACTAGGTCAACCCAACCTGGTCATACAGGCTCAGCTCGACCCGAAATGTCAAAGCGGGTCATGCGACTCGATTAGTCAACTCGGGTCAGCGCAACCCGGCCAAACAGAGTCACCCGACCCGATTAGCATGGTTTAGCCCAACCCGTTAACCGACACAGTCAACTCACCGTGGCAACGATGATCGTTGACCACGCGTATGGACGCACGTGATAGTGTTTCTCGATGCATGGAAGTGATATTCCGGCACGTGAAAGCACGTGAGTGGTGTTTCTAGAATGTGAATGCACGTGAGACTCTTTTCTGGCGTGTGATCATGTTTTCCGACGCATGAAGGTGATCTTCTAGCACATGGCAGCAAGTGCGAGCATGTATGGGGGCATATCGATGGATGATGTGAAGTTTCCGACACGCGAGAACGCATGTGATTGTTTTTCAGCACGTGTGGTTGCGCGTGAGCCTATTCTGGTGCTGTTGAAGATGAAATTACCTTTAAATCACATTTCCCTCTATTATTGTTAAAGTTATACTCCGTCTACGTGCAACAATTATATAGAGTATAATTTATAAGGAGTGATTGTTCTTTTGGTTGGAACAATTATCAAATTAAGATTGTTAGAGATAATAAGGTTTTATATCTCATGAAATCTTAATTATGACTATTAAAATATAATAGGATTAAATTGAGATTGTCCGAGATAATTGGGTATTATATCTCATGAAATCTTAATCACCTAAATTGAAATCCAAAAAAAGGTTATTGAATTAAGATTGTCAGAGATAATTAAGTGTGTATCTCAGAAATCTTAATATTTAAGACAATATTATTTAGTATCATTAGAACACTTTTGTGAATTGTCATAATGTTTAATCACCAAAGCGATGCATTCATTGAAGCTTGCAAAATTATTCATTTGGAAAATGATACATTTGGTTACATTCTTCAGTACAAATAATTTCCTACCCAAAAGGTGGTTATTATTTGATGGTAACATAAGGTTAATTTTGGAAATGCATTGGTTCTGAAAAATTCAATACACTTAAAAGTGGGTGATTTTTCAATTGACATGTATTTTCCTATCAAGTGGAGGATGAACAATCATCTAGAAAGTTTTATCTGCCCAAAATGGCAATAGTCTTTTGAATGTCATATGTTACATTAGTATTTTTGATAACCTTATGTGTAGGGTCCTAATAGCATGTCATTTTCTCTGCCAAAGTGGAGTTAATGATGATGCACCAAAAATCCCTATAAGATGTAGCTTATCAGGTTTTAAAGCTACTTTAATTATTTATTACCTATAGTTTTATACTTGGGATACTAATAGTATGTCATTTTCTCTGCTCGAAGGGGAGTTAATAGTGATGCACCTAGTGTTCTTATGTAAAATAGCTTATGAAGTTTAAAGCTATTTTAATTATTTATTGTCTATGATCTTGAGATATTAATAACATGTCATTTTCGTTGCCCAAAGGGGAGTTAATGGTGATGCACTCAGAATCCCTATGAAAAATAGCTTATAAAGTTTTAAAGCTATTTTAATTATTTGTTGCTTGTAATGCTGAATTGTTGCATCATTCTTTTTAAGTGGTGGAATCAAGATATTGAGTTAGCCCTGAGAATGTTCCATAAATCATGTTATTGTTAAGAAAAATTCATAATTTTCATGTTTTATTATTATTATTACTATTGTTGTTGTTGTTGTTGTTGTTGTGTATATATACATGAATAATTGTATATTTGTGGGAATATGATTAAAGTGAATTTATGGGCACGCTGTTAAGTACATGAATTTCATGTTTGAAGGGTTTATGGGTGAGATAAACGGTAATTGTCAAAGCAATCCATTTATTGATACTCATAAATTTTTCTGTCATTAATTTGGGAAGTCTGGTTCCTTAGAGCATCTCCAATGGTGCTCTTTATTTTAAAGAGCATGTTTCACAAAAATAAAAAGCATCTCCATTAATTTCTAAATATAAAGAACAAAATTTGTATTGAAATCCAATTGACTCTTTAAATTAGACTTAATAAATAAGAGAGAGACTTAATAGGATAGAGAATTAATAATAAAATGCATAGAAACTTATAATTTATTAAATAAAATTGGGATAAAGAGTGCTCACTCTTTAATTTATATTTAAAGAATAAAGAGTCTATTGGACTCTTGTTTTTATGGACAAACTCTTTATAATAAAAAGTTTGGATCATATAAAGAATAATTTGGAGATGTTTTTATACAGTAATCTACCCAAAGGGGTTCTTATGTATTTTATATTGGAACCATGAGTAAATCAATAGTAGCGTAGCGTCAAGGTAATTTTTCATCCTAAAGGAGATTAATTATCCGAAATTTGGGCATTATTGTTGATTGGTTTATTATAAGATTTAGTTGTCTGTTGCATTCTGCACATAAGGTAAGTGTGCTATATTTCAACTTGAGACCCTGTGAGAAATACCCATGGTGATATATTATTAATAAAGTATTGATATTCCTTTTGAGTGATTTCTTTTTCATCTTACCATACGACTCCCCCCATGCTTAATGCTGTTAAAATTGTCAAGATTAAAAAAATTTCCACATATAAAAGTTTTCTTTTTTCTAATAAATAAAACTTTAGTTTATTTTTGACAATCCTCTTATCTCCTTTAAGGGGATGGTTTTTTTGCTATATTGTTTTTTTTAATATATATATATATAGCTAGCTTGATTCATATATAAGTCTTGGAAACTTTCAAAGTATTTGTTTCAAGCTTTAATTGAAGGTTTTAAAGTCTATAAAGAAATTTTGAGGTAATAAGTATTGTGACAAACATGCAACTATTATTTATATATAGTTGTTATGCCTCTTAAACCTAAGCAAATTGAGATGGCTGAGAGACAAAGTCGCGCTAGTAAAGGTATGGTGAAATATTGATGACTAGAAAGTTTTGACTATATTATTTTGAAAATTGTCTTTTCCACACATTGGCTAGAAATTTCTAGTAAGCTGATACTAGTTTTTTTTTAATCTTTGGATTGTTTGGAAACTCAAGTTTAGCACATTAGCTATCTTGAAAACTCTAAATTTTATATGTTTATTTCTGTGTATCATAGCATCAAGATTATTAAAGCTATTTGATATAGTTAAATATCTCATATGGAAGCTTTTAATCAAGTTTTCAATTCTCATTAATATTATTGTTATTAGAGGTTAAGAGGAATGATATGGATTCTATGAAATGTAATTGTTTGTGATAGCTTGTGCTTTCCCTTAATAAAGTTTACTCATTTGTTATATATGAGTGTTTAAAGCTAAAGGGATTAAAAAACATATTAAAATGCTTTAAAGCTAAGTTATTAGCTATGAACTCCACATAAAGGTATATATGTTTCATAGAAACATCATTTCTCTTATGTTTTCTAATGCCCTTTTGTAAAGATTTTTGTATGACTAATTTTTTGACCTTAAACTTCATATTTATGCTTATATATATCTGAAGGTCAATGGGAGGAATTATTTTCTTTAATTTCCTTTTCGGTGACTATGTTGGATAAATTTTCTTTAATCTAAGTATAGATCATTGAGTGGTATTAAGGGAACTTATGCCTTTTTTTTTTTTAGACTATTTGTTTTATGCTAACATTTGGTATTTCTAATCTCTTGAGAGATAATTAGAAGTGATGAGCTGGCTGAATCAAATGCCTTATTTTTTAATAAGTTTTAGTATATGTTGTAAATGGCTAATGGGGTTGTCTCGCATAAATTCTTAAAGTATTACATATATTTTATGTCCTCATTAGTATGGTCAAGAATTATGATTACGGTTGAATGCATGCTACAGTGGTTGTTATGGTCGATTCATTAATCAAAGTGTTAAACTTGTTAATTTCTATATACATGTGATAACATGTGTTTCGAGTTTTTGATGCACTTGGTTAGTGGGAGTTTTCTTCAATCTATTACATGATATCATTTGTATTTGTAATAACCTTGATATCATATCTATATTTGTGGATCCACAACATTATGATAAATGATATGATATTGTTACTATATAATGTCACATGTAGATGAAAGATATTTTACACTATGACAGGCTGAACTAAAGTTTATTGACCTCATTGTTTATATGAGTTGTCTGCTTGTTTTCCTGTGTGAAAATGTTTTATTGTCACTTTGGATGCATATGGTTTCGGTTCCATGAAAAGTGGCTGTGAAATTTAATATGAACATTTGAGGATTGATGTAGAGTACATTAGTACTGATTTTATATTGGCTGATCCCCGAACTAGGGACCGAGACTTGTGGTTTTAAACATCATGTATAGAACATGGGCGTTTTAGGGTCTTTTAATATTTTGGGTTAGTGGGATATTTTTTGTTGACTTATGCCATTTTATTTTGATCATGATCATTAGTTCTTATATATTTGCATACATATACATATGTGCATATGGATGATGAAATACAACATTGTGTTTTAAGAATAAGGTTTCTCTTAAGAATGATAGTTGCATATGGTTGGTGAAATACAACATTGTGTTTCAAGAATTAGGTTTCTCTTGAGAATGACAGTTGTATAAGTATGTTTCATGGTTAGATATCCTAAGGTTTATTGATTGAAACATACAAGCTTCATTGGAAGCTGTGGATTTCTCTAGCTTCTCCTTGAAGCATAAAGGTTATAGAGAAATCATAAAGATGATTGACAGGAAAATAACACATGTTTACGATCATTTTGTATTGATTGAAACATACAGGCTTCATTAGAAGTTGTTTAGCTTCATTTGAAGTTGTGTAGCTTCATTGGAAGCTATGAAGATTCATTGGAAGTTGTGGATTTCTCTAGCTTCTCCCTTGAAGCATAAAGGTTATAGAGAAATCATAAAGAGGACTGACAGGAAAATAGCACATGATTACGATCATTTTGTTGGGTGCTATTCCTACCACACTCCCAGAATATTGATCCATGTAATTTGATTAGTAGTAATTGTAATCATGGATTGATCTTATATCGATTAAAGATGTAAAGATGGTCTTGGTTCATTATTTATAATCATATTGATAGGATTGTTGGTCGAAGTGTTATCTCTAAGCTATTTGTTTTCTTAAAATAGTGGCCACTTTAAAATAAAATGTTTGTTTACCCGGGAGTCAAAAATTGTTTTCTTTTATTAAAACAAAGTGTTATGATGACTAGTGTGGGCTACAAGGTTTATTAGACCCTTAATATTTTGGGGGGGGTTTGTCAAAGGCAATAGACTGATATATAAATTGGCTAGGTCCCCTTTTCCAAATGAATGATTGATTATTCCCATTAAACTATTTTCATATTCACACGTTCTTAGAAAGGAAGACAAGCCTCTTGATCGACAATCGATCTCTTTCAAAAATCAAAACAATAGAATAAATCAGGTTTGTCTTATTCCTAATTTAATATCAATATTTTATAAACTAATATGTGGGTTATTAAGATCTGGATGCATTGATATTATATTGGTTTTTGTAACTCAATATTTGAGATTTCATGCATTGATTTATATTCACATTTGGTGAATAATTCTTATATATTAGTGGATAATGTATAAATTTATATGATGCCTTTGTTGAATTATTGAGAACATATATATTGCCTTTATATGATGCCTTTGTTGAATCATTAAGATCATCTTTATAAGGTGCATTCTAGCTCTAATAAAAGGTGAAATCAAGGCACAAGAGCTGGCAAAGATGAAGAGAAATAATGGTGGAAAAGCTCTCAAATTTTGCAAGTGAGGAAGTAGTGAGGGCAAACAGCCCGTTTTATAGTGTCAAGTGGGAAGCCAGAATGGCGGGAGTCAATCTAAGCCGTCAATTCACAACGAATCTCAACCCTCCATTCGTGGAGCTATCTTGGCCGTCCCATGGTTACACGTGGTGACGATCTATGAAGGCAGTCAATCGTCGGATCGAGCAATCATAACCACCGATGCACGTCACCTTAACTCCACGAGTAGCAAACGTACATTGCTTTAGTTATGCACGTGGCCAGCTGGAACAGTGCATGCGAGATGAAAAGTAATTGCAAAAGTAGGCCGCATTTAATGCGACATGCGAGCTCAGAAATTACCCTTGTTTCCTTCATTTCAAATTTCAAATTTGACAACATTACATGAGAAGATAAGTCTCAATCACATCGGGTGAAGTTAAGGTCGCGTGATGAAGCTCGGATAAGCTCAACGACCTATGTGCGAGTTAAATCGACGAAGGAATTCAGTCTAAGTGGCAAATCAAGTAGTTTTAGTCTTCAAAGCTCGACACAATCTCCGAACACTAGGGGGTAGATGTTGTGTGTGATTTTGCCAAAAAGCTTGGAGGTCCCAGAAGCTTGTGGAGCTGTAGTCTGACCTAGAATCAGCATGACCCAAAACAAGCTTGACCCAGATTCAGCACGATCCAAAGTAAGCTCTACCCAACTAAAGCTCGCCATAGTGACCAATCTTAACAGTTGCTTAACGGAGCAAGGATAAGCTCCAATCTCTGATACTTTGGAAGAGAATAAGATCAATATCGCTGGCAACGTGATCTTAGCGCTCAATTGCTAAAATCACGAGATTGCATACCAAGTCTGATAACAATCCCGGATTTGTCTCTCTTTCCTTTATCAAAAACTTGTAACTATGAGAGAGGGGTTAACAAATTATTCTAGGCAAAACTATATTTTATTGTAACCTTTCTAAAGCAATAAGAAAAACAATGGACGTAGGCTTAAGTCTCAACTTGCTGAACCACTTAAAAACCTATTGTGTTCTTTATTTACTGCTTTTTTGCATTGCATTGTTGATTTTCATTAAGTCACACATACATCTGTTCTGATTCCACCAAGGTCAATCAGATCTCTCTAGTTGGTGCGAATTCTCATATCAACAAATACAATATTTTTTTTAGAAACATCACTAATCAACAATCATATTCATGGCTACAGTACCACTACAGTGTTTTTTATTTCTTTGTTAACTATTCTTGTTTAGGAAAAAACATAATCTTACGGTCTAGAAATTGTTAATATGTGTTTGTTGTGTAAACATTAAATGGCCAAGATTTCCTACTGTGGCAAATCACATGGATTGCCACCTCAGATCATTTTGTAACCATATAAGCTTTCTGTAATTTGGTTTCTACAGTGAATGAAAAACGAAAATCCAAGTTCTCTCTCTAATTTTCTGTTTGTTTGTGTGGAAAGTTTTTCTCTTTCTAGTTATCTCTTTAAGGTCCTAGGATTCCCAATTCTGACATGTTTCTTTGATTGAATGACTTGTTGTTCTTGGTAATCAGAAAGTGTTGATTTGTTTACTATCAAACTAATCAACACTTTCTTGTTATGTCTTTTTATCTTGGTGGTTAGTTTTGATTTGTTTATTATTATGAAATGATCTTGCTGTTGAGTTCAAATGATTGATTGTGGTGGAGTCTATCCTGTTGGGATCATTTTGTGATGAATAAGTTTCATTTTGTGGCAAATTTTTTTTTTTTTTTTTTTTCAATTTGGGCAAATTTGAATTCAAGTTTGAATGATTACAGTAGATCGAATTCAAGCTTCGGATCGAGCACGAATTCAAGCTTCATCCCCAGCTCAAACTCATCAGCTGACGTGGGTAATTTTTAAAATGCGGGGCATTGAATGTAAATTAATAAATAAAATAATTTAAAACATATTTGGCTGATTGTTACGAGATAGGATTTGAAAATTAATAAAAACACCACTAAGTTTTTTAATTTAGTTAAACACCCAACAATAAAAAGTTTATAAATTCACAAAAATGCCCTCACCAACCCAAATTTGCCAGTTTCAGCCACCACCGTCGGAAGGTGGCTGAAATCTAGCGTAATGGCCCATAACCGATTGGATCTAGCCAATCATGTATCGATATGGCCTTTTCCGGCTAGATCCATCATGGATCTGGTCGGAAAAGGCTAAATCTGACCACATCTGGCTGTCAACGATGACCAAAGATATGGCCATCATCAACGGTCAACAACGATCATATCTTAGCCGTCGTTGATGACCAGATGTGGCCAAAGATCTAGCCGTCAATGACCAGATCTTTAGTCGTAGATTTGGCATTTTCTGGCCCAATCCACCAGATTAGCACACTACAGGCCAAAGACAGCTGGTAGTGCGCCATTATGCTAGATTCCGGCCACCTTCTGGTGGTGGTGACTGGAATCTAGCAAATGTAGATAGGTGGAGGTGTTTTTGTTAATTTATAAATTTCTTTTATTGGGGTGTTTAGTTAAATTAACAAACCTACGAGGGTTTAAAAGTAGTTGAATATAATAGAATTAAATTTTGAGAATAGGGGAACAAATATGCAGGATAGGAATATGATAGTAAAACTTAAATTATTCTTGTTTTTATTTTGATAGGAAAATTAATTTTAAATTTTGCATAATTCAATATTGTTGTGCGGTCAATCCAAAGAGGATAATTCCTTATTAGGAGAGACGATATTTAGATTGGTTCAATTTGGAATGAAGATATACGGATTGACTTAAATTCCAACTAAGGTAGTCGAAGATCATGCAACTTCATAATCCTACGTATTTGAATCTTATCTCAAATCTATCATGTAAATGGGTGCTATATAAACCCATCATAACTTGTTTTCAAGGGGGGCTGGGAAATTGTTCTAAGAAAATCTTCCTAGGAATTATACTATTATTTGTAAGCTCTCAAAAGCAATAAGATAACAGTGGACGTAGGCTCAAGTTCTAACTTGTCGAACCACTTTAAAAATTGTCTTGTTTTCTTATTTGTGACTCTTTCTTTTTTATTCATTGCTGATTTTCACTAAATCACGCGCATATCCATTCTGGTTCTGGCAGGGTCAATTAGAATTCTCTGGTTGGTACAGATTTCTGTATCAAGATTTTGGCGCTAGAATGAGGGCCTGATTCACAGCAGCTTTCCATGTTTTTCCAGCAAGTCTCAACTTCTTCAGCAAATCCCAGCTTCTTAATCTAGAATCACGTTATCAAATGTGAAAATCTGAGCAGGATAAACTTTGAATATGGCTAAGCAATAAACACAATAATTGTAGCCCTTTGAGTTAGCTTTTCGACGGTCCAAGTATCATCCAAATATGAGTCTACAGCTCAAGTTATTGTCAAAATACTAAAGTTTGTTCCAAATAAAAGATCTCAGATCGCGTGGCCAGATCACTCAGATTGCATGCTTAGATCACTCTGATCTTCAACTTCAGATAGTGTGGCCAGATCGCTCAGATCACGTGCTCAAATCTCTAAGATTAGAAAAAGCTTGCTAGCTCTCTAGCTCTGAAGCTTACAAGCTCTCCAAGCTTTTAGATCGAGCAATGCTCTCAGATCAAGCTCTCTATGCATTCTGATCGAGCTATGTTCTCAGATTGAGCTCTTCGTCATTTCTGATCGAGCAATGCTCTCAGATCAAGCTCTCCAANTTGTGGGTTAGTTCACTCTAAGATTAATAAATTAAAGTTGATCACTTCAGTTGCTAAAAATAGACCCCATAGAAATAAAATAAATAAAAAAGGAAAAGCAAAATAAAACAAAATAATCTGTCGTTGTAGATTTGTGTAAAATGACATCAAATCAAACATATATCCCAAGGTGGAAGCTTCTGCTAATATAATTTAGAAGGCGTGGGACATTCATGGCTTGAAAATGGAAGTTTTTATTTATATCTTTTTTGGTAACCGAGGTGTTCAAGCTAGATTGTGAGAATCTAAATTAATCATCGAAGTCCATTAAACAACTTACAAACTAAGAAGACAAGGTAAACCACAATGAAATTATGATAGATGACACCAAAATTTAAACCCAAAAATTCAAAGAAGGGAGTAAACCTATTTGAAAGACAGACTAATTCCTAAGGGTTTGAAAATAGAAGTTTCTGTTAATATTTTTTTTGGTATAGTATGTCAACATTATTCATGGATGCTGGTTGACTATATATAGTGCGTAGAAATATATGTGTGACAAGTGGATTGTGTTGATAGTTTGATATACTATATTTTAATTAATCAATTATGTCTTGATTTAATTTAAAATTTGATTAGTTATGTAACGGGAGAAGAAAAAAAGGAACCTTATCCGAATCAAGCCATGTAAAATATATTAATATAACTGTTGTGCGAGAAATCCGGATTTGGTTGGTGCAAGTTTATGTATTAAGATTTTGGCGCTAAAAGGAGGGCTTGAACATTTTGAGCTCTCTCTATTTTCTAGTAGTTTCTTTACCATCTTCCAACAACAAAAAAGTCAGCCATGGCTAAATCCATGTCACAAAATCAAACTTTGAAATCGAAGCCACTAACAGATGGGGAGTACTGAGCATTATAAAGTATGAGTTTGACAAAGTGGTAAACATAAGAGTTGTAGATCTTCAAGTAAGCTTTCCAACGGTTCAAGAATCATCAAAATCCGAGGTTTGCAGCTCAAGTTATTGTCAAGATATTGAAGCCTATTTCAAATCGTGCGGCTAGATCTCTCAGATCGCGCACCCAAATCTTCAGCTTCAGATTGCGCACCCAGCTCTCCATGCTTTCTAATCGAGCTATTCTCTCATATCAAGCTCTCCATGCTTTCTAATCGAGCTATTCTCTCAGATCAAGCTCTCCATGCTTTCTAATTGAGCTATGCTCTCAGATCAAGCTCTCCATGCTTTCTGATCGAGCTATGCTCTCAGATCAAGCTTTTCATACTTTCTGATCAAGCTATGCTCTCACATGAAGCTCTCCATGCTTTCTGATCGAGCTCTGCTCTCAGATCAAGCTCTTCATGCTTTCTGATCAAGCTACACTCTCATATCAAGCTTTCCATGCTTTTTGATCGAGCTACGCTCTCATATCAAGCTCTCCATGCTTTCTGATCGAGCTACGCTCTTAGATCAAGCTTTCCAAGCTTTCTGATCGACTTATTCTCTCATATGAAGCTCTTCATTCTTTCTGATCAAGCTCTGCTCTCAGATCAAGCTCTCCATGATTTCTGATCGAGCTATGCTCTTAGATCAAGCTCTCCTTGCTTTTTGATCGAGCTATGCTCTCAGATCAAGCTATCCATGCTTTCTGATTGAGCTATGCTCTCATATCAAGCTCTCCATGCTTTATGATAAAGCTATGCTCTCAGATGAAGCTCTCCAAGTTTTATGATCGAGCTATTCTCTCAAATGAAGCTCTTCATGCTTTCTGATCCAGCTATGCTCTCAAATCAAGCTCTCTATGCTTTCTGATTGAGCTATGCTCTCAGATCAAGCTTTCCATGATTTTTGATCAAGCTCTCCATGCTTTTTGATTGAGCTATGATCTCAAATGAAGCTCTCCATGCTTTCTGATCGAGCTATACTCTCACATCAAGCTCTCCATGCTTTCTAATTGAGCTATTCTCTCAGATCAATCCCTCCATGCTTTCTGATCGAGCTATGCTCTCAGTTCAAGCTCTTCATGCTTTCTGATCAAGCTATACTCTCAAATCAAACTCTCCATTGTTTTTGGCTATGCTGTCAGATCAAGCTCTCCATGCTCTCTGGTCGAGTTGTGCTCTCAGATCAAGCTCTCTACACTTTCTAATCAAACTTCTCACGCTCTCAGATCAAGCTCTTTATGCTTTCTGATTGAGCTCTTTATGTTCTTAGATCGAACACTTTATGCTCTCTAATTGAGCTCAAAAGCTCGGTTAGTCGCTTGAGATTACGTGTTCATGATCTCTCAGATTGCGCCAAGCATAATTCAAGCTCTTCAGTTCGAGACTACAACCTATAGTGCGATAGCCATCTAGATCAAAGACATGAGTTTTTGAAGCGCGATTACGCACTCCAAAAATTGGAGGGCTATTATTGTGTGGGAAATCCAGATAGGATAATTCCTTATTAGGAGATAATATATTTAGATTTGCTCAATTTGGAGAAAAGATATTCAGATTGACTTAGATTCCAACCAAGGTAGCCAAAGATCGTGTAACTTCCTAATCCTATGTATTTGAATCTTTCCTCAACTCTAACATGTAAATGGGTGCGATATAAACCCATCATAACTTGTTTTCAAGGGGGCTGGGCAATTGTTCTAAGCAAATTTTCCTATGAATTATATTGTTATTTGTAATCTCTCAAAAGCAATAAAACAGTAGTGGACCTAGGCTCAAGTTCTAACTTGCTGAACCACTTTAAAAATTGTCTTTTTTTATTTATTTATGACTCTTTCTTTTTTATTCATTGCTGATTTTCATTAAATCACGTGCACATCCATTTCGGTTCTGGCAGGGTCAATTAGAATTCTCTGGTTGGTGAAGATTTCTGTATCAATAATAACTTTGGATTGTACTGACGCCTTGCTTGACTCTAGCTACTTAGGGTTTCTTCCAAGCAATTGAGTTTACCAAGTTCAGGAACCAAGTCAATAAAATATCTCTAACAAGTAAGAACCTATTCCAACTCTTTCACATCTAAAAAGCCTTCGTAATGATGACTTTATCTGAGATAGAAACTGATCAATGGTCATTATTATTTACAATTATAATTAAAGCACTGCTTTAAGATCAACCCAATTTTTTGTTTCTTTGAATGGAAACATAGACTCATTATTTGACATTAACAACTAATGAGACCCCACAAGATATGGTAAACTGTTCATGTCACCCAGTTATTTCCTATATTTTGCTATCCTACAAACTCAATAAAATAAACGGAGTTGTTACAATAGGAATAGCTATGCTTCGTTTGGTACACTTTTTGGAATAATATTCTATTATGAATATGATATGGTATGAGTTAATCAACTAGGATAGGATTCTAAGAATGTGTTTGGCACATTTTTAACCCCCTATATTTGTTAATTTAGCTAAACACCCCCACAATATAAGTTTATAAATTAACAAAAACACCCCCACCCACCCACCCAACTGATTGTAGGGAGCCGGCCACCACCGTCGAACGGTGGTAAGAAGTTGTCAGAATGGCATATGACCGGTTGGATCTGGTTGGTTGTGCATTAATCTAGCCGTTTTCAGCCAGATCTATGGCCAAACGACGACCAAAATATGGTTGTCGTTGACTACCAGATTTGAAGCCAAAATATGGCCGGTCATTAACAACCAGATCTTTCGCTGTAGATCTAGTCGAAAACGGATAGATCGGTACACGGTCGGCTAGATTCGGCTAATCGTGTGTTGTTCTAGCGCCAGCGACCAGCGGTTGACGATGGTTGTTGGCGATCGGCGACTATTACTTGGGTGGGTAGAGGTGTTTTTGTTAATTTATACTTTTATTGAGAAAGGTAATTGTTAAATGTTTTGAGTTGAATAGAATATGATTTGATTTTGAGCAATATTAAAACAAACACGTTTTTTCATGTTTTAGGATAGGATAGTAGAATAGAATAGGGTTGAAAAGTTAAACAAGGGGGGGTAGGTGATTATTATATTCTGAATCAATAAATAAAGTGAAAGTTTTATCACTTTACAAGTTGATTAAACTTAAGCGGAATGAGTTAACTTGTTTATTTTGTGCTTATGTGTTGGTTTGATCATCATCAACATAAACAAATCAACCATGGCAAAAAGTAAAGCACACAACACATTTATACATGGTTCAGCAACTTGCCTATATCCATGGGACCAAGTCCAAACGAAGCTAATCCATTATGATAAACTTTTAGTGTTCAAATACAAAGCTAAAGATAAGCACAAGTTGCAAAACACTCCATGTTTATGACAACACTTCAATCTTCACTCTTTGGTTGAACCTCAAGCCACCATAGCTGGCTTCACACGCGAGACCACCTGGTTGGCCTTGAGCTCCTCTCAAGGTTCAACACTGAAGATGCACTTTGGCCCCAAAAGCTTGAAACTCCATCAAGCATCAACATGGAATGACATTCCAGCCATGAACAAAACAAGGATTAACAAAGGTATTAGTAAGCCTACCTGAGCATATGAAACCCGAATGAAAACAAAGGAAACCTCAAGGAATATGCAGATTATCAAAGGTATATTTAGGCTTAAAATGAAATGCACTGGTAAAGAGAATATATAGAAAACTTGTGCACCAATGCAAGGGGACAATCAACCAACATGTTGCTTTTGTGTTTTGCCATTTTGGGAAAGTTTTCACGAAACTTTCTTGGGACCACACACAAAGCAAAACGAATTTTCCAGTACACCATATAGGCTAAAGTCAAGTGTACACAGACCACTTACACAAATCTTAGACAAAGATAATATCCTAGAAACTAATGGGGACACAACATGTGTACATAAATATCTGGCTGGGCTCGTGTCATCACACAGACAATGAGTGTGGTGACACCAGAAAAACATAAAACGATTGTGCATTAACAAAAAGATGTCACGACATAAAAAACCAGTGTTGCCACACTGAATTCATAATTTGACAAAAATGCTTTCATAAATATATTAATGAAAATATTTATAATTAAATTTTTATCTTTTATTGTTAATTATAAAGTGAACGACCTTTTCTCACCCAAGGTTTGCCTTAATGACACTTTCACACCTAAAAGTTTCAAAATACAACTTTCCCATCCAACATTTATATTCTGTTAATGCCTAAAATACACTTCACTTTCTCAGCCGACGTGTTTTTGTAGAACGGAGGCTGGTAGATCAAATGGTGGTGACTGATTGAATATTCGCTGGCAGAATCAGACAGAAATTAGCTAAGAATAAGAAACCCTATTTTTGTGATGGCCAACAATTGACGAGAAATCAGGTGTCGGAGTAAGAGGGATTTCATAGAGAGGAGATCAATGGCTCAAATGGTGGTGATAAAGAGAATTTTCATCGTTAGAATCGGCTTTGGGTAATAACAGAATATTAACTTTGGGTAAGAAAGTGATATTTTGAAACATTTTGGGTGGAAAGTATCATTAAGGCAAACCTTGCAACTGGAAGGCTCTTGCTAGGAAATTTGGTTCAATGAGAGGATCTGATCCAAATACTACATTGGCTACAGTAATAACACCAGGATTGTGACTGCTTAAACCAGCAAAGGCGATCGCATTTGTTTTTCCGACATTGAATTGGAAGTGAATGAGACCAATGGGGAAAGCAAACACATCGCCCTTGTTTAGAACTTTTGTGATATGTGTGTTGTTGGGATTGGAAGTGACGAAACCAACAAGAATAGTACCCTGTAGGACAACAAGAATCTCAATGGCTCGAGGGTGAGTGTGAGGTGGATTTTGGCCATAAGGTGCAAAGTCGATACGGGCAGCTGATATGCCAAGAGTGTTAAGTCCTCGAATTTCATCTACATTCACAGCTGTGACATATGAACCAACTGGGTTGTTTGTGTCTCCAGGCAATTTAACTGAAGAGGAGAAATCGTCTGCTTCGGCGAGATTGGGGTCCTTGCAGAACTTCCCATTCACAAATACTACATCATACAACCAATTTAATGTCTACGGATGTAATTTGTAATTAAAACATGCTACATAAAAATAAGAATTAATTCCTAAATACAGAAAGGAGAATTGAGTAGTAAGTACATACCACCATTCAAGGGATCATCAACCGCAACACAGAAGTCCTGAAGAGGACTGGGGTCAAAAGCGGAGGCAAAAGAGGAAGTCAAAGCCAAGAGGACAAAAGCCAAAAGGAAACCTTTCATTATGATAATTAGACTCTAATCTGTATTCTTCAATTAGTATCTTCTTGCTGAGGCACGAGAAAGGTTGTAAGACAGGCTAACCTATTTATAGGCGGAATCCATTGAACTAGTCTTGAGAGTTTTCCCAAATAAAAAATGATAACGGAGACTTGGCAAGTCTTCAGTGGCTATCTTTTTTAAAATTTGCACTATATGAGTCATTCTTTAACTACCAAATATGATTGCCAATTAAGTAAAATTTTTTCTTCATTGCTTACATAAAAACATTTTAATGTATGGTGGTGGTCTCCTCTTTAATATCCACTATATCAGCCAGCTAATGTATTATTAACCATTTTCTTGTTTTAAATATCATTTGACTAAAGCAACATGACCTAGAGTAGTGAGTGAAGTTCACAGTGTTGACCTTTGTTGATAATAGAAAACCTCTACACTTCATACTCTCTCTTTATTGGATATATAACATGTTCATAGATTAATCTATGCATAGAGTTGTTATTATTTGAAGAAAGTTAAGAGTTTTTCTTGTGATTTTTTATTTTTATTTAGGTGAATATTTGCTTGAATGGTATTTGGCTACATGGTACCCTATTGAATAATATATTTACTTTCTATTTTTAAACCAAGGACAAAGGTAGAGCGTTGTCATGCTAGTTGTTTGCTTGATCGACCATTCAGAAAAAAAATATTATATGCATAAAAATTTTTTTCTAACCCAATTCGTCTTTTTAATAACCAATAAAAGATTCAGAATTTATATGTTGCATGTGGTTGTGGTGTAGATCATAAACAAAATGACACAATAACCAGTAACATAGCGACGTGTTTCTTGACAATTCGCCCAATCAAAATCACAAGATCCATTTAGTTGAACCTTGTTGTTTTAGGAAAATAAAATGCCTTGACCAGGTGATTGTTTGATATATCTATGAGTAGGAGATGAGGTTGTCTTTGAAAGGAAAACAAAATAGGGTGCAAAAACAGAGAGTATCAAAGAGGAAGAAGAGAATGTGTTTACTGTATTAATCCTTAATCAGTAAAGTAGAGATTACAACTTTTATATTAAGCTGTTGTACTAACTGATTTAACAGTAGTCAGTTACACAAGAAATGGCAGCGTATTAGGCAATATAAGATTTTGACTTTTACTTTATAGTCAACATGCTCCCTCAAATGTGACTGCATAAAATTTCAACACTGCATTAAACTTCAACAACTTTTCTTCAACAACTTTTCTTCCACACTTTAGCATCTTTGCTTCCATCCTTCTGTACTTCAATATGCTCCCTCAAACATAACTGCAGAAAACCTTCAACTGCACTGCATAAAGCTTCAACAACACAACTGCAAAATAAAGCTTAATAACACAACTGCAAAATAAGCTTCAACAACATAACTGCAGAAAATCTTCAACAGCATTGCATAAAGCTACAACAGCACAGCACTGCATAAGATTTACAATAGCACAACATTGCATAAACTTCAACAGCACAACACTGCATAAGATTTACATCACACAGCACTGCATAAAACTTCAACAGCACAGCACTGCATAAGATTTACATCAACACAACACTGCATAAAACTTCAACAGCACAACACTGCATACAACTTTCTTCCATCCTTCTTGTACTTCAATATGCTCCCTCAATTGTAACTGCATACAAAAAAAAAAAAAAAAAAAAAAAAAAAATCTTCCTAGCTGCAGTCTTTACCAAGTATAGTGACATTCAACTTTCCCCTTAGATCAGTGATTGACCAACTGATAAAGCCTTTGTGAGAACATCAGCTATTTGTAACTTAGAAGGAACATATTGAATGACCACCTTTTTGGCTAAAACTTGATCCGTAATGTAATGAGTGTCAATTTCAATGTGTTTAGTCCTGGCATGAAACATAGGATTAGATGCAAGAGCTCCAACACTGACAATTGACCAACTAATTAAGCCTTTGTGAGAACATCAGTTATTTGTAACTTAGAAAGAACATATTGAATGGCCACCTGTTTGGTTAAAACTTGCTCCGTAATGTAATGAGCATCAATTTCAATGTGTTTAGTCCTGGCGTGAAACACAAGATTAGATGAGCTCCAGCACTAACATTATCACACCAAATGACTGGGGTAGTGTGAAGAACCAAGCCTAATTCAGTAAACAAACTCTCCAATCTAGCTACGTCTGTTGTTGTGTGAACTAGGGTTCTATATTCAGCTTTAGTGGAGGAAAGAGCAACAACTTTCTATTTTTTAGAACTCCATTGAATCAAATTTGGTCATAGATAAACACAATAACTACTAGTTGATCTCCGATATTCAAGATTTCCACCCCAATTAGCATCAGCATAGAATTCAATATGTAATGCCTTTGCTGGTTTGAAAAATAAGCCATAGTGGATAATAGCTTTAATATACCGTAGCACCCTCTTGTAAGCTTGCCAATGGAGTTCAGTAGGGGCTTGTAAAAATTGACTCAGCTTATTCACAGTGAAAATTAGATCAGGTCTTGCAAGGGTTAAATATTGTAATGCACCAATCGTACTCCTGTATAAACTAGGATTATGAAATAGTTCACTATCGATTGAACTCAATTTTATCCCAACATTCATGGTAGTAGAGGAACCATGTGCTTCCATCATCTTGGTTTTAATAAGAAGATCAGCAGCATAATTGGACTGCTTTAGATGAAGACTAGCAGATGTCCTAATTGCTTCCAAACCGAGAAAGTATTTAAGTGACCCAAGGGTCTTTAAAGCAAAGTCATTGTTTAGATCTTTCATCAACTGAGTGATAAAGATTGCATCTGAACCAATGATTAGTATGTCGTCAACATATACAAGTACATAGGTAAAACCTGAAGCTTGCTGAAGAGTGAAGGGACTTGAGTCTGAAACAGAGTTTTGGAACCCTTTTTGCTGAAGAGCAGTTTTTAACTTTTCAAACCATGCTTTAGGAGCCTGCTTAAGACCATGTAAGGCCTTATTTAACTTACAAACAACCTTTGGAAAGGATTGATCTTCAAAGCCTGGAGACTACTACATAAAGACATTTTTTGTTAGTACCCCATTTAAAAATGCATTATTGATGTCAATCTGTTGAATATCCCAGCCATTTGTAACTGCAATGGTTAGAATAATTTGTATAGTTGATGGTTTGATCACTGGACTAAATGTCTCAAAGTAATCAAGGCTAGGGGTTTGTTGGAAACCCTTGGCAACCAATCTAGCTTTGTACTTTTGAAGAGAACTATCAGCATTGAATTTTGCATGAAACACCATTTATTTCCCACAACATTCATATTTGGAGATGAGGGTACAAGAGTCCAAGTATTGTTGTGAATAAGAGCATCAAACTCGCTTTGCATAGCAGCCTTTCAATTGCTATTACTAAGTGCATCAGAAACTGACTTGGGTTCTGGTTTAGGAGCTTCAGACCCATCAACTAAGTAAGCTAGATGAATGTCATCTAGATTGGGAGTTACCAACTGTAACCGACTGCTAAGTGTATCAGAAACTGACTTGAATTTTGGTTCAGGAGCTTTAAACCCATTAAGTGTATCAGAAACTGACTTAAGTTTTTGTTCAGGAGCAGCAGACCCATCAACTAAGTAAGCAAGACGAATATAATCTTGATTAGAAGTTGCCAACTATAATCAAGTAGCTGATTTAGCTCTTGTAACCATGAGATGCCTGTTTGTAGATGTTGGAGCAACATGAGAAACAACAAAAGATGCATAGGATTTGTCAAGAGTTGAATTATCCAAAACATTTGTATTGATTGGGAACTGATCATGTGAACTGTTGTGATTCAAAACACCTACTATATCAGGGAATTGAGAAGCAATAAGATCAACCACAAGTTGACAAGTTGACAGAGATAAGGTCTCAATGTTTATAGGTTGATTTGGACATGGTGAGATGGATGTGTAGTTAGGTGAAAAAGATTTATGTTTAGTGTCAGTATTTGGAGTGGTAATGGGAGAAAGAATACTGGTTTGATTATCTAAGAATTGAACATGAGTTTTGGTACAAGAAGAGGTAGTTGTTGTGTTAGGAAATTGGGAAGATGTGAGATCAACTATAAGTTGACAAGGTTGTAAAGATGATGTTGTAGTGTTTGTTGTAGTATTTGGGTTAGTGGTATAGGGAAAATTTTGTTGAATGGTATCAGTGGATACCATATGGTTAGGAGAAGAATTCTTACCATTTGTTGCATGAGCTATGCAGTACTTGTCCATGGAGCAAGGGATAGTAGGTGAAGCTATGCCAGTTGATGGTTGAAGAGAATTGGAAGTAACCACAGGAGGAAAAAATGAAACTGTTGTGGTTTGAGTGTCTAGAGTGCATGACTGAGTTTGAGGTGAAGAGCTTAGAGTAGTGAGGGCAAAGGGAAACTCAAATTTGTTAAATCGAACATTAGGAGTAATGACAATCTGTCCATCTGATTTTAAACACTTATACCCTTTTGTGGATTAGGCTGTAGCCTACAAAAGTACACTTGACCATATGGAAATCAAACTTGTGCTTGTTAAAGCTCCTAAGGTAAGGAAAACAAGAACATCCAAAAACTCTTAAGCTATCATAAACAAGAACTTGATGAAATAATGCTTGATAGGGTGAAATGTTATGAAGTGTGGCAGTAGGCATTCTGTTTATGAGATAAACAGCTATCTCAAAACCAAGCCACCAAAATGTCAAGGGTGGTGTGCTGTCATAGGCACCTAGAATTAAAACCTAAAAAACACATGTAGTAGTGTGAGTCAGAATCATTCCCACGAAGAGTGTCTAGCAAATTCTCAAATGCTTGTGAGGATATTCACCTGCAAGGCCATGAAAAGTGGGCAAGAGATGTAGTAGTCCAGATTTCAATTCAAAAGTAGTAGCAGCATCTAAAATAGGAAACGTTATGCATAAAGGTGCTTGATTCAAATTAGGGGCAGCAAGCTCTTTCAAAGTTTGATTTCCAGCCATGACGTCCTCCTTTTCTAAATTAGAATTGCTAGCAAATTGGGAATCAAAACCCAAATTGCTTTCCTCAGAATTTTTCCGAGCTTCCTTCCTTAACCTGCACAAAGTGCTTTCTAATTCTGGGTCGAATGTTAAATCACCAAGATGAGAGGACTTGGTCATACAACAAAAAACCTCATAAAAGAATTAGAAAGTAATGAAAACTAACTAGAAAATAAAAAAAATAAATTTTTTTTTTTATGACCAAAAACACAAAACTGGCCAAAAACCCTATCAAACGTTGTTTTTTGGCCTCAAAAGGGTGGGGCTAGTGAATCCTAGTCTTCCTTAGAATTTCATTTTCTTCAAAACGGGTACTCGTACCACTCCTAATTCCACCAAAAATCCTGTCGTGAATAGTACTGCCAAATTTTTTATATTTTTTTTTCTGGAAAAAAAAAGAAAAAAGAAAAATAACAAGAACAAAATAAGAATCACAAGAAGCACAAAAATCAACTAGAATCACTCCCCAGCAACGACGCCAAAATCTGGTCTACTGTCGTAGGCACCCATAATTAAAACCTAAAAAACACATGTAGTAGTGTGAGTCAGGATCATTCCCACGGAGAGTGTCTAGCCAAATTTAATGTTATGTGAACTAGTATGGGGGGGTTTTGAGTTAAACAGGAACAATTTCGGGAAAACAACAATTCCAATTAATCAATCAATCAAAATAACAAACCTTGGTCTAAGTCAACATCCACCATCGAAATCTTTCAACTGATCATCAATACAAAAATAAATAAATTAATACCTTGAATATTCATTGTTGGAACTATTTTCCTATCTCTTCTTAGTTGTAATTAATTAAGAAACAAGCAATCTAATTAACCTTACTACTAAACAACCCTAGACAAGCGCTAAAGATTTAATCTAGTGGCAGCCTNAAAACCTTCAACAGAAGTGCAAGGAGCTGGACCCCAGACATCACTATGTATTAACTCTAAAGGGGCAGTAGCATGAGACTGTGAAGTGGGAAAACTGTTCTGATGCAATTTGCCTAATTGGCAAGCATCACAAAAGGTAAGGCTAGAACTAGATGAGGTGTTTAAATTGGAGGGAAATTTGATATGTAGGTTTGATAAAACTTGTTGCTGGATTTTGGAATTCGGGTGTCCTAACCGTTTATGCCATAGACTATAATCAGAGTGATGAGTGTTGGCCATTAGACAAGACATGTTATTAGTATGTGGAAGAGCAGTATATGAATGATCAGATGTAGCCATGTCATTTGTATATAAATTAGCAGTATGCGAATGAGCAGATGTCGTAAAAACATTCTTATTTATAGAAGCATCAGAATTTGAACACATGGAAATATCATGAGCAGAATCTTATGAACAACCAGATGCAGTAGTATTATTAGAAATCATAGTGCTATCATCCTTAGTTTTATTATCAATAGAAGGTATACATTGAGAACAATTGGTGACACATGACTCACTCAATACAGGTTGATAACAGTCTTCATTATTCAACACAACAGATGAAACATTAAAAGAACTTTCAGGACAGCTATTTGACTCTAAGGAACTTATTTTCGTATTATAGTTCGTGAAAAGATTCTGAGAATCAGAATAGACTGGTTTGATATTGGCAACAGAGGTGACAGAGGCTAGTTGAGAAGAAATTTGACTGTTGGTCATGGAAGGGCTGGAGATAATCTGAATAGGAAGTGAATTCAGCTGGTACAAGCCACCTTTAAGGTCCCCTTGCAGCAGCATGGCTCCTGTGGACTTGTCCTTTACAAAACAACAATTAGCATCAAATTCAACTATCACATTGTTATCTTTGGTAAACTTGGATATGCTTAACAGATTTTTTGTGATTTTAGGGACACAAAGAATATTTTTGAGATGCAAACATTTAGAGTGCAGATTACTAGGAATAAAAGTATGACCTGTATGAGAGATGTTAAGGTACTCACCACTCCCAACCTGAAGTTGATCACTTCCATTGTAGTTCTTACTAATATGCAGGTGATTCAAGTCTGAAGTGACATGATCAGTAGCCCCAGAGTCCATATACCACACTGGATCTGTTGGGGTTAGTGATGTTGCAAGAGTGAACTGCTGATTCTACTGTGTGGGAATTGTTGCTGCTGTGTTGGTATGTTGTACAGACAGTGTGCCAACAGAATTTGAGTAAGTTGAAGATCCAGCAGATGCAAAATGAGCTTGACTTGAACCAGTAGGTTGTTGGCTAGGAACTCCAAGAGCAGAGGTGTTGATAGCACTAGAAGAAGGGTGAACAACAGTCTGAGCTCTATACGGTATATTGTGTGCTTGTTGTGTACCAGTTGACTGATTGTAAACACCACTAGGACCATTAAACTGACCAGAACCATTGCCATTAACAGGAACAAAGCCGTTAAAGGGCATTTGAACTCCACTAGAACCATTGAAGTTAGCGGAACTAGGATAAGAAAAATGAGTTCCACCATTATTATTAAAAGGAACTAAACCAGTGTAAGAATCTTCATAGTGAGAAGCTGCATTACCAAAAGAGGGTTTTATTGCTCCAGTATAAGCAGAATTATACCGATGATAACATTGTCCTGCTGAGTGGCCTCCCTTATTACATAACTGACAAATCAGTCTTCCTCCTCTAGTATTCCTACCCCTTCCTCGACCATAGGTCATTCCAAATACAGGAGGTCTGTTATGAGGAACAGGTTGGTTGTATGATTGAGAAGGCATGATAAGAGGTTGAGGATAGTGTGGGTTACCTAAAGATATCAGAGAGGGTGCAGTATTATAGGTAGAACCAAAAGTTTTGGCAGACTGTTGTTGATTCACTAACTCAGCTTGGAGAGGCAAATTTGAGCTATTATTTGAGTTACCAGTAGAGGCTATATTAGCAGAACAATTGTAGAGATCAACCGAGTTGAATTTTTCAAGACGAATCTCATACTTTTGAAGCAAAAACTGTGCTTCTTGTAGTGACACAGAGTCAAATTTTGACTCAATTCTGGAGGTCAAATTCACTACAACAGGATCAAACTCTGGTCCAAGACCATCAATTACATACTGTAATAAGTCCTCATCAACTATAACAAGTCCACTTGCAGACAAACTTTCAGCAATCTCTCGCATTTTCTTAACATAGTCACCTATACTTAGATTGCCTTTTTGTGTTGTTTGGAGCAAATTCTTAAGATGCAGAGCTCTTGCTTTGGAGTTAGTAACGAATTCATTTTCTAGAGCTAACCAAATTTCAGTAGAACTTCTACACTTTGAAACATTACCAAACATGCTCTCTGAAATTGACGCCAAGAGCCAACTAACCAAGAACTTGTCAGTTCTCTTCCACATTATATAAGCAGGATTTAGTTTCTCATCAACAGAGACATTACTGACTTTAACAGTACTCCCTATTTGACCTAAGTCATGTTCAATCTGAGAATCAGAAATTAATAGAGGGGAAGGACAAGGAACTCTACCGAGAAGGTGATCTTCAAGCTCGTGTGAGCCAACGGTAGATAGGACTTGAGAACTCCAAAAACGATAGTTATTTTGCGTGAGCTTTGGACTGATTACCTGCAAACTTAATACTGGAGTTGATGTAGTTTGATTAGTTGATTGCTTCAACATTTCGTTAGAATTGTTGAGTGAATGAGAGGTGTTTGCCATTGACGCAAGTCAAGGGCTCTGATACCATGAAAGTAAACACAAAAACAGAGCAGAAAGTGCAGAGTATCGCAGAGAAAGAAAAATGTGAATGTACTGTTTTCGTTATTAAAGAGTAAAGTTGAGAGGACAGCTTTATATTAAGATGCTGCACAAACTGATTTCACAGTAATCAGTTTTTACAAGAAACGGCAGCGTATTGTCTTTTCACTTTTATAGTCAACAATAACAATTAGCCTAATCCCCCACATTTGAGAAATTAGCTAAAACACCCTAACCACAAAAAAGTTTAAAAGTTAACAAAATACCCCCAACCACCCAAGACTATTGTCGACCACCAGTGTTAGTCGTCGTAATGGTGCATGACCGACGGGATCTAGCTGGTTGTGCATCGATAAGAGCTTTTCTAATGACCAGATTTGACATTTCTATGGCCATTTCATGGCCATAGATCTGACCATTTTCCGATCATGGATTTGTGATTCATGGCCATTTTCGACTTTGTCAGCGCACATCCTACCATATACGATCAGTTGTGTGTCATTCCGTCGATTGCCAACAACGGCCGGCAGTGGTGGCTAACTATTGGCAGTGGCTTGAGGTGCGTGGGGGTGATTTTGCTATAAATTAAAGTTTTATATGGTTAGAATGTTTTAGCAAAATTTCAAATGTAGGGGCTCAAAAAAAATGATTCAAAAAATAATAATAAAAATACTATTATATTAATATTTGAAAAGGAGGGCAATTTAGTAATCTATATAACATACCCACCCATTTATCCTCTAAAACAAACATATTATTCACCAATTTATTTGAATCAATCAAACACATTTTCTAAACATTCCCAGTAATTTTCGAAGTGATTTTTCTTTCTGTTAATATGATATACCTATATAATAAAACATTATATAATCCAAACAGCCCCTTATAGCTAAGTGCATAACTCATTATTTTAAAAAAAAAAAAAATTCTCATATAATATCGAGGTTTGACGAAAGATTTATTATCTTCTTCATATATTAATTTTGTGGTTGAAAAAACAAATTAGCTCAGTCTAACAAAATTCCTACCNGTTTGGTTCATTATTCTGATAGTTTTTAGAATAATATTTTGAAAAAAGTTAAATTGGGTGGGTATTACGATGTAGAATTTGAAAATTAACAAAAATATTCCCTATGTTTATTTATTTACTAAACATCCCTATAATAAAATATTAAAAGTTAACAAAAACACCCCCAACCCACCCATTAAATACGGACAGCTGGCCACCACCGCCGGAGAGTGACCGGAGTCGCCATATCGGTGCATGACCAACTGGATCTTGCCGGTCGTGCGCTGATATGACCTTTTCCCAAACTATGTACCAAATGGATGTATTTTTTCTATTATTTTCTGTTTAAGAATAGCTTAAAATTGTTACATTGAAGTAATTCTTTTTTGCAATTTATTATTATTATTTTGGTTCAGAATATCAATGGTTTTGTTGGACTGGTAGAGAGAAGCGTGGTTTAGCACATGTTCGATGAAATGTCTCGAGGAAATTGAAATGCACCCACTGATTTGAAATACAACTTTGTGTGGCAGTTTGCCAGTGAAGTGGATCACAATATGGCCAAGGCTTTTAACACCTAATATCCTTTCTCAGATCATCAGGAAGCAGAAAAATCCACTAACAGCTCTCAGAATTTCAATGAAGCCCTAGAGAGATAGCCCAGTTATCGACAAAATGGTCCGGTTTATGCTACAATATTGGCATTCTTGCAAGTTCGAATCGAATCATGGA
This sequence comes from Pistacia vera, assembly GCF_008641045.1. Classification (NCBI taxonomy): domain Eukaryota; kingdom Viridiplantae; phylum Streptophyta; class Magnoliopsida; order Sapindales; family Anacardiaceae; genus Pistacia; species Pistacia vera. Next base: position 51,569 of record NW_022195908.1, read on the forward strand.
AATGAAACAAGTTATTAATCAGATAGAAAGAGGATTCTTGTGAGTCTAAGGATAAAGTTTTCGCCACTTCTATACAGACTTATGCAAGAGCTGGGTTGTTGAATGAGGCTGTTTCGCTTTTTAAGAACCTTTCAAAATTCAATTGTGTGAGTTGGACAGTCTTTTAATACCCTTTTGACTTTTGAGGGTAACGGTGAACAGTCATCCATAGGATCCGTTGATATTTCTTGGAGTCTCGTCCATTTACGATGAATGATCATTCATAAAATATAGACGAACGTTCATAATTGTTGGATGACCATTCCTTCACTGAATACCTGTGTTATGTCTTACGTGATCATGTTTGAATCAAATGCTAAATAGATCAGTGCAAAATTTCGGTATCAACGTTCGGTGTCCGTAGCATTTTTGCTTTCTTTAATTCCTAATGAATTGCCGCGGGTTTCTAACATTCCTAAATTTTTAATTACTTGGGTTACAAGAAACCAAACTAGAAGCTGTTTTAGCTTATTTAGGAGACCCCCTTCACTAATAAACCAAAACTCATCCCTCACCCATATAGGAAATTCCCTTCACATATAAAAAAGGCTGACGCCTTAAACCAATCGTATTTCTCTTTTTCTTCTTCTCCCTTCAACGTTCAACACACACTGCTCAAATCAAGCTCTTCACTTCTTTCGTTAACATTCTCTCTCTTCATATTTGATTTCACCACAACAAGAAGAAAAACTATGGAAGTAGTTGAGTTCTCTCGTCCCGTTGGCTATGTCTTCGATCCTACAGACTGCGAATTAGTGGGTTTCTATCTTTCCAAAAAGAAAGCAAACCAACTCATTCCTGGCATTGATTATTTCATTCCAGAATATAATCTGTATGGTTCTAAAGAACCTTGGCAGATTTGGAATTTCTTTAAACCGCGGCTTGGAGAGGAACGTGATGATCAAGATTTATATTTCTTTACCAAATTGAAGAAAAAGACTTTGAAAGGTTCAAGAATCGATCGTAGTGTTGGCACAGGGACATGGAAAGGAGAAGATGGTAGTACAGAAATTGTATACAACAATCAGAGAATTGGGTCTAAAAAGAGATTTCGGTACGAAAACAAAGACTCCAATCAACACGGAGGATGGATCATGCACGAGTATAGTTTGGATTCGTCTTTGCTGCTTCCGGATCAACATAACGATTACGTGGTCTGCCGTATAAGAAAGAACCAACTAGCCCTGAAGAAGAACAATAGAAGAAAGTGTCAAGAAGTGGATTCTGAAAAGAAGAAGAAGAATAAGGTTCAAGAAGTGGATTCTGAACCACTACCACTCGCAACACTACCGGCTAGGAGTACAACCACAACCACCACCACCACCACCACCACCATGGTGCAACAACCATTACAACTTGAAGATGAGACAGAGCTTTATAGTGATGAATATGCTTTCGCTATTCGCCAATATCAGTATGAAGACCAACAGAATTATTCTCTATACTCCACCGTTAATAATTTGTATTGAAGATGAAGATCCTCACTCAACTCAGAAACTTCTTTATTGTAATTTTTTTTTTTTTTTTTTTTTTTGAGGGCATTAAATCGGATGTATTTTATATGTTAGTTTCTTGAATTTTCATTCGTTTTCTTGTTTATTTAACAGTTTTAACTATTTTTAAGTTCTACTAAAAAATCAATTAAATTATAAGAACCGTAATTCCTACAGGCTGCAGCAACACAATTTCGACCATGAATATTTAACAAATATACAATTGGTGAAATATAATTTGTAATCCTAAGAAATAATTATAAAGTTATATCGAAGGCATGATGGAATAAGAAAATCATTAAATACGTATATAATATTGTTGACGCTTGATTTTGGACGCTAACGACTCGCACGTGAGAAGCACTAAACGGACTTAGGAATCACACGTGATGGATCCATAAGATTTGAATATGGAGTTGAGATTATATATGTTGCAGAAAACGTAAATAATAGGCTAACAAGAGGGGTTTTTATAGTGGTTCGGATGCTCAAACAAGCGACTCTTACATCCACTGTTATTTTATTGATCTCTGACTATTTCTATGATATTGTCATACAAAGATGAAGAAATACAGTATTTACAGAGAGAAAGAATTGAGCTCTTATCTATGGTTAACTCTCATATGCCCAGCTTCCTCTTCGGGAAGAGAAGTACCAATTTATACACCTAAACACTCAATGTAATGAGTGTTTTACAAGTTGCCTTGACACATGGAAGGCTTTTGTCCATTCATCTCTTTGAAATGAGATAAAGTTAGTGTGAATATCTTTGAGAAGATATGGGCTTGGCAGCACATTTATTAGGCTGACATTAGCGTGACTTTTGAGGCATAACAAATATTTACTCCAAGCTGTATGTCAAAAATTATTTTATTAATTAACTCTGAAACGCAAAACTCTATCTTGTAATGTGTTTAAGTTGAAGAGCTTAGGGCTTGATTCTGTTGATGTTTGGGTGCTTTTTAAAAAAAAAAATTGGCGAAAAGTTTTATTTGAGCTTTGGATATAAATGTTGGAATGTGAACACTTTTTGGTAATTGATAAAGAAAAGGCAAATAAGAAGAAAAAAGAATTTAAGTTTTAAACAAATTTCTAGTTTAGGAATTTGTAATTAAGAATAATTGTTTTCCTTTTCTATCGTGGGATGTATTAAGAAAGAGGAATTGGTTTAGATCTTTAGTTAAGCTAAAATAGGAAAATGATTTAAATTATAAAAGTTCTATTAGGAACAGGAATTTGAATCCTAGTAGAATAAGAATATCATATTTTACCTATAAATAGAGAAGTTAGAACCAATTTAAGGTTATGAGAGAGTGAATAAGAGAAAGAGAGAATGTGAGGATACAAGGGGTTTTGATGTAAGGGTACTACAGGTATCGAGTAAATACCAAGGGGTATTAAACACTATAGGAACGGGATGTCTGCCTAAGTAAAGGTACTAAATTGGTGGTTTGATGAACACTTGTATCGTACTCATAGAATTATAGTGGATCTCTCTCATCAGTGGATATATGTTAACTATGTCAAACCACATAAAATATCGTATGCCTTTTTGTGATTATTATTGTTGTTCTTTATTTTTATGTTTTTTTTCTCCTCTGATTTTCAACATGGTATCATAGCAAATTCAGATTTCTAACAATAAATTCTTAGCTTGCTTGTATGATAATAATTTTTTGTTTAGTTTAAATATTTGATACAATTTCAATCTCTTTCTCTGAAGAATAATACTATACCAACAACTCTCTCTCACAACCCTGACGTCGTAGCTCGCAATTGATCAGTTTATAACGGGTCTCACATGGGTCCCGCATAGATCCCACTAATTAATTGTGAGTTGTCAAGTCAGGATTGTGAAAGAAAATTTATGAGAAAGGGTTGTTAGTGTAATATTATTCCTCTCTGAATAGTTTCTTGTTGTTTCTTGTATGATAATAAGAACCAACAAATAACAATGACTCTAAATTAAATCTAACCAATAAATATAGACAACTTACAAAACTAGAGGTATTTCAAAGTACCAAATAGGCACTATTAGAAAGTTCTATGCACCGAAGCCAAGCTTCGAGGACAAGACCTGGTGTCAGTGAAATGACAATACCCCAAAGCTGTCATCATCTAGGTAATGGTATTCTTCTGATAATAATGGTTTGCTTACAACTAAGTCATAAAATTTATGTAAAATAATTACTTTGTCCTTTGTTTTTTATCTGGTTGTAGAATTCAGTTGTAAGCATAACATTGCTCTTTCTCTAGAAACCACTAATAATTCCAACATGCTGATGTCATCTATAACGTTGGCGTATGGACGAGCAAAATCTAGCGCCATTTGCGTTGGAAAAGCCTACCTCTAATGAGGACTAACTCAACCAGAACAATTAGGGTCCGTTTGGTTCATTATTCTGATAATTTTTAGAATAATATTTTGAAAAAAGTTAAATTGGGCAGGTATTACGATGTAGGATTTGGAAATTAATAAAAATACTCCCTATGTTTGTTTATTTACTAAACACCCCTATAATAAAATATTAAAAGTTAACAAAAGCACCCTCGACCTACCCATTAAATACGAACAGCTGGCCACCACCGCCAGAGGGTTGCTAGGGTGTTTTTGCAATTTTTAAAAAAAATATTTAGGGGTGTTTAATTAAATTAACAAATTTAGGAGAGTTTAAAAAAAAAAATTGAATAATATAGAATAATATTTTGAGAATAAGTCAATTTTACTGTTTAACTTTATTGGGAATACTAATAATAATATTCCCAAGAGTGTAACAAACGGAGCCTTAAATTTATCAATGGTAACATAGCGCCGACGTCGAGGTAAAACGTATACGGACATCCGATGCCAGCGTTGCGCCTATGTAGGTTGAATTCTTTGAAGCAATATTCCAACGCCAACCCTTATGGTTGTTTATGATCCTAAGGAAGGGTATGTATATGTAATATATATGGTATTTGATTTGGTATGTATATGTAATATATATGGTATTTGATTTGGTATGTATATGTAATATATATGGTATCTGATTTGGTATGAGTACGTTCATTTAGTTGATTTTACACATTCGGATAATTTGATTCTTAGCTTAGAATGTTGGTTTGTTTTAACGTTTTAATGCAAAATTGTCCTCGCCATTTACTAAATTAAGGTGGTGTCTACTTTGATGTCCATGGCTACAGCTTCTTTTTAAGAGTTCTTTTTTGCTTGATAACTGATAGTATACATCTATTATAATAAACAATGCTAATCTTAAACAACGTAAAGTTTATTTTTTTATTGGGTTTAAGAAACACTAATGGAGGAATCATGTTGATTGCATTAATATTGTGCAAAAGAAAGTTACTGCATGCTGTTGCAGCTGAATTTTGCTAACTTGCTATCATGTTGATCAGCTTCATCAGCCTCAAGACAATAATGAAGCTTTGAACAACATGGCATCATGTCGATTGCATTAACATGGCCCATTAGTTAACTAGTGAAGAAGAATTAAGTGTGGAAACCACCACTAGGTGACCCAGTGGTCAACTAAAACTCTTGAGTGTATTACTTAAAAGGTTTGAGTTTGATCCACTTGGGTTGTTAATAAGGGTGGCCATTGAGGGGGTTTGTCCGACTATCAACTTCAAAGCTCCAGGGGATTAGCTGAGGCGCGTGCAAGTTGACTCAGAGAGAATTATGTGTGAAAAGCCCATAATTGTGAGCACATTGAGTAAATGTATGGCGAATGGTGCTGTTGCACTGTGCTTACTAGAGTACAAGAATAAGACTTCAATCATGAACAAGCTAGACCAGAATTTGTTTCTAAAGCTTATATATATCAACATCTAATTTAAATCTTAAGAAAATAATTACAGCTTGATTATATTAGTTCCCATTTTTCTTCTAATTGTTGCCTCTTGGTTAACATTTATTCTGCTGTGAATTTGGACTTTTATGATTGCATGATGTTTTGTAAATCCTTTACCTTCAATTTGGTCATTGTGCTTGAGGAGTTGAACGATTCATTGATTATCTTTGTTTCTATGTCTTGCTTGAAATCTGTCATCTGTTGCAGAATGACTAGAGTAGTGTGAAAAACCAAGCCTAATTTAGTAAACAAACTCTCCAACCTAGCTACCTCTGTTGCCGTATGAACTAGGGTTCTATATTCAGCTTTAGTGGAGGAAAGAGCAACAACTTTCTGTTTTTTAGAACTCCATTGAATCAAATTTGGTCATAGATAAACACAATAACCACTGGTTGATCTCCGATATTCAAGATTTCCACCCCAATCAGCATCAGCATAGCATTCAATATGTAATGCCTTTGCTGGTTTGAAAAAAAAGCCATAATGGATAGTAGCTTTAATATATTGTAGCACCCTCTTGTAAGCTTGCTAGTGGAGTTCAGTGGGGGCTTGTAAAAATTGACTCAGCTTATTCACAGTGAAAATTAGATCAGGTCTTGCAAGGGTCAAATATTATAATGCACCAATCGTACTCCTGTATAAACTAGGATTATGAAATAGTTCACTATCGGTTGAACTCAATTTTATCCCAACATTCATTGGAGTAGAGAAAGCATGTGTTTCCATCATCTTGGTTTTAATAAGAAGATCAGTAGCATATTTGGACTGCTTCAGATGAAGACTAGCAAATGTCCTAGTTGCTTCCAAACCGAGAAAGTATTTGAGTGACCCAAGGGTCTTTAAAGCAAAGTCATTGTTGAGATCTTTCATCAACTAAGTGATAAAGATTGCATCTGAACCAATGATTAGTATGTCGTCAACATATACAAGTATATAGGTAAAACTTGAAGCTTGCTGAAGAATGAAGGGACTTGAGTCTGAAACAGAGTTTTGGAACCTTTTTTGTTGAAGAGCAGTTTTCAACTTTTCAAATCATTCTTTAGGAGCCTGCTTAAGACCATATAAGGCCTTATTTAACTTACAAATAGCCTTTGGAAAGGGTTGATCTTCAAAGCCTGGAGACTACTGCATAAAGACATTTTTTGTTAGTACCCCATTTAAAAATGTATTATTGATGTCAATCTATTGAATATCCCAGCCATTTGTAACTGCAATGGTTAGAATAATTTGTATAGTTGATGGTTTGATCACTGGACTAAATGTCTCAAAGTAATCAAGGCTAGGGGTTTGTTGGAAACCCTTGGCAACCAATCTAGCTTTGTACTTCTGAAGAGAACTATCAGCATTGAATTTTGTGCGAAACACCCATTTATTTCCCACAACATTCATATCTGGAGATGAGGGTACAAGAGTCCAAGTATTGTTGTGAATAAGAGCATCAAACTCGCTTTGCATGGCAGCCTTCCAATTGCTACTACTAAGTGCATCAGAAACTGACTTGGGTTCTGGTTCAGGAGCTTCAGACCCATCAACTAAGTAAGCTAGATGAATATCATCTAGATTGGGAGTTACCAATTGTAACCGACTGCTAAGTGTATTAGAAACTGACTTGAATTTCGGTTTAGGAGCTTCAAACCCATCAAGTGTATCAGAAACTGACTTAAGTTTTTGTTCAGGAACAGCAGACCCATCAACTAAGTAAGCAAAATGAATATCATCTTGATTAGCAGTTGCCAATTATAATCGAGTAGCTGATTTAGCTCTTGTAACCATGAGATGCCTGTTTGTAGATGTTGGAGCAGCATGAGAAATAACAAAAGATGCATAGGATTTGTCAAGAGTTGAATTATCCAAAACATCTGTACTGACTGGGAACTGATCATGTGAACTGTTATGATTCAAAACACCTACTATATCTGGGAATTGAGAAGCAGTAAGATCAACCACAAGCTGACAAGGTGACAGAGATAAGGTCTCAATGTTTATAGGTTGATTTGGACATGGTGAGATGGATGTGTGGTTAGGTGAAAAAGATTTGTGTTTAGTGTCAGTATTTGGAGTGGTAATGGGAGAAGAATACTGGTTTGATTATCTAAGAATTGAACATGAGTTTTGGTACAAGAAGAGGTAGTTGTTGTGTTAGGAAATTGGGAAGATGTGAGATCAACTATAAGTTAACAAGGTTGTAAAGATGAGGTTGTAGTATTTGGGTTAGTGGTATAGGGAAAATTTTGTTGAATGGTATCAGTGGATACCATATGGTTAGGAGAAGAATTCTTACCATTTGTTGCATGAGCTATGCAGTACTTCTCCATGGAGTAAGGGACAGTAGGTGAAGCTATGCCAGCTGATGGTTGAAGAGAATTGGAAGTAACCATAGGAGGAAAAAATGAAACTGTTGTGGTTTGAGTGTCTAGAGTGCATGACTGAGTTTGAGGTGAAGAGCTTGAAGTAGTGAGGGCAAAGGGAAACTCAAACTCGTTAAATCGAACATTAGGAGTAATAACAATCTGTCCATCTGATTTTAAACACTTATACGCTTTATGGATTTGGCTGTAGCCTACAAAAGTACACTTGACCGTATGGAAATCAAACTTGTGCTTGTTAAAGCTCTAGGTAAGGAAAACAAGAACATCCAAAAACTCTTAAGCTATCATAAACAGAAACTTGATGAAATAATGCTTGATAGGGTGAAATGTTATGAAGTGTGGCAGTAGGCATTCTGTTTATGAGATAAACAACTGTCTCAAAAGCAAGCCACCAAAATGTCAAGGGTGGTGTGCTGTCGTAGGCACCCAGAATTAAAACCTAAAAAACACATGTAGTAGTGTGAGTCAGGATCATTCCCACGGAGAGTGTCTAGCCGAATTTAATGTTATGTGAACCAGTATGAGGGGGGTTTTGAGTTAAACAGAAACAATTTTGGGAAAACAACAATTCAAATTAATCAATCAATCAAAATAACAAACCTTGGTCTAAGTCAACAGCCNACATTGCAAATTTCTTGGAGATTTGCGATACTTTCAAGTCTAACGGAGTGTTAGATGATGCAATTAGATTGAGACTATTCCCATTTTCATTGAAGGATAAAGCTAAGGGATGGTTACTGGCACTACCAACAGGAATAATCACCACATGGACTAATTTAGCACAGAAGTTCCTGACTAAGTTCTTTCCTCCAGCAAAGTCGGCAAAGTTGAGAAATGACATCACGTCATTCATTCAAGAAGAATCATAATCCTTGTATGAAACTTGGGAGAGATACAAAGGGTTATTGAGAAGGTGTCCACATCATGAGTTGCCAGTTTGGATACAAGTCCAAACATTTTATAATGGATTAACGGTGAATGTGCAAACTATGATGGATGCAGCCTTGGGGGGAGCATTACAAAATAAGACTCCGGAGGAAGCTCACGAGTTGCTTCAGGTTCTAGCAAGCAACAACTATCAAAGACCTAATGAGAGGGTGCAACCGAAGAAATCTATGGGTCTGCATGAAGTTGATGCATATACAGCCATTTTAGCCCAACTGACAGCACTTTAGAAACAGTTGGGAAGTATGCAGGTAAATTCCATAAATCCAAACAACTCGATTGCTCCAACTTGAAAACAGTAGAAAAATTTAGTGCTTAGCTGCCAGTCCTCGTGGGAACGATACTCACTCATCACTCTATTACTTGAGCGACTAGTATACTTGCTACATTTTTGCATGTTGTAGTTACAATGCATCACTCGCTAATCTGATGATAGGGGCAGCTTGCACATAATTTCTTAAAACGTTCCCAGTATTCGTGTAGGGACTCTCCATTGTGCTGCCTTATACCACAAATTTCTTTCCGAATATTGGCCACCCTCGAAGCTGGGAAATATTTCTCCAAAAACAATCTTTTTATCTCGTTCCATGTGGTTATAGTCCCGGAGGATAAATAATCGAGCCAATCCTTAGCCGAGTCCTTCAAAGAAAACGGAAAGGCTCTTAATTTAATTTGTACCTCGGTCACCCCCATAGGTTTCATACTCGTGCACACCACATGAAGCTCCTTTAAATGCTAGTGAGGATCTTCACCTGCAGGGCCATGAAAAGTGGGCAAGAGATGTATTAGTCCAGATTTCAATTCAAAAGTAATAGCAACATCTAAAACAGGAAACGTTATGCATAAAGGTGCTTGATTCAAATTAGGGGCAGCAAGCTCTTTCAAAGTTCGATTTCCAGCTATGACGTCCGCCTCTTCTAAATCAGAATTGCTAGCAAATTGGGAATCAAAAACCAAATTGCTTTCCTCAGAATTTTTCTGAGCTTCCTTCCTTAACCTGCACAAAGTGCTTTCTAATTCTGGGTCGAATGTTAAATCACCAAGATGAGAGGACTTGGTCATACAACAAAAAACCTCATAAAAGAATTAGAAAGTAATGAAAACTAACTAGAAATTAAAAAAAATAAATTTTTTTTTTTATTTTTTTTTTTTAATGACCAAAAACACAAAACTAGCCAAAAACCCTATCAAACGTTGTTTTTTGGCCTCGAGAGGGTGGGGCTAGTGAATCCTAGCCTTCCTTAGAATTTCATTTCTTCGAAACGGGTACTCACACCACTCCTAATTCCACCAAAAATCCTACCGTGAACTTACTGCCAAATTTTTTATATATATTTTTTTGGAAAATAAAAAAAGAAAAAGAAAAATAACAAGAACAAAATAAGAACCAGAAGCAACAAAATCAACTAGAATCACTCCCTGGCAACGGCGCCAAAATCTGGTGTGCTGTCGTAGGCACCCATAATTAAAACCTAAAAAACACATGTAGTAGTGTGAGTCAGGATCATTCCCACAGAGAGTGTCTAGCCAAATTTATTGTTATGTGAACCAGTATGGGGGGGTTTTGAGTTAAACAGAAACAATTTCGGGAAAACAACAATTCCAATTAATCAATCAATCAAAATAACAAACCTTGGTCTAAGTCAACATCCACAATCGGAATCTTTCAACTGATCATCGATACAAAAATAAATAAATTCATACCCTGAATATTCACCGTTGGAACTATTTTCCTATCTCTCCTTAGTTGTAATTAATTAAGAAACAAGCAATCTAATTAACCTTACTACTAAACAACCCTAGACAAGCGCTAAATATTTAATCTAGTGGCAGCCTTAAGACCTAGAGAGATCGATGAAGCTAAACAACACAAACTCAAGCAGTTGCAATTAATTTAGTTGAATGTTCTTCTTAAGACTTAATAATTCCTGACGCAACAAATTCTTAAACCCTAATTGCTTCACAAAGTTAAAGGGATCAAACAATTACGGATTTGATATCTAACTTAGCAGTAGATTGCAACAAATAATATACTAGTAGGCCTCCTAGTAATTAAACGCAACAATCATTAAAATGTGCATAGAAGCACATCTAATGCTCAAACATAAATTGAACAATTAAAGAAAAAAAACCAGATTGATCTCATAGTTTATTGATTCTGATGTCTTGTTTCCTTCAACCAAGTTATAAAAATTAGCCACTCATGGCCATCACAAAAATTCAAAGGAAAATGAAAATCCACCAGAGACAGAAGAGAGAGGCGTGTGTGTTATCCTATAATCCCTAATCTGATCTCCCTTTAAAAATATCTAATTCGAATTCTAATTCTACTCAATCTAAATCTCCTAAAAATATGGTAAAATCCCAAAATAACCTTTATCCTAATCTGAGTAATTGAAAATAAAATAAAGTCTTAATAAAAAATAGGAAAGTGGTGTTTCCAGCTGTAATTTGCATGCAATAGGTCTTCAAATCTTCCAATAATAAACTACCTATTTGAATTTCATGACAAGGCAGAATGTTCTAGAACGTCGGCAGTGCAGGTACGTCAATTTTAAGCCTGATTACAACCTTGATGCAGCGAGTATCTCTCCAAACTCAAAACATGAAAGTAGTATATCTCTTTCTTAGGGTTCCACAGCATTTTGGATCATCTCAATCGGAGCTCAGATGAAAGAGTTAAGCCCAGATTACAAAACATGTCAAAACTGTCTAAATTCACTTAATTAGTTCCGTTTTGCAATTAACGCCTCTATTTGCATCCTAAATCAAAATAGAATAATAATGAGTATATTTAGGCAGAAAATAAGTATAAAAGACTAGACATTAAGGGGGGGTATATATGACATTTTGCATTCTCATTAAAGGGCATAGATGCATGAACAAGGAATATAAGACCTGACTTTACAATATGTCTATGCTTTCTTTCACTCCTCCCATTTTGTTGATGAACATATGCACATGAGTATCTAACTTGAATATCTTTTTCAGTCAAGTATGGAAGAAGAGCCTTATATTTACCTCCTTGGTCAGATTGCAAGCTTTTGATTTTACAATCAAATTGTCTTTTAGCAAGATGATGAAATTTGATAAAAACTGACCTTACTTCAGCTTTGGTTTTGAGAGGGAATAGCCATTTAAACCTACTATAGTCATCTAGGAACTGAATATAGTATGTAAAACCTTCAATTGAAGTGCAAAGGGCTGGACCCCAAACATCACTATGTATTAATTCTGAAGGGGCAGTGGTATGAGACTATGAAATGGGAAAACTGTTTTGGTGCAATTTTCCTAATTGGCAAGCATCAAAAAAGGTAAGATTAGAACTAGATGATGTGTTTAAGTTGGAGGGAAATTTGATATGTAGGTATGATAAAATTTGTTGCTGGATTTTAGAATTTGGATGTCCTAACTGTTTGTGCCATAGACCATAATGTGATGGGTGTTGGCAATTAAACAAGACATGTCATTTGTATGTGAATGAGCAGTATGTGAATGAGCAGATGTAGTAAAAACATTCTCATTCATAGAAACATCAGAATTTAAATAGGATGAAATAACATTAGTAGAAGCTTCTGAACAATCAGATGAAGGAAATGCAGTAATACTATTAAAAATCATAAAGCTATCATCCTTAGTTTTATTATCAGTAGAAGAGATACATTGAGAACCATTGGTGACACAGAACTCACTCTAGACAGGTTGATAACAACTTTCATTATTCAACACAACAGATGAAACATTAGATGGACCTTTAAGGCAACTATTTGACCCTAAGGAACTAATTGTCTTATTACAGCACATGGAATGATTTTGAGAATCACAGCAGACTGTTTTGATGTTGGTAATAGAGTTAATAGAGACTAGTTGAGAAGAAATTTGATTTTTGGTCACAAAGGGGCTGGAGGAGGTCTAAATGGGGAGAGAATTCAGCTAGTACAAGCCACCTTTAAGGTCCCTTTGCAGCAACATTGCTCATGTGGATTTGTCCTTTACAATACAACAATTAGCATCAAATTCAACTATCACATTGTTATCTTTGGTAAACTTGAAGATGCTTAACAAGTTTTTTTGTGATTTTAGGAACACAAAGAATATTTTTAAGATGCAAGCATTTAGAGTGCATGTTACTAGGAATAAAGGTATGACCTGTATGAGAAATGTTGAGATACTTAGCACTCCCAACCTGAAGTTGATCTCCTCTATTGTAATTCTTACTGATATGTAGGTGGTTCAAATTTGCAATGACATGATCAGTAGCCCCGTAGTCCATATACTACATTAGATCAGTTGGGGTTAGTGATTTTGCAAGAGTGTACTGTTGATTCTGTTGTGTGGGGACTGTTGCTGTTGTATTGTTATGATGTAAAGATGGCATGCCAACAGGATGTGAGTAAGTTGAAGATGCAAAATGAGCTTGACTTGATGGTGTGCTGTCGCAGGCAACCAAAATTAAAACCTAAAAACACATGGTAGTAGTGTGAGTAAGGATTGTTCCCACGGAGAGTGTCTAGTCGAGTTTTATGTTACGTGAACAAGGCTTGGGTTGGGGGGGGGGGGGGGGGGGGGGGGGGGGGGGGGGGGGGGGTGTTTGAGTAAAACAGAAACAATTTCAGGAAAAACAATTCAAATTAATCAATCAAGATAACAAACATTGGTCTAAGTCAACATCCACCATCAGAATTTTACAACTGATCATCGATGCAAGTATATATCAATTCATACTTTGAGTATTCACCGTTAGAACTATTTTCCTATCTCTCCTTAGTTGTAGTTAATTAGAAAACAAGCGATCTAATTAATCTTACTACTAAACAACCCTTGACAAGCGCTAAAGGTTTAATCTAGTAGCAACCTAAAGGGCTAGAGAAATCGATGAAGCTGAACAATACAAACACAAGCGGTTGTATTTAATTTAGTTGAATGTTCTTCTTAAGATTTAATAATTCTTGACGCAGGAAATTCTTAAACCTTAATTACTCACAAGTTAGAGGGATCAAACAATTACGGATTTGATATGTAACTTAGCAGTAGATTGCAACAAATAATAAACTAGTAGGCCTCCTAGTAATTAAATGAAACAATCATGAAAATAGGCATAGAAGAACATCCAATACTCAAAACATATATTGAACACTAAAAAAAAAACAGATTAGATCTCACAGTTTTATTGATTCCAAGGCCTTCGTTTCCTTCGACCAAGTTATAAAAGTTTTAGCTGCTCATGGCCATAATCAAAACTCAAAAGAGAAATTGCAGAAGAGAAGAAGGAGAGGCATTTGTCTCTCCCAATCTGATCTTCCCTTTAAAAATATCCAATTCAAATCTTTTTTTCCTACTAAATCTCCTAAAAATATTCTAATATCCTCAAATAACATTTATCCTAATCTGATTAATTGAAAATTAAATAAAGTCCTAATATAAAATAGGAAAGTGGTGTTCCAACTATAACTTGTGTGCAATAGGTCTTCAAAACTTCCAATAATAAACTGCCTATTTGACTTGCATGACAAGGCGGAATGTTCCAGAATATCAGCAGTGCAGGTGCGTCAACTTCAAGCCTGATTACAACCTTGGTTCAGCGAGTATCTCTCCAAATTCAAAACATAAAAGTTGTAGATTTCTTTCTTATGGTTCCACAGTATTTTGAATCATCTCAATCGGAGCTCGGATGAGAGAGTTATGCCCAGAGTACAAAGCGATGTCGAAACTATCTGAATTCACCTAATTAGTTTTGTTTTGCATTTAACGCCTCCATTTGCATCCTAAATCAAAATAGAATAATAATGAGTACATTTAGCCAACAAATAAGTATAAAAGACTAGACATTAAGGGGAGTTAAATATGACATTTTGCATTCTCATCACTTGAACCAGTAGGTTGCTGGCTAGGAACTCCAAATGTAGAAGTGTTGACAGCACTAGGAGAAAGATGGATACTAGTTTGAGCCCCATATTGTGTATTGTGTGCTTGCTAAGCACCAGTTGATTGATTGTAAACACCACCTGCACCATTGAAATGAGCAAGACCATTTCCATTAAAAGGGACAGAACCATTATAAGACATTTGAACTCCACCAGAACCATTGAAGTTAGCAGGACCAGACATTTGAGCTCCACTAGAACCATTGAAGTTAGCAAGACCAATATAAGAAAATTGAGCTCCCCCATTACTATTGAAAGGAACAGAACCACTATAAGAGTCTTCATAGTAAGATGGTACATTACCAAAAGAAGGTTGTATTGCTCCAGTATAAGCAGAATTATATTGGTGATAACATTGTCCTTCTGAGTGTCCTCCCTTATTGCATAATTGACAAATCAACTTTCCTCTTCCAGTATTCCTACCCTTTCCTAGGCCATAGGACATTCCAAATACATGAGGTATGTTGTGAGGAACAAGTTGGCTATATGTTTGAGGAGAAGGTATGATAGTAGGTTGAGGATAGTGCGGGTTACCTAAGGATATCAGAGAGGGTACAGTATTGTAAGTATAACCAAAGGTTTTGGCAGACTGTTGTTGACTCATTAATTCAGCTTGGAGAGGCACATTTGTCCTATTATTTGAATTACCAGTAGAAGCTATATTAGCAGAAAAATTATAGAGATTAATCGAGTTGAATTTTTCAAGACGAATCTCATACTTTTGAAGCAAAAACTGTGCTTCTTGTAGTGTAACAGAGTCAAACTTTGACTCAATTGTGGAGGTCAAGTTCATTACAACAGGATCAAACTCTGGTCCAAGACCATCAATCACATACTGTAGTAAGTCCTCATCAGCTATAACGAGTCCACTTGCGGACAAGCTTTCAGCAATCTCTCGTATTTTCTTAACATAGTCACCTATACTTAGATTGCCTTTTTATGTTGTTTGGAGCAAATTCTTAAGGTGCATGGCTCTTGCTTTGGAGTTATGAATTCATTTTCTAGGGCTAACCAAATTTCAGTAGAATTTCTACATTTTGAAACATTGCCAAACATGCTTTCTAAAATTGACGCCAAAAGCCAACTAACCAAGAATTTGTCAGTTCTCTTCCACATTATATGGGCAGGATTTAATTTCTCATCAACGGAAACATTACTAGCTTTAACGGTATTCCCTATTTGACCTAAGTCATGTTCAATTGGGGAATAAAAAATTAATAGAGGAGAAGGGCAAGAAACTCTATCGAGAAGATGGCCAAAAAGCTCGTGTGAGCCAACGGTAAATAGGACTTGGGAACTCCAAAGGCGATAGTTGTTTTGCGTCAGCTTTGGATTGATTACCTACAAGCTCATTGTTGGAACTGATGTAGTTTGATTAGGCGACTGCTTCAACATCTCGTTAGAGTTGTTGAGTGAATTAGAAGTGTTTGCCATTGACGCAAGTTAGTAGCTTTGACACCATGAAAGGAAAACAAAATAGGGCAGAAAAACAAAGAGTATCGAAGAGGAAGAAGAGAATGTGTTTACTGTATTAATACTTAATTAGTAAAGTAGAGATTATAGCTTTTATATTAAGCTACTATACTAACTGATTTAACAGTAAGCAGTTATACAAGAAACGGCAGCGTATTAGGCAATATAAGATTTTGACTTTTACTTTATAGTCAATAGTCTTGACTTATCAATAATGTTCGTCATGCTCTTAGTTCGAAGATAACAAACTAATTTGCCTATAAGCATGTTTGCTAATGACTGGTGCTTAAGTATGGACTTGGATTGCAAGGAAGTTCCCAATGCATTCAAAAAAATATTGAAGAAGGAAATTACGGCTTGGGTGAACAAAATTTGAAGCATTTATAAAAGCTAAGTCTATGCATATTTCCTTGCAATTAATTTTGTTGGGGATTGGTTAAACCACTTTGGTTTTGGATTACCCATTTTAAAGTGTAGCGGAATATTTATCAAATAGATTAAGACATTTCCAGGTTTTAGCCACATCAAACACAATTGCAAAAAGTAAAGAACACAGTCATATACATGGTTAGGCTAAATCCACTTTTAGCCTACATCCATGGGACCTTGTCTAGATCGAAGCAATCTACTAAGTTAAAAATACATTACAAGATATAGTTCAAAGCTTATCTAAGTTACAGTAAAAAGAACTCCCTGTTCCACTTTACACTTTGCACCACAGTCTGAATCCTTAACGTGTAGCAACTCTTTGGAGCTTCTTCTCGTTGGGAACACACCCAAGAACAGCTTGTAAACCACCAAGCTTCAAGCACCAATGCCACGCACTAGCATCAGCAGAGGAACCACTTACATTCCAACAGTCATCAAATCTATGTTTGATATGGTAAGGTTTTTAGCACAATAATGGAAAAGGAATCTGGAACCTTAAGATAAAGAATACTCTAAGAATTTCAGAGTACAATGAAATAAAAGATCAAAAGGTTAGATTCATTTACGCAAGAAAGAGTATTATATAATGAAAGATTTCTTGCTCAACAATATAGTGCCACATTAGCCAAAAGGGGTTGACCCATGTTTTTCCAACTAAGGAAAGTATTCCTTCTTTTGGTTTGGACTACAAAACAAATTGGGAAAGATAACTTTATTCCCTATGACCATTTAAAGATATTATGACACATGTAAAGGTCCTAGATATCAAGAGACAAAGATAAACAATATCGTTTTCACTTTATCAGATATGCAACTTGTGTTGGGTTGCAAAATATTTGAAGAGAGAGTGTAAGCACAAACCGTTGTGCACACACACTCGAAACAAAACAAGCCAAGACACATGTCTGGCAAACAGTGTGCACTAAGAACTTATGTGCACACACACAACAAATGAAACAAGCCAAATAAAAGGATTGGCAGCTAGTGTGCACACATAACTGTTGTGCACACACACACAACTCATAAGTTTGACAAAAATGATTATTCTAAAAATTTGAGCATAAGAGTATGAGCCTTGATTATTAAAGTATTTTACATGCGAAAGCTTTTAAGAATTTGTTTTTAGGTTTTTTCAGATTTGGGCTAAAATGTCACTTTTCAAACATAGGGAGTTAAAAATATTAACCCAAGCTTCATATTCTGCAGTGTAACCCATACGGTCAACCTAGTTGTTCTTGCAAATTCTGGGTTTTAACTTTTGGCTAAAATGTTATGTGTTAAAGTTTGGGGGATTTCTGGAATTTTTGTTTGGGCTAGAATGTCATATTTTAAAGTTTGGGGGGCTAAAAATCTGTCCAATTGACCATATGATCGTTCGGTTCAGTGATTGAATTGGTCATCCAATTCAGCCATTTTTGTAGGCTCTCAATTCGAATTGATTAAATTGAATCCGAAGACCGGTTTGGTAGTTGAAATTTCCTAATGGCTACAGCCACATAGGTGCCATGTCAAATCCGATCAACTGGATTCAAGGCAGTCAACCAAATTCTATGATTTTCAAGTGTGATTTTTAGGCACCACAACTATATTGTCAAACTAATCCATATAAACTCAATCAAACCCAAACCTAAACAAATTTTTACATTCTAAAACTTGCATATACAAAAATCAAAAGTGTTAAATCATTTTTAGAGAGCTTTCATTTGCAAATCTCATTTTCTAACACATACTCTTGCTACATATTTCATTTTTAATCTTTTCGATTAGGTTATATTGGGTTATAAACTTATTCATCTGTGCTACCTGAGGTGGTTCACTTTAATCCACAAGTTGTGGAGTAACCTCCTTATGATGTTCAACCACTTTCTGTGGCACATCATCCCATCCTTCGTCTAGTATATCTTGTGGTTCTAAAACTTCATCGAGTTCTACTTTTCTCCCACTAGTACTTCTTAGAAAATATTCATTTTCTAGGAAGACACTAGATCGAGCAACAAAATTTTACGCTCTTCTGGGTGGTAGAAATAATATCCTTTGGATACCCCATAAATATACATTTGCAGGATTTTGGGCCTAGCTTATTCGAAGTCAATTTCTTAACATAAGCTTCGCAACCCCAAATCCTTAGATAAGACAAGTTAGGCTTTCCCCCACTCCATAGTTCATATAGAGTCTTATCTACAGACTTTGATGGCACACGGTTCAAAATGTGAGTTGCAGTCTCTAGGGCATAACCCTATAACGATGCAGGTAAATCACTAAAACTCATCATGGACCTAACCATGTCAAGTAAGGTCCTGTTCCTCCTTTCAGACACTCCATTGTGTTGGGGTGTATAAGGAAGGGTGAGTTGTGATACTATCCCACATTTCTTTAGGTACTCTGAAAACCCTGAGCTTAAGTATTCACCTCCTCGATCTGACCGAAGAGCTTTAATACTTTTGCCCAACATATTCTATACTTCATTCCTGAATTCCTTGAATTTATCAAAGGCTTTAGATTTATGTCTCATGAGGTAGACATTACCATATCTACTGAAATCATCATTAAATGTGATGAAGTATGAATATCCACCTTTGGCCTCAACTGTTAGTGGACCACATACATCACTATGGATGATACCTAATAACTTAGTAGCCTTTTCACCTTGTCTTGTGAAATGAGACTTGGTCATCTTGCCTAACAGGCATGACTTGCATACCTCAAATGACTCAAAGTCAAAAGGGTCCAAAACTCCATCCTTTTGAAGTTTTGCAATGCGGGTCTTATTAACATGACATAATCTACAATGCCAGAGATATGTCTAGTTTTGGTCGCTATATTTAGCTTTCTTGGTTTCAATATTGAGAATATCTTTATTGTTTAAATCAAGAACAAATAATCCATTATATAACCGTGCAATTCCAAATAGAATATCATTCAAACTAAAGGACAATAATCCATTAGATATCTCAAAATGATACCCTATATTATCTAAAGCGGATACTGAAATAATATTTTTAGAAATAGAAGGTGCGTGATAACAGCTATGTAGTTCCAATAACAAGCCTGTAGGCAAAGATAAACATTAAGTCCCTGTAGCTAATGCAGCTACATGTGCTCCATTTCCAACTCGTAGGTCCACCTCTCCCTTGGCGAGCACTCTACTCTGCCTTATTCCCTGTACATCAGTACAAATGTGAGTACCACATCCTGTGTCAATGACCCAAGATGTTGAGGGAGAGAAATTAATCTCAATCATAAAAATACCTTAAGTCGTAGCATCTGGCTTCTTTTTGCTTGAAAGGAAAGCCTTACAGTGTTTCCTCTAGTGGCCAGGCTTGCCACAAAAGAAGTAGACTACCTTGCCCTTCCCTATACCACTCTCAGGACCAAGAGCAACCTGTCCTTTGGGCTTAGGTTTGGGTTTGGCCTTGGCCTTACCCTTGCCGTTACCCTTTGCTTTACTGGCAGCAACCAGTAAAACAGGCTTGGACTTTTTCAAGTCTTGCTTTGTAGTCCTCAACATGTTCAAAAGTTCTGATAGGGTTTTCTCCATCATGTTCATATTGAAATTCATTATGAACGGAGCATAAGATTCAGGCAAGGATTGCAGAATTAAATCAATTTGTAATTCTGCATCCAAGCCACATCTTAAAGTCTCAAACCTCTCTATGTGCTCGATCATCTTGAGCATATGAGGACCAACTTGGGCTCCCTCAGTCAGACGACTCCCAAACTGTGCTTTCGACACCTTATACCTCTCATGTCGAGCATTTGTTTCGAAAAGCACCTTGAGGTGTAGAATAATGGAAGAAGCGTCCATATTCTCATGCTACTTTTGTAGCATAGGTGTCATCAACGCTAACATCAAGCATTGAATGCTATCAGCATCATCAAGGAACTTTTGATAAGTATCCTTAACTTCCTGAGTGGCATCAGGATCAGGCTCAGCCATGTATGGCTTTTCAAGGATTTACAATTTCTTTTCTAACTTGAGTATAATCCGAAGATTACGATACCAATCTGAGAAATTGGATCCATCCAACCTGTTTTCTTTCTCGATTATTGGTCGCAGGTTCATAATGCTCATTTTGGTGAATCTACAATTGCAGAAAAATAAAGTCATTATAAAGTTCATTATTATTTAATATGGTCTTTTATTAAACGATGCTCCCATTATTTTACTCGAGTCAATAGCCCTCACTATTAACTCGGGAAAGCCCGTTGACTTTCCTACTAGACTGAGATCCCATCTTTCAAACCTTCGCTTTGGCGAACAAGCCAAAATGAGTTGATTAGATAGGCCAACAAACTTAATCCACACCAATTGATAGCTCCTACTATTAACCTCAAATGTGAAAAAGCCAACAAGCCAATCACACAATCCAATGGCTCCAACCATTGTCCTCAAGTGTGATTTTCAGTATCAGTAGAGTGGACACTATATATTCATGTACACATAATATGTGTACTGCTCTACTATGCTTATGACATGTTTATCAACCTTCACTTTGGCGAAGAAGCAAAACCGTTATTTTAAATCAACCCATCACCATTAAGGAAAACTCCAATGAATTTTAACCTCCCACTGGTAGAAGTGTACCCTTCGCTTTGGTGAACAAGGTTTTGACGAACAGTGGTTTGATTAAAACCATGGTGATTGAAGGCTTACGTGACTTAATATACTTTAATTGAGGGTTTGTTATTTAATGTCTCACCAGATTAGTATCTTTGTTAGAATGACATTGTTTGGCATGTTATTCAACATTCATCGTTAGCATGCATTCTAAACATAATATAATACGTATCAGTACATGGCCCAACTAAAACCGATTTCCTTGAGCCTAGAGGAATCGGTGGGTCACCTAGGGGTCCTGTAATAAACATCTTGAGTCTTCAAGTATGGTTGTCTCATCCTTTGCTCCGTCTTCAAGTACATTACAAAAATATCATTCTAAATTTACAATAAAATAATTATACAAATTCTTTACATCAATAAATTTAGAAACCTCGATTTACATTCGAGGGGAATGAGATGAGAAGAGAATGTACATTGATAAGAGAAGAAAGGCAGGACACACATACCTTATTTAATAAATTATACAACCATACATACCTAAAAATTATTTTAAAACATTCACCATAGGTCTAAGGCTCATGTACCGGGCACCATGCAATATATAAACAAGTACATAGCATACATTTCAAAAACAATCAATTTTTGAAATTGGTGGGTTAATTATTAATTACCCCTTGACAATTTATAGATCTGTATTTGGTTCAAAAGTTTTGAAACTTTATAATCTGGCCCCTATGCACTCGAAAGTGCGCTCGCTGCTGCGATGAGTTAGATTATTGCGGCGTGCGTTGGTAATGTTGACGTCCACGCTCTAAAGATGATCACCACGGCGAGCGTTGTTTTGTACAGCACTTGTCCAAAGGACGATCGCCGCGACGATGCTTTATATCGTCGTGGCAAGTGCTGGTTTTGTTACCAGCATGAGCGTGAATAACGCTCGCTACAGCAATGGGTTATATCACCGTGACAAGCATACACAGATATGTAGCTCCAGATCTGTTCATACAGTAACCATATACACTCCAAATTGATTTTTCAATCAATCATACAGACTGATTTCATCAAAAATCCATCAACCATTATTCCAAACTTGCAGATCATCAACAAATTAAAATTAATCGATTAATAGATTTCTTAAAACATGCTTTTAAGGCAGATTTTAGGCAGATTCTATAAGGCAACATAATATCATCAAATACATGTTATCAACCATCCACATAAAAACTATAAAATTTGGTACCCTAGGCTCTGATACCACTGTTAGGAAACGGTTCATATACGCAACGGAAAACAAAATAGTCATAATATAAGGATTGTTCCAAAGAGCCAAGATCAAAGGTATAATTTTACAGTTTATATTAAAGTAGAAATTTGCAGAAAAATTAATCATGAGTTTAGAAAACATATGCACATTTGGAGGCTCCTCCAAATTTGTCTTTGAACATTTTTGCTACCGACCCAAGTGTAGGATCGAACCGACGTAACACGAAGACAATCACAAAGAACTAAGGAGGGATTTGCTAGATCCTCCTTAGCTTTAAGATTAAAGAAGAAAAGAAATGTTTTGTTTTTCAATCAAAAAACAAAACTGCCATGGGAGAGGAAATATGGGGCTGTTGTGTTTTTTCCTTTTCAAAGAGAAAAGTGAATAATGAATTAACTCTTAACTTTTACAAATAATCCTTTTCTTTTATATTGAAAACTTAGTTGCCCTATTCCCATATGGAATAGGCTTGGCCTCCAACCCAAACACCCCATGTTACCAAATACTCCCAATTAGATATTTATTTTATTTCATCATTATCTCAATTAAAAATCAATTAATATATATTTAATATATATTAACATTTAACAATAATGATGATTTAACTAAATATATGCGAACACGTATTTAAACGTAATTTCACTTATTTAATTTTTCTAATAAATTAAATAAAGGTTACGACCTCAGCAAATTTAATTGCACTATGAAATTACCAAAATACCCTTTCGCCTAAAAAGACAAAAACGTCCTTCTTTCTTCTTGGCTCTTAAATTATCTTCTATATGTGTGACCCATATGCTCCTCATCATACGGGCAATGTATAGTATCGCGATTAACACCAATTGATCGTCTCACTAATACACAGACCAAGATTGACCCTTAGCAAGACATCATGGCCACCCGATAGATTCGGATTCAGCAAAGTAGCTACCTGTCAACGATATGGTTACTGCACAATTCGATCCTTTCATCATAAGTTATCTCGACGAGACGAAGGCATAGAAATAGTGTCAATCTTCGGTTACTCTCGATATTATGTATTCAGTTTCTGGACCAATGACCTGTATTATAATCCGGATAGAGCAACAATTCAATCCCACTGTGGCCACAATTTTAGTGTCATTGTCATATACTGAATTACTCCGTGAGATAACTTCTCCCGTACCCGGAAGTGATGAATCCTCTGTCTATCCGCCATAGTCTTGATACACTCCTTGATGCAGCCAATCAACAGCTCTGAATAGAACTACGTTAGGCTAGTGTCAAACTGCACCAATCAGTGCACAAGGCACTCTGGTGATCTCAAGTCTAAGGATCACATGCACCACCATTCGTCAGAGGATTTGTTCCATAAACACTGGGGTTACCATCCATACAGAATCCTCTGGTGGGTTAGTCTAGTGAACTTGCTACGGTGTATTCGCCTACAGCAAGCACCCATGTGTTGCACCAGGTTGTCACCAAACAACCTCGACAAGTGAGATCAGTCACTGCCTTTCGATAGGGTCGTTTAACACTATGATAGTATTACCGTATTATCTATGCCCTTACTTCATAATAATACTGGGGCTACGAACATTTTTAGAATGGCCACCATATGTGCTCATAGGGTTCTTACTATCAAGATTTGAAACACTTGATACCCTCGTCACGGTTCTACCATTCTAAGGACATATATCAATACATATTGCAATAATAATGATTTATGCGATATAGAATAAAATGTCTTTTATTGATTAATGAACATTATTACAAAGAGTCAATTCTACAATAATTGATTGGCTCTAGGGCATCTACTCTAACACATGTGGTCCTAAGACTTGAGATCATTGGAGTGTCGTATGAAAGTAGTGGTGTAGTTTAACACTAGCCCAACGTAATCCTTTTTAGGGTTATCAATGCGGTGGTGGTTGGCTACATCGTGAAATATATCATGGCTATGGTGAATCGATAAAGGATTCATCATTCCTGGTTGCGGGAGTAATTATCTCACCGCGCAATTTGGTTATATGACAACGACCATAAATCTGTGGTCATAGTGGAATTGAGTTGCTGCTCAAATCCAATTTAATCTCGGTCATTAGTTTGATAACCGAACACCAAATATATCAAGGGTGTGGTCTGAGGATGACACTATTTATATACCTTAACCTTGATGAGATAACATTTAATGAAATGATTGGATTGGACAGTAACCATACCATTGACAGGCATCAATTCTTCGCTAATCTCTACTTGTTGGGTGGCCAGATGCATTGTTAGAGGCTAATCTCGGTTTGTCTGTAGTGAGACAATTAATTGATAGTTAATCATGATACTACTCACTGGTAACATGATAGGGAGCCTATAGGTCACACACATAAAGGGAATTAAATTTGGAATGTGTATTTGGTCAAATAAGGGTTAAAGGGTATTTTGGTCTTTTCACAAAGATATGGTAATTTGGTAATTTTATATAGGTTGTTGTCTATGTCTATTTCTTAATGAAATAGAATGAATAAAATTACCTAATTAACATTAAATATATTTATTATATTAATATTAATTGAATGAATTAAAATGACCCTAATTAATATTGAATATATTTATTATACATTAATATTAATTGAAATAAAATACCTAATTAATATTTAATATATTTGGTATATTAATATTTGTCGGAAACCTATTTAATTCCATCCGAAATTGGTTTAGCCTAAAACCAACTAGGAATAGAATTGTATCCTATTCCAAGATGGAATAGGATATTAAGTGTCACTATATAAGTGAACTTAAAGATTAGGTTTCATAGAGCTAATCCAATTCACTCTTAAAGTGGTGTTAGAATTTTGAGAGAGGAAGAGAACCCTAGCCACCTGCACCAATCTAGCCGTTAGGAAGCTTTTCTTTGATTTTTCTTGGTGATTTCTTGTGTGGATACCGAAGTGCAATTTCTTTGAATTGGTTTACAAAGATTTAAAGAGAATGAGCCTCCAAGCGTTGGTTAGACTACTCAATCCTTGTATGGATTAATTGCATATAAACAAAAAAATCAATACCCAAGTTATTGGGTTTGAAGGTTTAATAAATTTTTATTTGTTTATTTCACTACACTATTGATTTTAACCTTACAGATGCAGGGTCATCTCAAAAACATTTGTGACCCTAGGCAAAAGTTATTTTAGGGGCTTCTAAAAGTATAAGCATATACTAAAAAAATTATTTCAAAATTATTTTTCTTAACTTTTGAGATGCAAAATCACTAATTAAATTTTTGTATTCAAGTTTAGAAACTAAATCTTTTTCAATTGATAATATAGCCAAATTACCTAATCTTTCTTGTGACATGGTTGAACGTAAATAAGATTTAATTAACTTTAATTTTGAAAAACTTATTTCTGCTAAAGCTATAGTAACATGAATAGTTAATAGTATTCTATAGGCTATCCATGTATTTGGAAAAGAATTCAATTTTTTTTTTATAAAATCTAGTATCTCAAGTGGTGTTTTAATTTCAACGTTTATAATTTCATTTAAAACTTTTAATTTTGAATATAAATCTAAACCACCAATATCAGAGAGCATGTCCTGTTTTAAAAAGTTCTCAAGATTTAAACAAATTTTCTTCAAATTATCATCATCAAACAATTTTAACTTTTCTATATTATAAAAAAAACCAAAATTAACACTATATATTTCAAATTGTTCAAACCTACTTTGAAGTGAGGAAATGGCATGATCAACTACATATGCAAAATAATATATTCCAAAAGATTCTTTAGCAAACAATTTCATCTCTTCATTTTCATTCTCATCAAATTATTTTTTTCTCTTTATTGTACGTTTTTCGCGAAATTTTGGTTCTCTATTTATTTGCTCTACAATCTCTTTAGCAGAAATCATAAAAGATGTAAACCCATTTTAGTCTTTGTTAATTTAGGGGTGTGAATTGAAAAATATGAAACTAGAGGTATAAATTACTATTTCACCAAACCTTGGTGGGAACATGGTATTTTTATAAATATATTAAAAAAGTTTATAACAAATTTGAGCCTTTTGAGCTTTTTTTGGGCCTCTTGAGCCGGCCTAGATAAGAAATTATATCCCAATGGTATTTCTGTAAATATAGTTAAAAAAAAAACTTAAAATAAATTTGGGTCCTTTTAGGCCCTATTTTTGGGGGGGGCCCTAGGCAAGTGTCTCACCTGCGCACTCCTTGGGCCGGCCCCGTACAAAAGCTCAAAGCGACAAAGATTTTGAGGTGCTTATGATGTGCGGAGTGTTGGAGTTGAAGTTGAAGGAGGTAGATCATTTTCGTTTGATGGCAAGGGAAGAACTATATTAGAATTTGAACTTCGAGTTACTTGACTAAACAAGAATATTTCTTCACAAAGAGACAAAAATATCTTTAGTTTCAAGATCATAAACCTTATATGCCTTTTGACCATATGTATAACTAATGAAAACACATCGCTTGGCATGTGGCTCAAATATAGTCTACTTTAATGCATGTGTTGAATTATAACAAAGACGTCCAAATAACTTTAAATGTGTATAAGAAGGTTTGATACCAAAAAGTCTTTCATGTGGGATTTGCCCATAAAATAAAGTGAATGGGGTGTGATTAATTAAATACACAATTGTAAGAATGAAATCACCCCATAATTTAATAGGTAAATAGGCTTGAGAACGTAAAGCACATGCCACATTAAAAAGGTGTTTTCTGTGTTTATGCTTCACAACCCTATTTTGTTGAGAGATGTTCACACAACTAGTTTGATTAACTAAGAGGAGCTTTTAACTTTTAAGAGGAGAAGAGGAGCTTTTAGCTCAAGACTAACCAAGAGAATTGAGATGAGAAGAATGAGTGAAGAGAGGATTACTATTACTTCTCAAATTTGTCTTGTACAAAATGGCTAGGGGTCACCCTCTTTTTTAGTGTTCAAAGGAGTCTTCTACACTTCAACTCCCAACTACCACCTCCCCTAATAAATATCATCTACCACCTTCCATGATTAATAGCTATTTAACAACTTCCTAATAAATGATATATTTTTACAAGATCTTTCTACTTACAAAACCTACCATCTGGGCTAAATACATAAGCCAAATATGAGCTTTACATTGGGCTTAGGAAGAAATATTAAAGTAGCAATCTATATGGGTTTAAGTGATAAACCCAAATAGTTTTAGGCCCAAATCAAGTTTAATATTCAACACTGTTTTCATTCATATATTGAGAGATAGTAGAGTGAATAATAAGGTGGTTAATTTGGGTCCAATACTTGTTTTGGATCTTCTATTGGTAGTGAGTATTAAGTGATTCCACCTCAAGTAGTGAAAGTTGTTGCCATGCATACTGTTGCTAATAAAATAAGTTATTTTGCATTGACTTACAAATTTAGTACTCACAACTAATATTCTATGTTCATTAATTGAATTGAACTCATCAATTTAGTATTTAAAGGACTAGTGGACTACCAAATGTTAATTATGAACATGAGCTGCATTGCACTTAAAAAATATCTATCATAAACCATATGAAAGTTTTATCACTTACAAGTATTAAACTTTAGTGGAATGGTGTAACTTTTAAATTTTGTGCTTATGTGTTGGCTTGTCATCATCAACTAAAACAAATCATCCATGGCAAAAAGTAAAACACACAACACATTTTTACATGGTTTGACAACTTGCTTATATCCATGGGACCAAGTCCAAACGAAACTAATCCACTATGATAAACTTTTAGTATTCAAATACAAAGCTAAAGATAAGCATAAGTTGCAAAACACTTTCTGTTTAAGACAACACTTCACTCTTTGATTGAACCTCAAGTCACCACAACTAGCTTCTCACAAGGCCACCTGGTCGGCCTTGAGCTCTTCAATGTTCATCATGGAAGACGCACTTCAACTCCCAACTACTTGAAACTCCTCCAAGCAAGCACAAATGGAACCACGTTCCAAAGCGAAACTCAAAGAATCAAGAGTTAAACAAGGTATTTCAAGCCTATCAAAGCATAATGCTGACCAAAGCATAATGAAACCCGAATGAAAACAAATGAAACCTCAAGGATTGCAGAGAATAATCATAGGTATATTCAGGCTTAAAATGTAAGGGGACACAACCACAACATGTTACTAATTTTGTGTTTTGCCATTTTCAGAAAGTTTTTCACCAAACTTTCTTGGGATCACAGACAAGGCAAAACGAATCCAGTACTCATATGGGCTAATGACAAGTGTACATGGACCACTTACACATATCTAAGATAGGATAATATCCTAGAACCTAATGGAGACGCAATATGTGTACATAAATTTGGTTGGGACGTGTCATCACACAGAATAATGAGTGTGGTGACACCAAAAAAAACTCTTGGTCCTTTCAAAAAAAAAAAAAAAAAAAAAACAAAAACGATTTTGCATTAACAAAGAGATGTCACATATCAAAAATCAGTGTTACCACACTGAATTCATAATTTGACAAACTTAACCCATATAATAAATTAAGAATAATATTTTGCGTACTAACGGATTTTACTAACCTGTTAAAATCACACTAGTACCCTACTATGCGTATGGTACCCGTACTATGCTTTAAGTTAGTACACTGGTTATTATCCGTTAGTGCGCATAGCATTACCCTTAAATTAATATCTTTGCACTAATTATTTTGATCTCATGAATATTTCGAAATACTTCTTTATCAATACTATATGAGTGACCGATTAATTAGATTTTGAAGTTGTTGGAACGACTTGTTTACTTTTGGCATAGAAGTCTAACAGGGATTCCTAGAGAGGGTTGACGTCAGAAGCCAAATGCAGGCACACCAACTTAAAACAGACATAACTTTTGATCTAGGAAGAGTTACGTCTCATAAGATATCAACGAAAAGCTTGTTTTGAACCCAACAACATG
The DNA here is from genome assembly GCF_008641045.1 of Pistacia vera. Classification (NCBI taxonomy): domain Eukaryota; kingdom Viridiplantae; phylum Streptophyta; class Magnoliopsida; order Sapindales; family Anacardiaceae; genus Pistacia; species Pistacia vera. The sequence continues at coordinate 80,822 of NW_022195908.1, forward strand.
GCAACTAGGGTCCCTACCTAAGGGTTATTTTTAAGACCAAAATCCACTTTCGGTGATGTTTGGGGCGTTAAATTTTCTGCGTATTTTCCCTATTTTATAGAGTCATTTCTTATTTTATAAGTAGTCAACAGTCATGATTTCTTCTTTTAATTAATTTGCGTGTTTAATTAGGATTTTATTTCCTTATTTGATTGCGAGTCTTGTTAGGGTTGGCTGTCACCACCCTATATAAACATATATTCGTTTTTGGAAATTATTTAATGAATATCAGGTTTCACTTCAAACTTAAGACCTAGGTTTTGTTATTGAGACTTGTTTATAATTTTAAGGTATAGTCGAGTGTTAGTCTTGTGTTACGCTAACTCACTGCATCAACTTTGGTGAGAGATTTTGAAGGATCAATTTTTTGTGTAATTTGGTGGGACAGGTTGAATCGCTCTAGAAACGAGGATTTGGTGTATTTAGTGTGTGGATTTGCATCATTTTTCCCTGTTTGTATTTTTGTTTGGCAGCCCTGACATGGGAATTGTTCCTTTCTTGTTTCCACCACAAGTTATCTTGAATTAAAGTTTATTACATCAATAAGTAGTGGTATAGAGAAAAGAAACTGCTATATATATCAATAAGTAGAAACAAACATGTGTGCTGGAGGTACATACATGTAAATATGCAACCTCAATTTATTACATGAAGCATTTCAGAAAGTAAAGTATGAAAATCACATAGGTAAATATTAATTATTCAAATTATCTGTTTCACTGCATTTGGAAAATTCTCTCTAGTTGTCAACCTAGAACTTTTTCTGAAGATCTTTCACCACGTTACGTCCAACATGAAGGCCTGGCCAGAAAATCTGGATTAATGGGAGGATTGATCCAAATACAGCGTTGGCAATTGTAATGACTCCAGGGTTCTGGCTACTCAAACCAGCAAAGGCAAGAGCATTTGTTTTTCCGATGTGAATTGGAAGTGAATGAGGCCAATGGGAAACACAAAAACATCACCCTTGTTAAGAACTTGCTGATAAGAGTGTGTGTTTGGATTGGAAGTGACGAAACCAACAAGAAGAGTACCTCCAGGACGACAAGAATTCAGTGGCACGAGGATGAGTGTGAGGTGCTTGGCCATAAGGTGCAAATCAATACGGACAGCTGTATGCCAAGAGGTGTTCAGCCCTGGAATTTGATCTACATTCACAGGTGTGACACTTGAACCACTGGATTGTTTGTTTCACCAGGCATTTTGACTGAATAGGAGAAATCCTCCGCTTTGGCGAGCTTGGGGTCCTTGCAGAACTTCCTCCCAAAACACTGCATCAAACAATCAATAAATTAAGTGCATTGATGAAAACGAAATTTAAATTTTGAAAGAATCTTAAAGGAATGTATAGAAAGAGCAAGCATTGAGTGCATACCACCGTTCAAGGGGTCACGATGGCTACACAGAAGTCCGAAGAGGACTGGGATCAAAAGCGGAGGCAAATGAGGAAGCCAAACCTAAGAGAACAAAGCTGGAGAATTAAACCTTTCATTTTGATTTAGGCCTCTTTCTCTATATTCTTGAAATATTATTGCGTTTGGGAGAGAAATGCTGCAAGGGAAGCTACTCTATTTATGTGGAAATCCGGTTGAATAAGTCTTCGATTGTTTTCTACTCGAAGCAAATGATTAAGACTAGTGAAGACTTGCCAAGTATTTATTTGTTAGTGATTTTAATGTCGACTTCACGAGTCATCTTTAACAACAAATACAATTATTAAATTAAAGTAAAACTTTTTCTTCATTTTAACATATCAAACATTTTGATGTTTGGAAGTGGTCCTCTTTGAAATTATATCTCACTTTGCTGCTATTCCTTTTCCCATTTTCTAAAAATATCGTTGACTGAATTGCAACAAATACATGATTTATAGTGAGTGAAGTTTACAATGCTTTTTTTAAAAAAAAAAAAAAAAAAAAAAAAAAAAAAAAAAAAAAATTGTTGACAATAATTCTAGACACTTCATTGTGTCTTTTAGCTGGTTATTTAACATATACTGAAGCTGAAACATATATTTATCTCATTATTTGCTGATTGGCATTCCCAAAATGCAAATGGTAAGAGCTCTTCGAGATTGGTATTCAAAAACGATAATAACCTTATTGAACGAGATATTTTACATGAAAAATTATGAGAAGAAGACGTTTACATTTCTTGTAAGAGTATCATATCTGCACTATTATATTGTTTATGTAGAAAATGGATAGCCACATAAGGATGATTCTTTATTCTCTTCGCTCCTTAATTGTTAAAAATCCGACCAAGAAACAAGCATGATGAAATATACTAGAAGAAAGTAGCTTCGTCCACTACGAAAGTGACAATCGACTAATATTATAGAGTAAATTAAACAAAAGTGATAACATTTTCCCACCTAACTGATAACATTCACCTTTGCCGCCCCTGTTATGAAAAACTAACAATATCGCACCCATTGTTTTTTCAATGTTAAAGCAGTAACTATAAGAGGGTATTTTTTCTTTTTACATAGCATATATAATTCTGTAATTTGTGTTTGATTGTGCATGACAACAAAAGGAATTTATTGGAGAAAAGGTAGATTTTATCATTTTGTGAGGAATAATGAAAAGGAGTTCAAATAAATTTTGTTGAATTATCTTTGGGTTTGTTACTGAAATTATATTTGTTTCCGATATATTAATTTTTTATTTCTAATTTCTTTAAGTTTTTTTTTAATTAATTTTAATATTAAAAAAATCGATAAGTTCATGCGTTGAGGGCAATTTGGTCGTTGTGTCACCTGTAGCAATGTTAGATGGCAGAATCTACTAACGGAGGGTGGAGTAGTGTTAGTGTCCCCTACCAGGGGTGGCAAAGTTACGCTTGATTAAGTTAGGGTGGGACAAATATCATTCACTCTTAAAACTATAACTCAAAAAAGTCACAGAACCACCGCTCCCAGCCTCTACTAACCAAAGAAAAATTCGTATAATCGTATTAGATATTTTATTTTCTTGACTGTGTCCTAGTGACTGTGTCCTAGTGATTTAGTCTTATACTAATTAATCAATCATCATTTGACAATTAAACTCCGTGAACCGTGATACATGTGGTGTGGACAAGGTATTCTAGACAAATAATTGGAGGAAAATACATATTAGGGTCTTAAAATCGTCTCTGCAGGTATCCGTTATGACTCTAATGTTGACCATCACTCTCTGTTAATTTTAGATAAAGCCACTGTATTTAACTATATATAGGTGTTTTTTTTTTTTCAAACATTGAAAGAGTTTGGATTAGGTGTTTACTTGCAAAATGTAATTTGGTTATGAAGAAGACAAACAATTAAACTTTATTGACTTGGTAAAGCCATTGCTTAGAAGATAAGAACCACTATTTCACACCACTAAGTTCTAGTTGTGATTGAAACAAAAAACAAATAAACTATTGGGCTATTTCCATGAGACTGAAACCAACCAGAGTGTTTGTAATGGTCTCATATATTTTCTATGTATGGAACTATGGATGGACTTTCACAAGTTTAAACATAGCTTTTCTAATGATATTTTAATTTTGATAATCTTTCAGTTGTTAATATATAGTTAGATCGATATACTGTTAGAAAATTTCCTAATTGTGGGCTGACATTAATTATGATTTGGTTTGATAAAATCAGGTAAATGCATAGTCCAATGAGATATCCTAATAGGCTTATATGATCATTCTAGAATTTGCCCAATACATTTCATTTTATATATTCTGGGTTGATGACAAGTGTGAGCTTGGGCCTATAATGGTTTTTAGAGTTTATTGGACCTTTTATGGGAGGGCCCAATAAATTGATATAAACTGGATAGGTCCCCTCTCCAAAATGCGATTGTACACTAAACCCTATTTGGAAGCCATCATTCTGGAGTGTTTCTGGAAAGGAAAATTGGTCATTACTTGCAGGAAATTCAAGAAATTCAAAAGCTATGGTAGAATTAGGTTTTTTTTAATCCTTAATCTTTGAATTTAGGATGCTATAATCAATATGCAGATCTTAGGATTAATTGTTATAATTGAGTGGAATTCATGTAGAAATTCTAACATGAATTCGACTCAATATTAGAAAATTAAAACATAATTAATGTTAGCCCACATCTTAAAACAATGACCACTTTAAAATCAAATGTTTATTCACTTGGGCGTTAAAAAATATTTTCTTTTCTTAAATTAAAATAAAAATAATTAATGTTGCCCAAGTGGGAGAATGTCGGAAATTTCCCAAATGTGGGCTAACATTAATTATGTTTTAATTTTAATAAAACCATGTAAATATATGTATAGTCCAATGACATTTTGTAACGGGCTTGTGATTATTGTTTTGGAAAGCCTTATACACTTCAATTTTGATTGATTTGGGTTTTGACAATATAAGTGTAGGCTACATAATTTATTGAGCCCATAATAGGACTGCCCAATAAATTATTATTAAAAGGCTAGGTCCCTTTCCAAACCCATGATCGATTATTCCCAATAAAATATCTAGAGTAATGTTACACGTACAAAGAAATCTTACAAAGATTTATATACAAAGTGATGTAACGAGAAATGAATGGAAGAGTGTACACAAAAAGTCAAACTCTTCATATTTACTCTTCTATTCATTTCTTGCCACATCACTTTGTACAGAAATCTTTGTAAGATTTCTTTGTGCATATAGCATTATTGAAATATCCATCATATTTGCGCATATCTGAGAGAAAGACACGCCTATTGATTGACAATCAATCAATTCAATTTGGAAGATCTTGTGCATTCAACAATGGGTCAAACGGGTTTGTTTAATCCTGTTATGCCTGAAACATATAGGGCTGACATAAGGTCCAGTCAGCCTGTAAAAGTCAGAGCATGGGAACACCCGCAGCCTGCTTCTGTCAGAATAGTGGGCGCGCGCCAGGCCAGCCAAGAGCTGTGGTGATCCCACGTGTCTAATCCCTGCTCCAAATCGCGCAAATCACTATAGAAGGTGGGCAATGTGACATAAAGAAGGATTTGCACGGATAATCCCACCAACTCACAGATTCAGTGATGATTGCTTTAATCCATCCCACTATAAATTGAGAGCTCCTCTCTCATTCAAGGGATTCGCACATTTTACTCTTGATTAGCTATTTTCTCTGTAATCCAAAAGTTTTCTCATTCTAGTATCATCAATGCGACCCGACCTCTATCATTAATAATATAACAGTGGACGTAGGACTTGCTTCCTTAGCATTCGAACTACTTTAAAACGCTTGTCTTATTGCATTTATTCTCATTATCCTTTATATTCACGTGTGTCTTCTGGGCTAGCTCAGCATTTCACACATGCATTTAGTTGGTGTAAAAATCACGCATCAATAGTTTGGCGCTAGAAGGAGGGGCATGATTTAGTGTTCATCCTTTATCAGGAGAATCTCTAACCCACTAGTCCTACAACAACAAATGGCCCGCCAACCTGAACCTGAGCAAACCAACCAGGGTGCTGAAGGAACCCCGCAAGTCCAAGGGGGTACCTCTTCCAAAATACCCTCAGTTTCGCAAGGCGCTGCAGGGGATATCCCATCAAGTTCACGACTTGACCCTGCCATTAGAAGTTACCTAGAGAGGTTTGACAGTACTCTCCAAACGGTTAACCGAAGGTTAGATCGTTTGGATTAGGGCATGCCATCCAAGTTAGCTAAGGCGGTACAACTGCAAAAAGGCCTACAAGTTGCACAAAAGCGCGGCAAAGGGAAATAGCCCATGCAACAAGCACTGTAACGTGTAGACAAAAGGGTAAGCAAATGGCAAAAAGGGAGCCTATGGGCTCCAAAGGGCCAGCGAACACCGACCATGTCCCAAGCAAAATACCAGCCTCGTTAAGACTCGGTGAAAGGACACAACCCGAGCTGTCCCATGCCACGTTGCAAGTACACCATAGTAAAAGCGCTGGGCGGGGTGATTCTTACCACCTCCAACAAAACGATCCAAATTGTCATCCTGCGGGAGGTTCCCACACTTTGCAGGGCAATTCTTACCACTGCGAAGGTCGTGAAAATACCCTACACCGTTCATCACCATCACGTGCCTCTAGCTAGGGTGTGTCGAGGGTGGTCGGGACCGCTGGCCGAGGCTAAGAGGAACCCGACCTCTGGATTTTCCTCAACTGTAATCGTGAGGGTCGAACTCGTATGGGTGAAAGTAATCCACAAGTGGCTCCATTGCCACAAATTGAGGAGATGCAGTAAGCTCTAGACCAACTAAGAGCTCAGCAAAATGAGCAAGGGCAGGTCGTATCTGCGTCTCCCTTCTCTCCCAAAGTGCTAGCCGCTCCACTCCCACCTGGATTCAGGATGCCCGACATGCGGGCGTTCGATGGAAATGCTGATCCGCAGGATCATCTATATGAATTCAATGACCTGATGGAGCTTCATCAGGTCTCAGATCTAGCAAAATGCCATTGTTTGGTAGTGACTTTGACCTCTCATGCCAAACAGTGGCTTAGGCCGCTCCCAGCGAGATCGATCAGTTCGTGGCCTCAAATGAGCACTACGTTCCTAAGGCATTTCCAGGCAAACAGAAAGTTTTCAATGCCTCTGAGCTACCTCAGCAATATAAGGCAAGAAAGGGATGAATCCCTCTAATCCTACATCGACCGCTTCCACAGGGAACTCAACAAAGTGGTTCATACTCCCGAAGAGTCTGTTTGGACTCTCATCATAGCGGGAGTTCGTCCACAAACTGACTTGTGGAAAGAATTGCAGGCTGAGGACGATGTTTCCCTTACCGGATTCTATAACCTTGCGGAGAAGTACCTCCAGATTGAGAATTCATTGGCAGCACTCCGCCGTCGCGACCCTGGCCCTACAGGTAGTACGTCTGGTCAAGGGGAAAGTAGAAGAACTGATCGTGGAAGGGCCACTAATGATCAGCGAAAAGGAAAGAAATCTCGCTATGAGCCCAAAAAGTCCTATGCTCCTGTCCCTCGTCGCGATCGCGACAGAGACCAATATACGCCTCTGAATGCATCTATATCGGCTATTCTTGATAAATCCAAAGAAGCCAGCCTGGTCGGAGAACCTGAGCCTATGAAAACTCCCGCGACAGCCAGAAATAATAAAAAGTGTTAGTAAACGGTCCCGTATACGCAGCGGAAACAAAAACAAATAATTCAGGGATCGTTTACATGAGCCAAGATCAAGGGTATAATTTTACAATTTTATCATAATAAGAATCTGCAGAAATATTAAACATGAGTTAAGAGAAACAAACGCGCGTCGGAAGCTCCACCAAATTTGTTAACGAATGTTTTGCTACCGATCCAAGTGTAGGATCGAACCCACGTAATCCACACGAAGACAATCTCAAAAGAACCAAAGAGGGATTTGCTAGATCCTCTTTGGCTTCATGATTAAGAAGAAAAACAAATCAATTGAAATTGATTTTAGGCCAAGAGTGTTTCTGCCGTGGGAGTGATTGAAAGGGCTACTGTGATGTTTTTTTTTTCAAAGAAAAAATCCTCTTTTTAAAAATCACACACTTTTCTTTTTATATTAAAAATAATTTGCCCTAATCCCATACGAAATAGGCTTGGGCTCCAACCCAAACGCCCCATGTTGCCAAACACTCCCAATTTGATTTATTTTTATTTTCCATCATTATCTTAATTAAAATTAATTAATATATATTTAAATATATATTAACATTTAACAATAATGATAATATATTTAAATATGTGCGAACACACATTTAAACGTAATTTCACTTATTTAATTTTTCTAACAAATTAAATAAAGGCTACGACCTCAGCAAATTTAATTGCACTGTGAAATTACCAAAATACCCTTTCACCTTAAAAGACGAAAACGCCCTTCTTTCTTCTTGCATCTTAAATTGTCTTCTATGTGTGTGACCCTTAGGCTCCTCATCATATCGGCAGTGTATAGTATTGCGATTAACACCAATTAATCGTCTCACTAATACACAGACCAAGATTGGCCCCTAGCAAGGCATCATGGCCACCCGATAGATTCGGATTCAGCAAAGTAGCTACCTGTCAACGATATGGTTACCGTGCAATTCGATCCTTTCATCATACGTTATCTCGACGAGACGAAGGCATAGAAATAGTGTCAACCTTCGGTTACTCTCGATATTATTTATTCAGTTTCTGGACCAATGACCCGTATTATAAACTGGATAGAGCAACAACTCAATCCCACTGTGGCCACAGTTTTAGTGTCATTGCCATATACTGAATTGCGCCGTGAGATAACTTTCTCCCGTACCCGGGAGTGATGAATCCTCTGTCAATCCACCATAGTCTTGATACACTCCTTGATGCAGCCAATCACCACCGTATTGACAGCTCTGAAAAGAACTGCGTTAGGCTAGTGTCAAACTACACCAATCGGTGCACAAGGCGCTCCGGTGATCTCAAGTCTAAGGATCACATGCACCACCATTCGTTAGAGGATTTGTTCCATAGACACTGGGGTTACCATCCATATGGAATCCTCTGGTGGGTCAGTCCAGTGAACTTGCTGCGGTGTAATCGCCTACAGCAAGCACCCATGTGTTGCACCAGGTTGTCACCAAACAACCTTGACAAGTGAGAACAGTCACTGCCTTTCGACAGGGTCATTCAACACTATGATAGCCTTACCGTATTATCTGTGCCCTTACTTCAGAATAATACTAGGGCTACAGACGTTTCTAGAATGGCCACCATATGTGCTCATAGGGTTCTCACTATCAAGATTTGAAACACTTGATACCCTCGTAACGGTTCTACCATTCTAAGGACATATATCAATACATATTGCAATAATAATGATTTACATGATATAGAATAAGATGCCTTTTTTATTATTGATTAATGAACATTATTACAAAGAGTCAATTCTACAATAATTGATTGGCTCTAGGGCACCTACTCGAACAAAAAGTACTGTCGCTTCAATCATGCTAACAAGCATCACACCGATGAGTGTCGAGCTCTCAAGTAGGCAATCGAAGAGCTCATCAAGAAGGGGCATTTCAAGGAGTAAATTGGCGATTCTGCTCTTGCGTAAGAGAAAAGTCGGGGGGATTAGAGAAAGAAGCGTCACGATCGCTCAAGGTACTGCAGTGTCAACCTGATCTTCGAGGGGCCGCACCTCGCGGGGAACACGCTGGCTCATCACGACCCAATCAGTGTGATGAACACGTTGCAATGACCACAAGAGGTTCGTAAAGAGGAGCCAAATGCTTTCTCCAAAAAGGATGCAGCCCATCTGCATCATCCCCATGACGATGCTCTTGTGATCACACCCCTCATAGGGTGTCATAATGTCCGCAGGATGCTAGTGGACAACGGGAGCGCTGTGAACATACTGTTCCAGTTAAACACATTCCTATAATTTGGTGTGATAATATGAGTATAGGGGCATTGTCCTCTAATCCAATATTTCATGCTCGCACCAAACACATAGAGATTGATGTACACTATGTGAGAAAGCTGGTGGCAGAAAAGAATTCAGCTGTTCAATATGTTGCCTCCAAATATCAAAAAGCTGATGTTTTGACCAAACCTTTGTCAGGTTCCCGATTTACCATGCTGAGGGAAAAGTTGAATGTAACCTCTACACTTCCCTGATTCTAGTTTACTTACTCAGTCTCAGCCACTGCAGATTGTGTTGTTGGTACCAATTTATTCTCAGTCATACTACAGATGCTGAATGGTTAGTTACACCAGGTCGCCACTACAACTTTCTCGATATTGCATGCTTGAAAATGTTGGAATGAGTTCAGGGCTTGAGAACAATACAGAAGGCTTAGTTCATGGGGGAATACTAGTATAACAAAAGAATTGAAGAAAAATCAACAAATGAAGAAGGCTTAGTTAATGGGGGAATGTTAGTATAACAAGAGAGTTGGAGAACATCAAACGATGTAGTTTCAATTTACATGTTGTAATACTTAAAAAGACATAGTCTTTGCTTTACTCTTTTTGTATGAGTTTATAAATACTCAACCACTGTATGTTTGTTAGTTTAGTTAGAGAATAAGCAAAATACAATTTTACTTACTATGTTCTTTCTTTCCCGATTTCTCTCAAATCTTGTTTTTACTTTCTACAATCTTCTAGTCTTTACAGGCTCCAATTTCAAATCCAGCCTTGCAAAGCAAATGATGAGGATATTTGGATTTTTAGAAAAAAAAAAAAAAAAAAAAAAAGGAAGAAATTTGGTATTGAAATTGTTAAGAGAAATAACTATTGGACTAATTCTTTCCAATTTTCTATGTATTGTTGGATATTAAGAACACTAACAGAAAACGCAGGAAAAACAGAGCAAAAGAGAGAGAAAATTCAGATCTGTATTATTGATGATGATCATTTATGATACATGCGTAAAGTGTTTTATATATACATGTGCACTGCATGTATTTTGCATGTGCACTGTAAAAGAAATAAAACTAACTCCCTGACACATCATCTACAATCAACGGTCAGATTTCATTACTTCCTAACATCCCTTCATCAACAAAACGTCCACACTTCTTTACCTCACACTTCTTTACTTCTTCATTATGTTCTTTCATTACATTCTAACATCCCTTCTCCAACAAAACCTTCTCAACTGATTAACAAACACACGAACACACTTATTGCTCTTATTGCTCGCTGTTCGCTGCACTTCACGAACACGTGAAAAATCGCTCCATTTCATGAACACACTAAAACTCGCTGCTCGCTATGAACACAACACACGAACACTTATTGCTTGTTGTTCGCTGCTCACTACAAGCACACGAACACTCATTGCTCGCTGTTCGCTACACTTCACGAACACATGAAAACTCGCTCCATTTCATGCAAATGCAAAAGCTTGTGACAAAAAGCTCGTCTCATGCAAAAGCAGTAGCTCGTGGTGAACTGGTTGCTACAAGCAGCTCGTCTCATGCAAATGCAGCAGCTCATGGTGAACTTCATCTGATCCTGCACATTCTCAACACATTCTGATCCTGCACTACCAAACTCCCAACACAGCAGCATAACTTCTCAAATATCAATTTGCAAAATTCATAACACATTCTACACTGCCAAAAGGTGCTTGTACAGTAAGCTTTCCTCGAAGTGTTTCAAACTTGGAAGCTGAAAGTGCCTTAGTGAAGATATCAGCTTTTTGATACTCGGTTGGAACATATTGAACCTTAACCTTTATTTGCTGTAACTTGTTCCCGTATATAGTGAGCATCTAGCTCAATATGTTTAGTCCTACCATGAAAGACAGGATTGGAGGCAAGTGAACCTGCTCTCTGGTTGTCACACCAGATAACAGGAACTTCAGTCAACTTAAGACCAATTTCAGAAAAAAGACTGCAGAACCAGGCTATTTCAGTGGACCCTTGTGCAAGAGCCCTATATTCTACCTCAGTGGAAGAGAGAGCCACAACCTTTTGCTTCCTTGAATTCCATTGAATGAGATTAGACTCGAGAAACACACAATAGCCACTAGTTAACCTTCTGTCCAGTGGATTGCAGGCCCAATCTGCATCTGTGTAACACTCTATATTAAACCTATGACTGGGACAGAATTGAAGGCCATAATTGGAGGTGCCTTTAAGATATCTCAGTAGCCTTTTACAGGCCTGCCAGTGCAGTTATGTAAGGGCTTTTAAGAATTGACTGAGCTTATTTACTGAGTAAGAAATGTCAGGTTTGGACAATGTCAAATACTACAGTGCACCCACTGTACTTCTATAGAGTGCTGAATTATCAAAAGGTTCATTGTCGTCAAGTGCAAGTTTAGCTCCAGCAGCCATTAGGGTATTACAAGGCTTACAATCAACCATATTTGTTTTAACTAGTAGATCTTTTGCATATTTCTCCTAATTCATATGAATTCCTGCCTTATTTCTTGTCACCTCAAACCCAAGAAAATACTTGAGAGATCCTAAAGCCTTTAATGCAAACTGTGTATTAAGATCAGAGACTGTTTTCTGAACCAGATTGGAGTCATTTCCTGTGAGTAAAATATCATCCACATACACTAGAACATATATCAATATGCCTTCTTTTTGATACACAAATAGACTAGGATCTGCTAGAGAATGAACAAACCCCCATCCAAGGAATGCTTTCTTAAGTTTATCAAACCAGGCCCTAGGAGCCTGTTTAAGTCCATAAAGAGCTTTGGTCAATCTACAAACATGATGAGGATATTGTGAATGAACAAATCCTTCAGGTTGTACCATATAGACTTTTTCTTGAAGATCCCGATTAAGAAACGCATTATTAATATCTAATTGTTGTATATCCCATTCATAACTTACAGCCAAGCTCAAAATCACTCTGATAGTTGGAGATTTAACCACTGGACTGAATGTCTCAAGATAATCTATACCAAGGGTCTGCTGGAATCTTTTGGCAACCAACCTGGCTTTAAATCTCTGTATAGAACCATCAGGATTAGTTTTAACCTTAAACACCCATTTACAACCTACTAGATTCATATCAGGGTTAGCTGGAACAAGCTCCCAAGTCTAATTGGATATCAAAGCATCATACTCAGCCTGCATAGCAGCTTTCCAGGATGGATGAGAGAGTGCTTCTGACACAATGGCTGGTTCTTTGGTATCAAGAGATGAAGAGGTCAGTAAGGCAATGTTATGGGCTTTGGTTTTTGCTCTAGTTAGCATAGGATGTGTATTTGTTCCAAAAGGCAAGGATGCTGCTAAAGGCAAGTGAACTGCAAGTGATATTGTTTCAAAGGAGTTATTAGAAGAGATGGTTACAAGTGACATCAAGGATTCTTCAGTCTTAGAGGTTGTGGACACAGGTGAAGACTCAGCATTTTTAGAAACTTGGGCATCAGTAGACTGACAGGGTATGAAAGTCTGAAGTGAACTGGACTGAGATGAAACTGGAGAATTTATCCTGGTTGATTTGTTCCAATGATCATGTGCAGATTGACATTATGAGTTTGTAGGTAATATAGGAGAAGAATTAAGTACTGCATTAGAGACACACCAGGATGAAGCAGTAGGTTGAAATGACACAGAACTGGATGATATAACAGATGAAACTGGAGCTAAATTGGTAAAATTTTGAAATGGAAAATCTGACTCATCAAACTTGACACTTTGACAAGTATAAATTATGCCTGAAGGAGCTAAGCACTTATACCCTTTATGATGTAGACTATAACCAATGAAAGTACACTTGACAGTATGAAAGTTAAACTTGTGAGTGTTATAGGGTCTAAGAAAAGGATAAATGGCACAACCAAAAACTCTAATGGTAGAGTAGTAAGGGACAGTATGAAACAATTTTTGAAAGGGTGAAAAATTGTTCAAAACAGGTGTGGGAAGTCTGTTTGTAAGATAGGCAGCTATTTGGAATGCATACCACCAAAATTTTAATGGCATGCTAGCTTGTGCAAGAAAAGTTAATCCTTGTTCAACTAGTTGTCTATGTTTTCTCTCTACCCTCCTATTTTGTTGATGGGTGTGTGGACAAGGATGTCTAAACAAGATACCATTGGCTTTAAAATAAGGAACTAGACTCCTATATTCACCCCCCCTAATCAGTTTGAACACATTTCAAGGAGGTGTCAAATTGTTTCTCAACAAGTTTATGAAATTGAGTGAAGATGGTGTAGGTTTCAGACTTGGTTTTTAGAGGAAAAATCTAGGTGAATCTTGTATGATCATCTAAGAATTGGATGTAGTATTTAAAACCTTTAGGTGAAGGGATAGGTGAAGGTCCCCAAAGGTCAGAGTATATAAGTTCAAGAGGTTTAGAGGCATGAAAGGTAGACTTTGGATAGGTAGATTGATGCAATTTACCATATTGGCAAGCTGTACAAAATGTGAGGTCAGTTTTTGTGTGAAAGGGAATGTCCAAATTTTTAAGAATTTTAGTAAGAACTAAGAAGTTAGGATGACCCAGCCTTTTATGCCATATCATAATGTCAGTTTTCTGGACAGGAAAAGATTGAAAACTATCTAACTTAGTGTTAACAGACTTGTCAAGAACAGAAGATTGCAAAACAATACTTTCATTAATAATAGGTGCTACATCAAAAAAGGATACATTGCTTAGGATAGACAAATCAGAATACATGGAAAGATAAGTGTAATCTCTACAATTTTTGCCCTTATTGAAAGTAAAATCTGCATTACATTTATTGAAAGTTAAAGAAATCAAAGGTGATTGTTGAGACAAATCAAGAAGACCTTGATTCAAAGAGCAAGGAAATGAGACAGAGCTAGTGCTATGATGCTGGACATTGTGCGAAGAGGACAACAAGGGAGACAAAGCTGCAATGGAAGTAGAGGTAGGGCAGACTGGAGTTTGAAGTTGGTACAAACCAACTTTAAGAACTCCTTGGAGAAGGGTTGCTTTGGAGGATTTGTCCTTAACAACACAATGATCATTGAAAAATTCAACCAAGACATCATTATCTCTAGTTAATTTGGAAACACTAAGTAAATTTTTGGTAATATTAGGAACAAACAAAACATTTCTAAGACACAAAATCCTATGTGAACAGGCTCATATAGCAGAACCAGTATGTGAGATAGTTAGCAACTCACCATTGCCAACCTGAAGCTGTTCTCCTCCTGTGTAATTGGAGCTCGTTGTCAGCTGGGAAAAATCAGAAGTAACATGGTCTGTTGCTCCAGAGTCCATGTACCGTGCAGCATCTCTTACAGTGGATGGTGTGGCTAGGTAGTTAATGGCTGTAGGAGTCTGATTATGTGCCTGATCATACGCCTGAGACTGAGCCATAAACACCTGATTAGACATGTTTGAGGAACCAACATTAGACTGGAAACCAGTATTGCTAGAGGAAGTTCCAGGAGTTGTTGAAAATTGAGGCTATTGATGCTGATAGACATTCTGAAATGGTAGTAATTGGCCTGTATTGGCAGTTTATGAGTAGTGTTAAGGAGGTATGAAAGGATAAAAACCTCCATGATAAGGTTCAGGTGCTCTTGCAAATCCATGAGGATTAAAATTGTTCCTTAGCATTGAAGAGTTTCCTGAGAAATTAACATCAAACCGATGGTAACAGTTCAATGCCAGATGAACAGTTTTACCACACACTTGACAGATAAATCTGTTTCTTCCTCCTACACAGCCTCTTCTTCTGCCACCAGAATACCCTCTAGCAAATTGTGATGTAAAGAATTGATTCTGAGGTGGCATGAATTGATTCTGAGAGGGTGCATTCACCACTGAATTCTGATTAGGTGTAGAGTATGATTGGTTAACAGATTGGTTGAACTTAGAAGGTTGTGAGGTTGGAGCTAGATCAGTTGAGAACTATGGTACAGATTGCAACTTCGTTTGTTCATTATTCGTAGATAGACTAGCAATATTAGCTGAACTGCTATGAAACTCAGTATGAACCAAGGAATTCATCGTACTATTAGCTTTCTCCAGCCTAAGTTCTAGCTTCTGTAAAACAATTTGAGCTTCTTGCACCATTATCGGATCAACCTTAGATTCAAGCCTAGCGGTTATGTTAACAATTGCCGCATCATATTCAGAATCTAAACCATCCAATAAGTAATTCAACAACTCTTCATCGGTGATAATAACACCACTAGCAATCAAACTCTCAGCATAACTTTTCATCTTTAGAAAATAATCATGCATACTTAAACTATCCTTTCTCTTGTTTTGTAGTAGACTCTTAACATGTAATGTTTTAGCTTTTGATTCAGTAAGAAATTCCTTTTCCAAGGTTGACCATATATCGGTTGCAAACTGACACTTAGAGATCACAAGAAACATAGACTCTGATATTGAAGATAATAACCAACTCACCAGCAATTTATCAGTTCTCTTCCAAAGTAGATACTCTGAATTAGGTTTTTTGTGTACCTCTGAACTTGAGCTATCCACTTGAACACGAACAAAGGGTGCTGGACATGATACGAGTCCAGTGAGGTGTTCTTCGAGTCCATGAGCTCCAACGGCAAATAGGATCTGTGATTTCCAAAAATGGTGGTTATCTCTTGTCAATTTTGGTGAGATTACCGGAAGTGTTGAAGAAGAGAGAGAAGAAGAATTGGAGAAATTGACTGAATCAAAAAAGTGTTTGAGACTTGAATCTTTATTTTCTTTGTCAAAGGAAAAAGAAATTGGTGAGGGATCGGCCATTTTCGACGTTGGTCAAAGGCTCTGATACCAACATAGAACACTAACAGAAAACGCAGGAAAAACAGAGCAAAGAGAGAGAAAATTCAGATCTATATTATTGATAATGATCATTTATGATACATGCATAAAGTGTTTTATATATACATGCGCACTGCATGTATTTTGCATGTGCACTGTAACAGAAATAAAACTAACTCCCTGACATATCATCTACAATCAACGGTCAAATTTCATTACTTCCTAACATCCTTTCATCAACAAAACGTCCACACTTCTTTATCTCACACTTCTTTACTTCTTCATTATGTTTTTTCATTACATTCTAACAAACAGAGAATGGAATGAAGAGAAGTCTATTTTGAGGGAAGATATTAAGTAGAGAATGAGATGAAGATTGACTCAATGAAGACTGACTCACTTTTGTAATACGCAGAAGAAAAATCAAGACGAAAGAAGAGAGAATACGTAACTATGCAACTGAATCTTGTTCTGTTATTTCAACAACTTACAAAGCTATTACAAATCTACTTTTATATAAGCATTGTAAAACAGAGTACTTAAAACACAGTGTTTAGAGAGTAGAACAAAATGCAGTGTTTTAAGACTTTGTCTAAAACGCTGCGTATTACAAAAGTGAGCCAGTCTTCATCTCATTCTCTGCTTAATATCTTCCCTCAAAACAAACTTTTCTTCATTCCATTCTCTGCTTAATATCTTCCCTTAAAATAGACTTCTCTTCATTTCATTCTCTGCTCAATATTTTCCCTCAAAACAGACTTTTACTTCAGTTCATTCTCTGCTTAACATTTTCCCTCAAAACAGACTTCTCTTCATTCCATTCTCTGCTTAATATCTTCCCTTAAAACAGACTTTTCTTCATTTCATTCTCTGCTTAATATCTTCCCATAAAACAAACTTCTCTTCATTTCATTCTCTGCTCAATATTTTCCCTTAAAATAGACTTTAACTTCAATTCATTCTCTGCTTAACATTTTCCCTTAGACCAGATTTCTCTGCATTTCATTCTCTGCTGAAATGTCCCACAAACCAGACTAACTTGTCCTTTCTAGAGAGTCAATCACATTTAATTTTTCTCTAAGAGTATTAAACCTTTGTCCAGGCAAGGCTTTTGTAAGAGCATGAACAATTTGATACTCTGAAGCTACATATTGAACACACAACTTCTTTTCAGCAACCAACTCCTGCACATAATGAACATCTATTTCAATATGTTTCGTTCAGGCATGGAAGACGGGATTTGAAGAGAGAGCTCCTGCACTCATGTTGTCACACCATAGTACATGAGTTTTATTTATAGGAATTCCAAGTTCTTTGAAGAGATTCTGGATCCATACCAACTCTGTAGCTGCCTGACTTAAGGCTCTATATTCTGCCTCTGTTGAAGACAAGGCAACAACCTTCTGCTTGCGAGAGGACCATTGAACCAGATTTCCCCCAAGATAGATGTTGTATCCAGTGGTTGAACGTCTGTTAGTCATGTCATTTGCCCAGTCAGCATCTATAAATCCTTTTAAGAGAAAATTCTAGTTTCTTGTAAAGATTAAACCATGCTGACCAGTGCCCTTAATGTACCTGAGAACTCATTTACACGCTTTCCAGTGAACAACCATGAGGTACTACAAGAATTGGCTTAGTCTGTTTATGGCAAAAGCTAAGTCAGGTCGTGAAAGAGTTAAGTATTGTAAACCCCTTACAATGCTTCTATAAACAGATGGCTGATAAAAAAGAGCACTATCTTCTTTGCCTAATTTAGTCTCCATTGCCATGAGAGTATTGCAAGGTTTGCAATCTGCCATTCCGGCTTTTAGAAGTAGATCCTGAGCATACTTAGACTGAGTGAGTAGTAACCCTGAACTATTTCTGTCAACCTCAAATCCAAGGAAATAATTCAATGTACCTAAAGCCTTCAAAGCAAATTTCTTGTTGAGATCTGCCATAATCTAAGCAATCAAGGATGAATCAGTACTAGTAATGAGTATATCATCCACGTATACAAGTAAGTAGATGATTTGGGTCCCTTGTTTGAAGTAAAACAGACTTGTATCTGAGATAGAGCTAATGAAACCCCAATCAGTCAGAGAATTCTTCAGCTTGTCAAACCATGCTCTAGGGGCTTGCTTGAGTCCATACAAAGCTTTGTTGAGCTTGCAAACATGATGAGGAAACTGCAAATAAAAAAAACCTTCAGGTTATACCATGAAAATAGATTATGTTAGTTCACCATTTAAGAAAGCATTGTTAATGTCTAGTTGTTGAATTTCCCATTGATTGTGAACAGCTAGTGATAGTATTATCTTGATTGTGGCTGGTTTAACTATGTGAGAAAATGTATCGAAGTAATCAAGGCCTGGGGTTTGTTGAAACCCCTTGGCTACCAATCGGGCCTTGTACTTCTGCAGTGAGCCATCATGTTTTAACTTGGTTTTAAAAACCCATTTGCAGCCTACTGAGCTCATTCCTGAAGTAGAAGGAACTAGTTCCCAGGTGTTGTTACAAAGAAGAGCCTGAAATTCTTCTTCCATTGCTGTTTTCCATTCTGGAATGGTAAGAGCTTCAGAACTATTTTTGGTTTAGAGAGAATAGGCTGAGTGGTTAAATAAGCCTAACCGACAATGTGGCTTGTTGAAGCTTGTGAAGTTTTGGGCTTAGTCATCATAGGATGCTGATTATCAGTTGTGATTTTCTTTGGAAAGGGCAGCATTACTTCAAGCTGTAATCTAGGAGAACAAGGATTTGAAGAACCATTTGAGACAGGTGTAGACAACACAGCAGTGGTTGGAACTGCATTAGAAGTGGAATGAGGCACTGAAGGTGAACTGACAGTGTGATTAGCAGCAGACATGTTTTCTTTTGTAAAAGGCAGCATCACCTCCAACTGTATTCTAGGTGAACAGAAGTCAGGAGACATAGGTTTGCTTCCAGTGGGAATGTCATGAGAAGTGAGGGGAGATGTTGATGAAGTAGGCATGGTATTAGTAAAGACATTGGTGGTTTCTCTACAGATTTCTACTGAATCATTAGGAGAACAATCTGAACTAGAGCTTAAGCTGATGCAGGGATTAAGAGTCCATGATGAAACATCCCCTGTTATAGTAGTCTCTAGACTTGAACTTGAGCCTGCAACATCAGAATCTTTGAAAAGAAAACAGTTAAATCCATCTTTAAAAGGAAAAGTTGTTTCACTAAATTTGCACTGCCGAACAATATAAACCTTCCCTGAAGCTGAAAAGCACTTGTATCCTTTATAAGCATTGCTGTAACCTATAAACACACATCTTTCAGTGTGATATGATAGTTTATGCCGCTGATATGGTCTAATAAAAGGATAACAGTAGCATTCGAAGACCTTGAGATCAATATAAGTTGGTTCTTGCCTGAACAACTTCTGAAAATGAGACAAATTTGAAATTGGAGCTGAAGGCAGCCTATTGACAAGGAAAGCTGCTGTGTTAAAAGCCTACCACCAGAGACAAAGAGGCATGCCAGCATGTGCTAGTAAAGTCAACCCAAATTCAGTGATAATCCTATGTCTCCTCTCTATTCTTCCATTTTGCTGGTGTAAGTACGGACAAGGGTGCCTAAAATGGATACCATGTTGTTAAAGATAACTAGCAAAAGGTCTAAACTCACCTCCCCAATCAGTTTGTAAACACTTCATTTTAGCATTTAACTGATTTTCAGCAAAGGAATGAAACTAAGTAAAGACTTTGAAAGCTTCAGATTTTAACTTCAATGGATAAATCCACATGTACCTACTATAATCATCTATAAACAACATATAGTATCGAAACCCCTCTGAAGAAGAAACTGGTGCGGGTCCCCATAAGTTAGAATACACCAATTCAAGGGGACCATTAGTTTGAAGATTAGAGGCAGGAAAAGAAATCTGATGCATTTTGCCAAATTGGCAAGCTTCACAAAAATTCAAGACTTTATTCTTATCAGAATCACATACAAAAACTTTATTCAGTATCAACTTTAAAGTTTTCTCCTATGGGTGCCCCAACCGAGCATGCCACAGATTTGGAAGACTAACAGCAACATCCAGACAATCTTTATTCATATAGTTAGGACTACTATTATGATTCTCAACATGTAAACTACTATTATCACTAGAGGGAATATCAGGGTTGGCTGAAACAGCAACATGATAGTGTGCATCACATGCTTTAGTGCTAGCACCAAGTGAAAGAGAAGCCATACTGGGAAGTGAGAGTTGAAGCTGATATAAACCATTCTTCAGGAAGCCTTGAAACAGTACTTCTTTGGAGAGTTTATCCTTAACAAGACATTGATCAGAACAAAACTCAACAATTACACCATTATCTTTGGTTATTTGAGATATACTCAAAAAATTCTTGGCTATATATGGAACACATAACATGTTTCTAGGATGCAATAACCTTGAAGATGACTTAGAAAATAAAAGGGACACACCTGTGTGTGTAACAGGGACAGATTGACCATTCCCAACCTGAACTGTGGAGCCACCTTGATAATTGTTTTTAAGAAGCAGATTAGTGGCATCAGCTGTCATATGATTTGTGGCTCCAGAATCCACATACCAGGTTTGGTCATTAACAGTTTAGGAAAATTGATTAAGCTGTCCTGAAACACCTGAAACAACATGCTCTGCATAATCATGATTAGATCCTGTAAGACTTGAACAACCATTCTGAAAGTTTATTGAACTAGAGCCCTGAATGCTTTGAAAACCTTGACAGTATAGAGAACTCGCTTGAAAACTTGAAGAATTCGAGTAAGTGGAAGGTGATTGTTGCATTGTCTGTCTAGGCAGATTCTTTGCCGCAAACATAGCTTGAGTTGTTTCACTTGATTGTCCAAGATTCTGACTATTATGAGATGGCATTAAGGGACTCGTAACAAGTACAGGAAACCCTTGAAATCCTTGATCAAACCTATAATAACACTATATCGCAGAATGTCCTCCTTTACCACAGACTTGGCAAATTAGTTTAGGCCTAAAATAGCCTCTGTCTGTACCCCTATTTCTCATCATATATGGATTATACTAAAACATGCCAGAGTCAAAATTAGTAAACTAGTTATTTGCTGGTATAAATTGAGATTGGTAAGGTAAAGAAAATTCAGGTTTGGGACTTCCTTGACGCATGGGATTTCCAACAGGCTGAGGCATATTAGACACATTAGAGCCTATTGGTGCAAAGGAGTGCATTGACATATTAGAAGACAACGGTACATTAGATGGCATGAAGGTCTGATTTGATAGATTCACTCCATTCACTCCACTCATATCTGATACAGGTTGTAAACTTTTGTTCTGAGATACCAAAGACATATCAGTGCTTCCTTGACTGAATCCTTGTTTAGAAACTACAAAAGCTTAACCAAGCTGATCATGAGTACAATTATAGGCATTATGTTGTCTCTCAAGTCGCATCTCATGCTTATGAAGTAGAAACTGAGCCTCTTGTAATGTAGTATTACTACAATTGGAAGTAAGGTTAGCAACCACTGCATCATATTCTAGTCCTAACCCGTCAAGAATGTACAACAACAGCTTTTCATCATTTATATTCACTCCACTTGCACCAATTCATCCCCTAATTCTTTCATTTTCAGTACATATTCACTAACACTACATGAATCTTTCTTAGTAGTTTGCAGTAAATTTCTTAAATGTAGAGTCCTAGGTTTAGAAACTGATTGAAAATGCAATTCCAAAATATTCCAGATTTCATAGGCAGTATTGCATTTACCTACGTGTCTAAACATTGATTCAGAGATAGTGGAAAATAACCAACCAACAAGGAACTGATCAAATTTCTCTAAGTAAAATAGTTAGGGTTTGGTTTCTTCACCGTTTCCCCTAATTCATCTGACTTTTCTATCAAAAACATTAAAGGACAAGCTTTCTCTCCTGTAACAAAGGCATCCAATCCATGAGAGGTTAATGCTAGCAGAATTTGTGACCTCCAGAATGTATGATTCCTCTCAAACAACTTGACTGAAATTGAAGGTAAAGTAGGAGTAGCAACTGTAGCTACACAATTCGTAAAAATGGAGTCCATTGTTCCAAAAACTGAGGATGAACTAGCTAAATCAGAGTTTGGATTCACCATAGACGCGTGTCTAGGGCTCTGATACCATGAAAGGATTTGTGTATTTGAAGAAAACTAAAGAAAAATCAAGACGAAAGAAGAGAGAATACATAACTGTGCAACTGAGTCTTGTTCTGTTATTTCAACAACTTACAAAGCTATTACAAATCTGCTTTTATATAAGCATTGTAAAACAGAGTACTTAAAACGCAGTGTTTAGATAGTAGAACAAAATGCAGTTGCACAGTTACGTATTCTCTCTTCTTTCATTTTGATTTTTCTTTAATTTTCATCAAATACACAAATCCTTTCATTGGAGAATGAATAGGGAATGGACTTTTTCACAAACTTAGCTTTACTAATTTGATATATTTTGATTTTGCTAATCTTTGGTTAGATAAAAACATGATTTGTCTAACCATATGTTGATATTTATAAACGATAAGTTATGTAACAAGTAAAAAAGAAAAAGAGCTATTTACATTAATTCAAGCCAATGTCCCATACATTGATTATAATTAAAAACTTCATTTATAAGCATTGAAACATTTTTCTTATTTTAAAATACCACATTTTCGGAACTAAGAATATATGCTTTGGGTATAAATTCAATATTTGATTTATGCAATAAAACCTCATTTTTTCTTTTTAACCACCACTAGGTGCCCTACTTGTTGGAGTTGGGCCTAACTCCTCACCCAAAAGGTCTTATTGAGTGGGAGGATTGCCCACTCTTATAAACCCATTGGCTTGAGTGTGCTTAGTCGATATGGGATCTCTAACACTCCCCCTCATGGTCAAGTGTTAGTAAACGGTCCCGTATACGCAGCGGAAACAAAAATAATATAACAGGATCGTTTACATGAGCCAAGATTAAGGGTATGATTTTACAATTTATATTGAATAAAATCTGCATAAATATTCAACATGAGTTAAGAGAAACAAACGCACGTTGAAGGCTCCTCCAAATTTGTCGACGAACGTTTTGCTACCGATCCAAATGTAGGATCGAACCTGCGTAGTCCACACGAAGACAATCTTAAAAGAACCAAAGAGGGATTTGCTAGATCCTCTTTGGCTTCAAGATTAAGAAGAAGAACAAATCAATTGAATTGATTTCAGGCTCAAGATGTTACTGCCGTGGGAGAAGCAAAAGGGCTGCTGTGTGTACTTTGGTTTTACAAAGAAAAACTCCTTAATTAAAATCACACACACTTTTCCTTTTATATTTAAAAACAATTTGCCCTAATCCCATACGGAATAGGCTTGGGCTCCAACCCAAACGCCCCATGTTGCCAAACACTCCCAATTTGATTTATTTTAATTTCCATCATTATCTCAATTAAAATCAATTAATATATATATTTAAATATATATTAACATTTAACAATAATGATAATATATTTAAATATGTGCGAACACACATTTAAACGTAATTTCACTTATTTAATTTTTCTAACAAATTAAATAAAGGCTACGACCTCAGCAAATTTAATTGCACTGTGAAATTACCAAAATACCCTTTCGCCTTAAAAGACGAAAACGCCCTTCTTTCTTCTTGCATCTTAAATTGTCTTCTATGTGTGTGACCCTTAGGCTCCTCATCATATCGGCAGTGTATAGTATTGCGATTAACACCAATTAATCGTCTCACTAATACACAGACCAAGATTGGCCCCTAGCAAGGCATCATGGCCACCCGATAGATTCGGATTCAGCAAAGTAGCTACCTGTCAACGATATGGTTACCGTGCAATTCGATCCTTTCATCATACGTTATCTCGACGAGACGAAGGCATAGAAATAGTGTCAACCTTCGGTTACTCTCGATATTATTTATTCAGTTTCTGGACCAATGACCCGTATTATAAACTGGATAGAGCAACAACTCAATCCCACTGTGGCCACAGTTTTAGTGTCATTGCCATATACTGAATTGCGCCGTGAGATAACTTCTCCCGTACCCGGGAGTGATGAATCCTCTGTCAATCCACCATAGTCTTGATACACTCCTTGATGCAGCCAATCACCACCGTATTGACAGCTCTGAAAAGAACTGCGTTAGGCTAGTGTCAAACTACACCAATCGGTGCACAAGGCGCTCCGGTGATCTCAAGTCTAAGGATCACATGCACCACCATTCGTTAGAGGATTTGTTCCATAGACACTGGGGTTACCATCCATATGGAATCCTATGGTGGGTCACTCCAGTGAACTTGCTGTGGTGTAATCGCCTACAACAAACACCCATGTGTTGCACCAAGTTGTCACCAAACAACCTTGACATGTGAGATCAGTCACTGCCTTTCGACAGGGTCGTTCAACATTATGATAGCCTTACCGTATTATCTGTGCCCTTAGTTCAGAATAATACTGGGGCTACGGACGTTTCTAGAATGGCCACCATATGTGCTCATAGGGTTCTCACTATCAAGATTTGAAACACTTGATACCCTCGTCACGTTTCTACCATTCTAAGGACATATATCAATACATATTGCAATAATAATTATTTACGCGATATAGAATAAAATGCCTTTTATTGATTAATGAACATTATTACAAAGAGTCAATTCTACAATAATTGATTGGCTCTAGGGCATCTACTCTAACACCAAGCCCATATGGTCCACTTGCCTATTAAAAACGTACAAAAGAAAAAAGGAAGAAAAGACAGAGTATAAAGACTATGAAATAGAGAGTAAAGGAATCAATACCGAGGCATTTATTTCTTACTGACTTTTCTTAATCACAATCTGACTTTTACATTCACAATTTATAACAAAAGCAGGTCACGTGCTACCTCATTTCTCTGGAATCCCAATAGCACATTCTATGTTACACAGGTTTACTCTAACCATTGGATTATTTACGTTGATGCAAGTTGCATGGCCACTTGTCAACTTGCATAACTAAAGAATAACAACCCATGCCACTTGCATAACAAACGAGTAACAACCTTGCCAACTTGCACAAAAATATCAGCTGCAACTTGTCAATTCGTTAAACTGAAAATGATCCACTTGCAGTTTGTTGAGAGAGAAATGCAGAAAGTGTCGATATTCAGGAACTAAAAACTTTAGCTGCTTGAGCTGAAGCTTGCTGTAGTTTACATCGTCCCTCAAGCTAAAGTTTAAGCATTCAATCCAAGCATATTTTTGTAAAAAAAAATAGTTTGCCATGAGTTTCTATATTTGCATGAGACGAGCTGCTTGTAGCAACCAGTTCGCCACGAGCTTCTGCATTTGCATGAGACGAGCTGCTTGTAGTAACTAGTTCACCACGAGCTGCTGTATTTGCATGAGACGAGCTGCTTGTAGCAACCAGTTCGTTACGAGCTACTGCATTTACATGAGACGAGCTGATGTTGGACTGCTCTAATAAAAAAAACTGTAATCATTTGTTATGTTCCTGATCGTCCCTCTCTTTGAAGTTTGCAGCTTGCCCTAAACCCGATCGTCGCTCAAGCAAGAACAAGGAAGAGGGATCATAGGAAGCTAAATGAAGTTGATCACGTAAAGTGCAGAAACAAGAACTAGAGAGGGGTTTCGTCAGGATGTCAGCTACTTGAAAAATAATAGCAACATATTGGACGACAAGCCATTTGGAACAAACCATCTCAGGAAAGAAGTGGACATTGATTTCGATGTGTTTAGTACGAGAGTGGAAAACAGGATTTGAAGCAAGAGCTCCCATACCAGTGTTGTCACACCAGAGAACAGGAATGCCAGGAAGGGAGATGCACAGTTCTTGAAACAAGTTTTGAAGCCAAGCAATTTCAGTAGTAGCTTGGGCAAGAGCCCGACACTCAGCCACAGTGGAGGACAAGGCGACAACATATTATTTTTTGGAGCACCACTGAACCAGATTGGAACCAAAGAAAATACAATATCCGGTGGTAGACTTACGATCAGAAATGTTTCCTGCCCAGTCAGCATCAGTGTAACCTTCCAATTGCAAAGTGTCACTTTTGGTGAAAGTTAAACCATAATGAAGAGTCCCTTGAATATACCGAAGGATATGTTTACAAGCTTGCCAATGATTCACGGTTGGAGCTTTAAGGAATTGGCTGAGTTTGTTAACTACAAACGATAGATCAGGCCATGTGAAAGTAAGGTATTGGAGTGCACCAATGAGACTTCGATAAAGTGAAGGCTGATCAAATAGTGGACTATCATCAAGGGATAATTTTGAACCGAGGATCATTGGTGTGGAGCAAGGATTGCAATTTTGCATTCCATATTTGACGAGCAGATCTTGTGCATAGGAGCTTTGATTTAAAAGCAAACCAGAAGAGGTATGGTGAACCGCAATGCCGAGGAAGAAGTGTAGTTTACAGAGTATCTTAAGACCAAAAGTGTGGTCAAGATCTTGAACAATTTGATTTAGAAGCTTGGGATCATTTCCGGTGAGGACTATATCATCTACATAGACTAAAAAATATAGTTTAGTTGCTCCTTGATGGTAAAAGAATAAACTGGAATCAGAGGTGGAGTTTTGGAAGCCGTGAGACTGAAGTGCAGCTTTCAATTTATCAAACCATGCCAGAGGGGCCTGCTTTAATCCATATAAGGCTTTATGTAACTTGCAAACGTGAGTAAGATGATGGTTGTCAATAAAGCCTTCTAGTTGTGTCATGTAAACAGATTCAGAGAGGTCTCCATTTAAAAAGGCATTATTTACCTCCACTTGCTACACATCCCAACCATGGTGAACTGCCAAGGTAAGAATGACTTTGATGGTGGAGGCTTTTACAACAGGAGAAAAGGTCTCAAGATAGTCTATACCAGGGGTTTGATGAAAACCCTTTGCAACAAGACGTGCCTTACACCTTTGGAAGTTGCCATCAGCATTGGTTTTAGTACGAAATACCCATTTGTTACCAACCAACATCATATTGGGAGAGTAAGGCACAAGGGATCAAGTGTTGTTATTTTGCAGTGCTTCAAATTCAGAGATCATAGTTGCATGCCAAAGTGGATCTTGCAAAGCTGCTAAAACTGATGAAGGTTCTGTAGGTGTAGTAATGTTTGTAGTGGTACTAAGTAGAGCAGCAGCCTTTGCTCTTGTAATCATGGGATGAAAGTTTTGTAGTTTTGGAGCAGCAGATGCAGACGTTGGTGTGTGTAAAGAGTGTGAAAAATTTTCTGGGTGAAGATCAACCTCTAAATGAATAAGAGTAAAATGTGAGGAAGGAGGAACTGACAGTGAGGAAGAAACAGAGTTTTGGTAGTGGTTTTCAGTAAGAGGTTTTGAAGCAGATAAGGGTGGTAAAGGTAGTTGCCAATGGGACTGTGTGGTTGTGGAATTGGGCTATGGTATTTCGGAAGAAGTAGAGTTTGTGTCAGAAAAACCTTGAGCAAAAGGAAACCAACTTTCATTGAACTTAACACTCTGGACAGTGTAGACTCTGCCATGACTGTTTAAACATAGGTAGCCTTTGTGATGTGAACTGTATCCCAACAATACACATGCTTCAGAGTGAAAAGAAAACTTCTATTTTTGATAAGGCCTGATAAAAGGGAAGCATTGACATCCAAAGGTTTTGAGTGCTGTGTAATCAGAAGCCTTTTTTAATAGCATTTGGAAAGGATTGCTATGCATCAAGGTGGCTGAGGGTAGTCAGTTTATTAAATACACTGTTGTGTGAAAAGCAAAACACCAGTAACGAAGTGGCATGGAGGCTTGAGCTAGAAGTGTAAGTCCAGTTTCAGTGACATGGCGATGCTTGCGTTCAACTTTGCCATTTTGATGGTGAATATAGGGACATGGATCATGGTTATCAAATCGTGTATCGTATCGTGTATCGAAAACTTAATTTTTTGAATCGTGTATCGCGTATCGTATCGTATCGTATCGTATCGTAAGATACGTCTTTTTCAAAAAAATTAATAAAATAATCAAAATTTTCTAAAAATTAATATAATCCCCAAGATTAATTAAAGAATTTTGAGGTATTATTGACTTTAAATTACGGTATTACATAATCAAAATTAATCACAAAATTCCAAGATCAATGTCAATATCTATATCTCCACTTATATTATTATTATCATGTAAAATGGGCAATACATATTCCTCTTCACTTTCTCCATGCAAAATAGGTAAATTTGGACAGGTTTTGGTGAATTGGGTTGGGTGACCCGGTTTCGACCCGAATTTTTTTTTGGACATTTGGCCCAAATTAATAAAGTCGTATCGATTTATATCGATATTTTTAAGGATACGAACGGATACGTATCGTATCGTAGGATACATATCAACGTATCGAATGGTTTAGGATACACTCTCTGATACGTATCGTTGGCGACCTGTATCGAATCGTATCGTATGATACGTATCGGGTATCGTAGGATACTAACAACCATGACATGGATGACGAAAGTGAATGCCTTGTTGAGAAAAATAAGTGGCCAGAGGTCTAAATTCACCACCCCAATCAAACTGAAAAACTTTAACTTTCTTGTCAAATTGTTGTTCCACAAGCTTAATGAAAAGAGTGACAGTGGCAGAAACTTCAGATTTAAATTTTAGAGGATAAATCCAGGTGTATCTGGTATAATCATCCACAAATAGTAGATAGTATCTAAAACCAGTAGCTGAAACAATTAGAGCTGGTCCCCAAACATCTGCAAACACCAACTCAAAGGGTTCAAGAGATTTAGAAGTGGTTGACGGCTGGACTAAGAGATGAAGTTTTTCATACTGACAAGCTTCACAAAAGTGAATTTTATTTATATCAGCATGATGCTTTACATTCATGTTGTTCACAATGGTTTTAAGAACAGAAGCATGAGGGTGGCCTAATCTTCTATGCCATAACAGCACAGTATCGTCACTCAGTTTAGCTAGAGCAATTTCTGCCAGTTTGGTGACGTTATTTCCAGATTGAAACTTGACTGAAGCACACGAGGTAACATGCAGAGACGGTTGAGGAATCATTTCAGTGGACTGACAAGGAAATGTCTTGACAAGGCTGTGCAAAGAGTCACCTGCTACTTTATTTTCAGTTCTCCCGACGATTGGTATTATAAACTGGTACAAGCCTTTATTCAGAACTCCTTGAAGCAGAGTTTTCTGTGACAGCTTGTCCTTAATAATACATCCATCAACAAAGAACTCAACAACAACGTTATTGTCTTTTGTAATTTTAGAGATACTGAGTAAATTTTTTTGTTACATTGGGTACACAGAGTATATTCCGAAGATAAATGGATTTGTTCAGATAATTTGAGGGAAGAGTGGTCATACCTGTGTGTGAGATTTCAAGGTTTTGTCCATTTCCAACTTGTAAAGTTTCTAGACCATTATACTGACTTTTGAGAGATAGATTCTGTAGATCAGGAGTGATATGGTGAGTTACTCTTGAGTCAATGAACCAATTCGGATCCATGACTGTAAGAGGAGTAGCCATTTGTGAAAAATTTCCATTCTAATGGTTATCAAAAACTATTTCAATACCACGTGTGGCTGAACTTGAAGGTTGTCGCTGTTGAGAGTTGAAGGCATTTGGCTGATACTTCAGTGCTAGAGAATGATTACTTATAGTGTTCATGGGAACCAAGGAAGATTGGTTCGTATAGTAAGGTGCAGAGCATCTGTTAGCAAAGTAAGCTTGTGCAAGAGAAAGAATTGGTGCAGATTGATACCTATGATTTTGAGTACCTTGAAAATTTGTATCAAATCTGTGATAGCATTGGTGTGCCATGTGTCCAGTTTTCCCACATAGTTGACATATCATTCTTGGTTTATAAAAATTTCTACATCTGCCACGACCGCTTCCAAAGCTTCCAGTAGTTTGATGCATGTCCTGATCACTTGAATAGACATTATGTGATTCTATCTGTCCTTGAGTTTGTCCATACACAGGTTGGTTTGGTTGATGAGCTATTGCATTTGAGTTTTGTTGATGTGGCTGAGAGTTCATAGTCTGTTTATTTGCAAGAAAGACTGCTGCTTCATGAAAACCTACATATGCTGAGTGTTGTTTCTCTAACCTCATCTCATGCTTGTGTAATAGGAACTGCGCTTCTTGAAGAGAAACATCTCCACTTCGTGAGGTTAAATTTGCTACAACTGCATCATACTCGGTTCCCAGGCCATCAAGAATGTACATAAGTAACTCTTCATCATTAAAAACTACTCCACTGGCAATTAAAGATCCAGCAACTTCTTTCATTTTCAGTACATAGTCATTGATGCTCAAATTTTCTTTTCTGGTTGTTTGTAGAAGATTTCGCAGATGCAGTATTCTAGCTTTCGAATCAGTAAGAAAATGCATTTCTAAAGTTTTCCAAACATCAAAACTTGTTTCACAATTTGCTACATGCCTAAACATTGTTTCAGAAATGGAAGATATCAACCAGCCTAACAGAAATTGATCTAATTTTTTCCAGATGGTATACTCTGTGTTAATAGCTTTTCCAGAGTTATCATTTTGAGAGATTAAGTAAGGTGAAGGACACACTTTATCACCTGCAACAAAACCTTCCAGTTCATAGGCTTTCAATGCAGGGAGTACTTGTGACTTCTAGTAGGCATAGTTCTTCTCTCCTAGTTTCACGGTGATGGTTGGTAGAGCATTTGCCAGAGGAAAAGATGATACTGAGCTTGAGATCTTTCCATGTTGATGTAAGTTGATGCAGAGGAATTAGGATCAGCCATTGACATTTGTCAATTAAGGCTCTGATACCATAAAAACGTACAAAAGAAAAAAGGAAGAAAAGACAGAGTATAAAGAATTTGAAATAGAGAGTAAAGGAATCAGTACTGAAGCATTTATTTCTTACTGATTTTTCTTAATCACAATCTAACTTTTACATTCACAATTTATAACAAAAGCAGGTCACGTGCTGCCTCATTTCTCTGGAATCCCAGCCGCACATTCTATGTTACACAGGTTTACTCTAACCATTGGATTGTTTACATTGATGCAAGTTGCATGGCCACTTGTCAACTTGCATAACTAAAGAATAACAACCCATGCCACTTACATAACAAACAAGTAACAACCTTGCCAACTTGCACAAAAATATTAGCTACAACTTGTCAATTCGTTAAACTGAAAATGATCCACTTGCAGTTTATTGAGAGAGAAATGCAGAAAGTGCCGATATTCAGGAACTGAAAACTTTAGCTGCTTGAGCTGAAGCTTGCTGTAGTTTACACCTATGAATGGACGTAGTTTAGCAGCCCACCGCAGGTCAATCACTCAGCTCAAATGGGGCTGGCTCTGATACCATGTTAGATTAGCTAAAATGGAGCAAGAACTTAGCTAAACAATCAAGAAATGAAGCAAAAAGGGATTTGAATTCTGTTTCAGAGAGAAAAGAATTCTGTTGCTTTTCTTAACTGAATTAGTAAAGTTACAACTGAGTTTTTATACTGACTCTTAACACTCCTGAAACGTCATCGTTTCTGATGACTTACAAATGTGCTTTTACAATGCAACCCTCATATTTTACAATCTTGCACTCTGGTCCTGTTTACTTCTTTAAGCAATGCAATCAACACTCTGCCTCAATTCGAACTAAGTAAATTAGCTAACATTCCCCCTAAAACTGGACCTGATGAGTTAACTAACAGCCCTGATAGTAAAAGAGTATTGAGTATGAGAGTGAGTGAGAAAGGTGTTTTTGTAACAATTAGAAGTTACATTAATACTCTAGGGTCTGTTTTGTAAAAGATTAAGACTTGATTGTCATATGGTGGCATTTTGTTCATCTTATATCTGCTATATAAATGCAACATTCTTCTGTTTTTAAGTGTTGTTAATCAGTTAATAAAATTTTTATTTTCTTCAATTCTTCAGCTCAATTTACTTCTCTCTCGAACATTTTTCTATTTTTTATTTTTCTTTCAAGTTCGCTCTAGAATCTTCATGGTATCAGAGCTTTAGACAAACATCAATGGCTCAATTGAATCCTGGATTTTCTAATATCTCTTCAAAGTCAGAAATGGAGCAAGCTGGATGTGCCAACGCAAACAATTCAACTATGCATGCAACAATTCCCACAATTTCAGTAAAGCTCGTTGAAAGAAATTACAGTCACTGGAAATCTCAAATCCTTCCAGCTCTAGCATCCTATGAACTTGATGGTTTCATTACAGTGAGAATATTTGTCCACCTATGTTTCAAGTTAGAAAGTCTACTGAATCTGAGGAATTGTTAAAAGAACCAAACCCTAAATATTTCAATTGGAAAAAGACAGACCAGTTCTTAGTAAGCTGGCTTTTATTGTTGATTTCTAGGTCCATGTTTAGACATTTTGCTAAGTATACTAGCTCTTATGAAATATGGAACACCTTGGAGTTACATTTTCAGTCCTATTCTAAAGCTAGGACTTTGCATCTTGGAAACCTGTTACAAACAACTAAGAAATGTGACTTGAGTATTAATGAATATGTGCTTAAGATGAAAGAACTAGGAGATGAATTAGTGGATAGTGGTGTTAATCTTGGAGATGAGGAGTAGCTGTTATATACTCTGGATGGCTTAGGACCAAAATATGATGCAGTAGTCGCGAGTTTGACTTACAACAGTAGCACTGCTAGCATTCAAGAAGCTCAATTCATGCTGCGTACATACAACAGATTATTAGTTTCTTACGAAAGAAAATATATATTTTCAAAGCAATCGAGTTTATTGACTAACCTAGAGGAAGTCTAGAATTATGGGATTCATTTATCAATTATATTTTGTTTTCACATCATAAAAATGTATCTATATCATGAATTATATAGATATCTGCAATAGAGAAGAGAGAACTAATAGGAACAATACTATATCAGTAACTGAAACAAACAAATTGGGTGGAGNAAACCTGGAAGAGTTTCTGCTCTGCATGGACTGCATGGGAGTACTTCTCTTCTTAGTAGCTTAAGATATATTGTAATTTAATATTAATCCTTTGTTTAATGGCTCAGCTTTTGTAATGATGCAGTTTGCCTTTTTGTGTGGCTTAGCTGAGATTAAGGAAAAGTAGTCTGCTGGTTGTTGAAACAGTAATTGAAGTATGTTATATGCAGTTTTTGTCTAATGAAAAGTATGTCTAGATTTTAGTTTTTCATCTCTCTTCTTCTTTGAATAACCAGCATCACAAAAACGAACAGAAACATATTTAACTGGATTTGACAATATGTTTCTCTAATTGCTATCCATCCAGAACTTTTTCTGGAGATCTTCCACCACTTTCTTGTCCACCTGGAAAGCTTTAGCGAGAAAACCAGGATTAATGGCAGGATCTGATCCAAATACTGCATTTGCGATGGTAATTACACCAGGGTTCTGGCTGCTTAAACCAGCAAAAGCAATCGCATTTGTTTTTCCAATATTGAATTGGAAGTGAATGAGACCAATGGGAAACACAAACACATCACCCTTGTTAAGAACTTTGCTGATAAGTGTGTTGTTTGGATTGGAAGTAACGAAACCAACAAGAAGAGTACCCTCCAGGACTACAAGAATCTCAGTGGCACGAGGGTGAGTGTGAGGTGGGTTTTGGCCATAAGGAGCAAAGTCAATACGGGCAGCTGAAATGCCAAGAGTGTTAAGTCCTGGAATTTTATGGACATTCACAGCGCTAACATTTGAACCAACTGGATTGTTTGTGTCTCCAGGCATCTTAACTGAAAAGTAGAAGTCTCCAGCTTTGGCGAGCTTGGGGTCCTTGCAGAACTTCCCATTCACAAACACTGCATCAAACAATCAAATCAGTAAGAATTAGCCTATATTTACATATTGGACATGAGTTGGATTGTTTGTATTAATATACAGAAAGAGAATTGAGTAAACATATACCAGCGTTCTTTGGCTCATCTATGGCTACACAGAAGTCCTGAAGAGGACTAGGATCAAATGCGGCGGCCAATGAGGAAGCCAAGGCAAAGAGGACAAAAGCCAGAAGGAAACTTTTCATTGTGATTAGGCTAGTTAGCTACGAACTCAATTCTTCAACGATAAATATTGCTTGGTGAGTGGTGAGAAATGCTGCAAGGCCAGCTAATGTATTTATATACGAAATCCATTGAACTGGTCATCATTGTTTCCCCTGCTCCAAAGCAGATGAGGAGACTTCCAAATTAGATTCATTCTTTATTAACTCAAAACACAATTTCAAATGTTGCTTGAGTAAAATTGTTCTTCACTGCTTGAATCAGTCCCAGTTTGATACAAGGACATGGTCCTCTATCTTCTGTAACATAATCTAGAAGAATGAACGAAGTCCACACTGATATTTGTTGATGAAAATTCTGACACAACACTGAACAAAAAACAGTTACATCATAAATTAATGTCTCTTATATATTACATAGTATGTTATTTCATAAATTTCAAGTTATATTTAGGCTCACATATTCTCTATTGAATATCATACTTTCTATTGGAAGGTTATTCGGCTGCCATGTGCTTCACTTTGGAAATTATTATTTACTCCATGCCAACTTAGTAGCATTTGCTAAGCCATGATTTTTACCGGGAGAGAGAGAATCACAAAATATATAATTAACTTCTAAATACAAAATAAATGTCTATTTAAATTTTATTTATTTTTTAATCCGTGAAGATCTTATAAAACGATTCTAGAGGTTAGAATATTCGCAAGAACTATTGATCCAATATTGATAACAATGCACTGCCCCTTCGACTTTAAAAAATAAACAAAATCTAACCATGAAGAAACTAAAACTGGGTGACACATTTTATAGTTATACTAATATAATAATAGTTCTAGATATAGCCATATAGGCAGAATTGCCATCAGGTCACACCGAATCTGGTCTACATTGACTCTTAGGTTTTCTTTTCAGAGACAGAGAGTCTTTTTATGTATTTCATTGTTCAATTACAATTTGAAAATGTCTAAACATGAAAATTATATTTTTCTGATTAGTTCAACAATTGGAGAGACTTGATTTTAAGGTTATTAAACATTTTTACTTTGTCTTAGAGATATAATCTCACAATATTTGAACATATTGAAATTCATAAGGTCCGTTAGTCCCCATATAATTTAAACTCAGTCATACAAGATAGATGTTGAGCGGGTATAATTGGGAAAAAAAAATATAGAGAAATCATTTTGGTCTATGCGAGCAGTTGGAAACAGGAAAACTTATTATTAATTGCAAATGTGACTTCCAAATTAGATTCATTCTTTATTAACAGAAAACACAGTTTCAAATGTTGCTTGAGTAAAATTGTTCTTCACTGCTTGAATCAGTCCCAGTTTGATACAAGGACATGGTCCTCTATCTTCTACAACATAATCTAGAAGAATGAACGAAGTCCACAATGATATTTGTTGATGAAAATTCTGACACAGCACTGAACAAAAAACAGTTACATCATAAATTAATGTCTCCTATATATTACATAGTATGTTATTTCATAAATTTCAAGTTTTAGTATATCCCTTAATATTCATATAATTAATTTAATTACTTAGGGGTTTTTATCATTTGAGTGAATGCTTGCTAGATTAACGATATTTAGCCTCACATATTCGGTATTGAATATCGTACTTTCTATTGGAAGGTTATTCAGCTGCCATGTGCTTCACTTTAAAAATTATTATTTAATCTATGCCAACTTAGTAGCCTTTGCTAAGCCATGATTTTTACTGGGAGAGAGAGAGAATGACAAAATATATAATTAACTTCTAAATACAAAATAAATTTCTATTTAAATTTTATTCATTTTTTAATCCCTGAAGATCTTGTAAAACGGTTATAGAGGTTAGAATATTCACAAGAACTATTGATCCAATATTGATAAAAAATGCACTGCCCTTTCGAGTTTAATAAATAAATAAAATCTAACCATGAAGAAACTAAAATTGGGTGACACGTTATAGAATACTAAGAGTAAATGACATGTTCCCACTCAAAGATTAGTGAATTCCAAGTTCCTTACCCTAGTTTCATTTATTTCAGATCACCCTTACATTTCCATAAAATCATTTAATTAATGCTGCAATCAAAGGGTAAAGTGGTCATTTGAACTGCATTAAAATCTGAAATGAAAATAAAAATTTCAAAATAACCCTTTATATCTCAAATTTCTCTCACAAGCACCCCTCATTATTCCCCTCCTTCACAGCTGCCGGAAAAATCCAGATCTAGTTGGATTTCGACACCATTGGACATCATCGCCACCACTACTAGCTTCCCCCACTCATCCCCAACAAAACCCCTCCACCCCCCAACCTCGTCTACCTCTATTTTGGCTAGATCTAAGCCTTTTCTCCGCGTTTTTCTTCTCCATTGCGACTGTCGGAAAAATCCAAATCTATTTGGCGGTTAAAAAGTGATTTATTAATTTATTGGTAATAGCAATTGGGTAATAACACTCTCTATATCGTGTAAGAACCCAAAACTCATTAACAGTGTTAATTTAAGGGTAGAAATCTAGAATAAATGAAACCATGGGTGGGAATTTGGATTTTCACTAGTCTTTGGGTGGGAACATGTCGTTTACTCTTATACTAATATAATAAAGGGGCGTTTGGTTGGGGGTTATGTGAGATTACTGGGGTTATGTCATCTTATATTACTTGATTACCACGTTTGATTGTCAAGTAATATAAGATTCTGATAATCTTCAAATATCAATAGTAGTTATTGTTGGTAATATTGAAAGTAATCTGATTACCTCTATTTTTTTAGATATTGTAAGATTACCAAGGTAATCTTTTTTTTGTTACAATTCTATCCCCTATTAAAAAAAATTTAGGACAATAATACCCTTATTTTTAAATTAATTTACATGAATATGGCTATTTCACCTCAATTAATTAAATTTTTGGACAAAATTACCCTTGAATTCAAAACAAATTGCAGCCCACCTAAGCCACAACCCCCACCCACTTGCTGCCGCTAGCGGTGAGCACTGCCGCCAGAACGGCGTACGGAAGGTAGGAAATGGCCGTCGTGCGCCAATCTGGCCATTATGGCCAAAGATCTGGCCAGAAATGGTCATACGGTGCACGGAGGCCATTTCCTGCCTTCTGTACGCCGTTAGGTTGTCAGCAGCCGACAGCCGGCAGTGGCTGGGTTGGTGGGGGTGCTTTGTTGATTTTTCAAACTTTTATTATAGGGTTGTTTTTGCTATGTTTTTAAATGTAGGGGGTTGTAATAATCCAAATAATAATCTAAATGACAATATTAAATAATAATATAATAATAATATTTAATTAGAGGATAATTCAGTAATTTAAATAACATACCCACCAATTTATTCCAACTAACCAAACACATTTTCTTAAAGATTCTCAATAATCTTCAAGGTAATCTAACTTTCCAGTAATCCAACATTCCCTGAACCAAACATACCCTAATCTAGTCTACATTGATTGTTAGGTTTTCTTTTCAGAGACACAAAGTCGTTATATTTATTTCATTGTTCAATTACAATTTGAAAATGTCAAACATGAAAATTATATTTTTCTCATTAGTTCAACAATTGGAGAGACTTAATTTTAAGGCTATTAAACATTTTTTACTTTTTCTTTAGGATACAATCTCACAATATTTGAACATATTGAAATTCATAAGGTCGGTTAGTTCCCATATAATGTAAACTCAGTCATACAAGATAGATGTTGAGCAGGTATAATTGGAAAAAAAAAATATATATATAGAGAAATCATTTTGGTCTATGCGAGTAGTTGGAAACAGGAAAACTTATCATTAGCTGCAAATGTAAAAGAGTTGGATTAGGTTCTTAATTGTACATCCAGATTTTTTCGTTATGGAATAAATACAAAATTGAAATTGAAACTTTATTAACTTGGTAAAATAATTAACCCTTTGGACTTTGGTAATATTAGAAGACTATCAGACATATGCCATTACTTAACAAGACATCCATGCATTGAAGCCTTATGATTTTTTGAAAATGAATTAATGCATGCATTAATCAAACCACTTTGTCAGACAAATTCTGAACTTCTGATTCTCTATCAAAATGTATTTGAACCAAAATATGCTATTGTTTGTTATATATGATTCAAACATAATTAATCTTATCAAAAGCATAACAAAAAAAAAAAAAAAAAAAATTCTTGATTATTAATTTTTTGTGTAGTTTGTAAGAATTGTATCCAAAATTGTTTATGAAAACTCATGACTATAATTTTTAAATTCATTACATTTTTTTTTTTTCTCGATGAGAAAGAAATTAACATATTTGCATTACAGATCAAACAAGTCTTTAAATGATGATGAGATTGAAATGAAAAAAAAAAAAATGTCTCATGACCTAAGTAATTAGAATTTTAAATAGCAATTGTAGACGGTAAAATTTACGGTTGACCGGAACGAGAATGATCTTATAAGGATGAGGCCACTAACAATCGCGTAGACCTGCAAGGACAAAGAAAGTGAACATGAAGGCTCAGGGGACATTGGTGTGGTGTCTGCCTTAGGCACTCCAACGCTTAAGTCAGCACGGTTGAAGGAAATATATAATTAGGGCTGAGAGCGGGAAAGGTTTTACTAGGAGTGTTTGCTAGGGCAAGACTATCAGTGTAAAGTGGTCGGAGCATGGCCTTACGTCAACTACGAGAAGTACAGTTAACAAGAACTAAACTTTTACAGCGGGGAAAGACAGCTATTCTTAAGAGCAAGAATTTAGGAGCTAAAGAGGGGTTGTATGTGAATTAATAATGAGAGGGTTGACCTCTGTTGATATAGTGAGTCAAGGAAGCTTGAGTCTTTGTAGAACTAGGCATTCTCATAATAGGAGTTTGATTAAATAGGAAACTCTTAGTGCTAATCCATGTAGAAGTAGAAATACTAGTTCATGTGAGATTAGATCTTGGACGAACTAGGAAGTAAGTCAAACTTTGAGTCCTATTTTGGAATGAATATGGGCTAATGGGCTAGAGCCTGATTTGTCTTAACTTGTAGAAAGGCCCAACTCGTGGAGAGACCCAAAGCATAAGTTGTCCCAATTCGTAGGGTGACCTTAATCGTAGAGTGATCCAACTCGTAAAGTAGCCCAGCTCATGGAGATGGCTGACTCGTGGTGTGGACCAATCTGTAGAATGGGCCGACCCATAGAATGGATCTTCTTATAATATTGAACATCTTATTGGATGGTCAATTCACAAGATGGATTTAAGTGTGGGTCCAACTAGAAATGGGTTAAGGCACTAGGCCGTGGATTGTTTATATCGTTACTGGACCTGACAACGTCCAACATGATTTTTAGCCCATATAATAGTTGTAAAGATAGAGGAACAATAAAGAAAAGAAAAATGCAGAAAAACAGAGTATAGGGACTACATGTTTATATTCCTTTTTATCAGAAAATTTTTCATATCTGGAACCTTGACTATGATTACAATTTATGCACAAATACATGAACTTTTACACAATCTTCTCCGTTGAAACTTATTCTTCAACTGTCATCTTGTGCCATCCGATGTGCAACTTGCTCTACCACTTGCAATTAGTTAGAGAACACACAAAGTGTTGAAATGGAAACTGGCACCAAAAGCCAACTTGCTCTAACTAATTTATTATTGTAAAATGACTTAAAAACTTGCATGAGTTTGCTTAATGTTGCAGCTTGCTTGCATGGCTAACATCGTCCCTCAAGCAAAACTTAAGCAAAAAAAAAAAAAAAAAAAAAAAATTCTTCTGCAAAATACTTACATGTCGTCCCTCAAGAAAAAACTAGTGTGTGCTTTTATCATCTGTGTTTAGAGTTTCCTTAGGCGGTGAAGCTTGTCCCTGAGATCATCCCTCAAGCTGAAGAACAAAGGAAGAGCTAAACACATGAAGATGATCACGAAGAGTCTGAAACCGAGGGCCAGAGAGAGGCTTCGTAAGAACGTCTACAACCCAAAATTGAGAAGCAACATATTGCACCACAAGACGTTTAGACTGAACCATTTCACATACAAAATGGACATCTATTTCGATGTGCTTTGTACGAGCATGGAAGACCGGATTGGATGCAAGGGCACCGGCATTGGTGTTATCGCACCAGAGGATAGGCAAACCTGGAATAGAAATGTGAAGCTCCTGGAACAGATTTTGAAGCCAAGCAACTTCAATAAAGGCCTGAGCTAAAGCTCTATATTTAGTACTTAGAACACTAACAGAAAACGCAGGAAAAACAGAGCAAAAGAGAGAGAAAATTTAGATCTGTATTATTGATGATGATTACTAATGATACATGCGTAAAGTGTTTTATATATACATGCACACTGCATGTATTTTGCATGTGCACTGTAACAGAAATAAAACTAACTCCCTGACACGTCATCTACAATCAACGGTCAGATTTCATTACTTCCTAACATCCCTTCATCAACAAAACGTCCACACTTCTTTACCTCACACTTCTTTACTTCTCCATTATGTTCTTTCATTACATTCTAACATCCCTTCTTCAACAAAACCTTCTCAACTAATTAACAAGTAACAGAACACCCGAACACTTATTGCTCGCTGTTCGCTGCACTTCACGAACACGTGAAAAACTCACTGAATTTTACAAACACATGAAAACTTGCTCAATTTCACGAACACACGAAAACTCGCTGCTCACTACGAACACACGAACACTTATTGCTCGTTATTTGGTGCACTTCACGAACACACTGTTCGCTGCACTTCACGAACACACTATTCGCTGCACTTCACGAACACATGAAAGTGAACACATGAAAACTCGCTCCATTTCACGAACACACGAAAACTCGCTGCTCGCTACGAACACACGAACACTTATTGCTCGCTGTTCACTGCATTTCATGAACACACTGTTCGCTGCACTTCACAAACTGTTCAAGACGTAGAAGTCACTGAGCCATAAGTTCCA
This sequence comes from Pistacia vera, assembly GCF_008641045.1. Classification (NCBI taxonomy): domain Eukaryota; kingdom Viridiplantae; phylum Streptophyta; class Magnoliopsida; order Sapindales; family Anacardiaceae; genus Pistacia; species Pistacia vera. The sequence goes on from NW_022195908.1 coordinate 121,926, forward strand.
TGCACAGCAAGAGGTAGTTTAACATTGAGCTTTTCACGAAGTAGTTCAAATCTGGAAGCTGATAGGGCTTTAGTAAATATATCGGTAGTTTGATGTTCAGTAGGAACAAACTGCACTTTGAGCTTGTTGGAGGTAACCTGCTCCCAGATATAATGAGCATCCAGCTCAATATGTTTTGTTCTACCATGAAAGACAGGGTTTGAAGCCAGCGATCCGACACTTTGATTATCACACCAGATGATAGGAACCTCTGGTAGTGGCAGCCCAATTTCAAAAAATAGACTACAAAACCATGCTAACTCAATGGAACCTTGAGCTAAGGCTCTATATTCTGCTTCAGTGGAGGATAACGCTACCACTTTTTGCTTCCTGGAATTCCATTGAATCAGATTAGATCCAAGATACACACAACACCCACTGGTAGAACGTCTGTCTGAAGGATTGCAAGCCCAGTCAGCATCTGTATAGCAAATTAGATTAAATCTGTTATTAGGACTGTATAATACTCCATAGTTTAAGGTTCCTTTGATATACCAAAGAAGCCTTTTATAGGCTTGCCAGTGCAACTATGTTGGAGCCTTCAAAATCTGACTCAATTTGTTGACTGAGAAGGAGATATCAAGCCTGGACAACATGAGATACTGAAGTGCACCAATGATACTCAGATACAGAGCTCGATTCTCAAATGGTTCACTATCTTCAAGAGCTAATTTAGTGCCAACGGCCATGAGAGTAGTGCAGGGATTACAATCCAGCATTTTGGTTTTAACCTGTAAGTTTTTTGCATACGTTGCCTGGTTTATGTGCAGATGAGAATTATCTCTTGTAATTTCAAACCCGAGAAAGTAGTGCAGTGAACCTAGAGTTTTCAGAGCAAACTAAGTGTTGAGGTTACCAATAATCTTATGAACCAGACTTGAATCATTGCCAATGAGGAGAATATCATCGACATAAACCAGAATATAGACTTGCACTTCTTGGTGTCAATAGATAAAGAGGCTAGGATCAGCTAAAGAATGTGAGAAACCCCATGATAGAAAGGCCTTCTTGAGCTTATCAAACCAGGCCCTTGATGCCTACTTGAGACCATAAAGTGCTTTGGTTAATTTACAAACATGATGAGGATATTGTGAACTGACAAAACCTTCCGGTTGCACCATGTGAACTGTCTTAGTGAGCTCCCCATTCAAAAATGTATTATTAATATCCACTTGTTAGATGTCCCACCCGTAGCTAACTGCAAGGCTCAAGATAACTCTAATTGTTGGAGATTTTACCACAGGACTAAAAGTATCTAGATAATCAATCCCAGGAGTCTACTGAAATCCTTTCGCCACTAACCTTGCTTTAAGCCGTTGAATGGAACCATCAGGATTGGTTTTAACTTTGAACACCCACTTACAACCCACTGGATGCATATCAGAAGTAACGGGAACTAACTCCCAAGTTTGATTAGACTACAGTGCATCAAATTCAGCCTGCATGGCTGCCTTCCATGAAGAATGAGAGAGAGCCTCGGATACAGTAACTGGTTCTGTAACATTAGCAACTGGTTCTGTAACATTACAAGATGAAGTGGACACAAGAGCAGTTTGGAGAGATTTTGTCTTGGATCTGGTTTGCATGGGATGAGTGTTTAAGGGCTTATCTTGTGCATGATGAGTTGTAAGAGCAAGTATAGGTAAGCTGACTTCCAAAGGAAAGGTATCATATGACTCATTAGAAGAAAGTGTTATAAGAGACAAAATAGAGTCTGAATGCTGAAAAGGATCTATAGAGGAAGTACTAATTTGTTTGGAAGAAGTTAGAGTAGGAGACAGTTGTGAAGATGACAAAAACGAGTTACTTGGAGATAAGCCTAGAGAGTTGGAATGAGCATGTGTAGTGGGACAAACAGAAGATCTTGCTGGAAATTCTGACTGATCACATGTAGTAGGACTAACATTACTAGACACATTGGTTAAAGGTATTAAAGTGGGAATAGACCAAGAAAAAGAGACAGAACAACTGGCAAGGATTCAGATGGCAAGGATTCAGATGTTGAAGCAGAGTTAGAGGCAATATGAAATGGGAAGTCAGACTCATCAAAACGAACACTCTGACATGTATAAACTCGACCAGAAGGATCTAAACACAAATAACCTTTATGTTGAAGACTATACCCAACAAACATACATTTAACAGTATGGAAATTAAACTTATGAGCACTATAGGGTCAAAGAAATGGATAGACTGCATAACCAAAAATCTTGAAAGCAGAATAGTTTGGAGTAGTATGAAAGAGCTTCTGGAAAGGACAAAGATTATCAAGGACCGAGGACGGAAGTCTATTTGTAAGATAAACTGAGGTTTGAAATGCAAACCACCAATACTTCAGTGGCATACCAGCTTGTGCAAGAAGAGTTAAACCTTGTTCCACAATCTGACGATGCTTCCTCTCCACTCTCCCATTTTGTTGATGGGTATGAGGACAAGGATGCCTAAAGAGTATGCCATGATCCTTAAAATGAGAGACCAAACTCCTGTACTCCCCTCCCCAATCAGTTTGGACACATTTGACAGAGGCATTAAATTGTTTTTCTACTAGTTTGTGGAACTAAGTAAAAATGGTGTAAGTGTCAAATTTGTTCTTTAGAGGAAAGATTTAAGTAAATCTAGTGTGGTCATCCAAAAATTGTATGTAATATCTGAAGCCTTCAAGGAAGGTGATTGGTGAGGGTCCCCAAAGATCTGAATGAATAAGTTCAAGTGGTTTGGATGCATAAGAACCAGACTTGGGGTAGGTAGACTGATGTAGTTTGCCATACTGACAGGCTTGGCAAAATTTGATGTCTGGTTTCGCAGGATGAGATAATTTTAGAGTTTTAAGAATGTTTGTGAGTACTGAAATGTTAGGATGACCAAGACGTTTATGCCATAGCATAAAATCAGTTTTGCAGGTTAGAAAAGCATTCAATTTATTACCAATAGATGTATCAGTTACAATTGAAGTTGAAGCAGACGGATTAACATGACCAATACAAGACTGATTATTGATAGAAACATTCAAAGGTGTACACTTATTGAAAGTGGATTACAATTTTTGAGTTGTAGACAAGATATCAACATTCTTATTAGAGACTCTGACAGGAGGAACAAGACTGCTGCTGATGGACTTTAAGGAGATTGAGGGATCCAAAACTGCACTAGATGAAGAATACGGTGAATGAACTGGGACTTGAATATGATAAAGTCCAGCTCTAAGTACCCCATGAAGAAGAATGACCTGAGACATTTTGTCCTTAACCACACAGTGATCAGTAAAGAATTCCACAAGAACATCATTATCCCTAGTGAGCTTGGATACACTAAGTAAATTCTTTATGATATGAGGAACAAACAAAATATGTTTGAGGTGCAAAGTTTTAACAGGGCAGAGTAATGTACCAGAACCAGTATGAGAGATTGATAACAACTCATCATTGCCAACCTGGAGTTGTTCATTTCCGGTGAAGGAAGAACTTGTTGTAAGCTATGAAAAATCTGAAGTAACATGATCCGTGGCTCCTGAATCCATATACCAGGCTGCATCTTGAACAAAGGTTGGTGAAGCAACATAATTGATAGCAGCAGGTGTTTGATTAGAAGATTGAAATTATGCCATGAACACTTGATTGAATTGACTGGCATTATGAGCTGTTGGCTGATTTACAGTAGGTGTAGAAAGTGGACCAGCATTTGGCAAGAATTAAGTGTGGTATCCAAGTTGATATGATAGTAATGGTCCAAAGACACTGCCTTATGTGTAATGAGGAGGAGGAGGAGAAGGAGCAGAAGTGTATTGTCCTCCTGTTAAAGATGCAGATGATCTCATAAAACCAGGTGGATTAAAGTTGCCTCTGACATAAGAATTATGTCCAGTAAAATTTACATCAAACCGATGATAGCAATGTAAGGCAAGATGTCCAGCTTTTCCACAAACTTGACAAAAAAAATTTTGTTTCTACCTCCTGTACGACCTCTACCTCGGCCACCACCATATCCTCCAAAAAATTGATTACTAAAATAAGGTTGAGGCTGAGATGTACCAACGACAGATAAATTCTAACCAATAGGTAAGTAGGAGGAATTAAATCTAGTAAATTGTGGTATAGCTGAGGTCACTGTGTTATAATGATTTCCAGAAAGATGTGGTGATTGATCAGGCTCAATTTTCTTGTTCTCATTCGCCACTGAAACACTAGCAACATTAGCTGAACTACTATGAAACTCATTATGAATCATTGTGTTCATTACAGCATGTGATTTCTCCAACCTAAGTTCAAGTTTTTGTAAAACAATTTGAGCTTCCTAAACAGATATTGGATCAACCTTAGATTCCAGTTTAGTTGTTATATTAACCACGGCAGCATCATACTCTGAATCCAAACCATCCAGAATATAGTTTAATAGCTCTTCATTAGTAATAACAACTCCACTCGATGACAAGTTTTCTGCATAGTTCTTCATCTTTAAGAAGTAATCATGTATACTCATATCATCTTTCTTTGTGGTTTGTAAGAGGTTTTTAACATGAAGTGTCTTAGCCCTACACTCAGTCAAGAATTCTTTTTCTAATGTCAACCAAATATCAGTAGCAAATTGACACTTAGAGATCACGGCAAACATAGATTCTGAAATTGATGACAACAGTCAGCTAACTAACATTTTGTCAGTTTTCTTCCAAAGTAAGTATTCTGGATTAGGCTTTTTGATTACCTCTGATTGTGTACCGTCTAATAAAGCTTTCACGAAAGGAGTTGGACACAATATTAAACCAGTGAGATGTTCTTCAAGGTCGTGAGCTCCTACTACAAAAAGAATCTGCGATTTCCAGAAGCGGTGGTTGTCTCTCATTAGTTTCGGTGAAATTACAGGCAATGTTGAAGATGACACTGTAGTAGAATTGACAGGATTACTTGAATCAAAGGTGTGTTTGGAGCTCGAACTATTATCTATTTTTGTGAAGAGGTGAAGGATTTTGAGAGATATCAGCCATTCTTGACGTTTGTCAATGTCTCTGATACCAACTTAGAACACTAATAGAAAATGCAAGAAAAACAGAGCAAAAGAGAGAGAAAATTCATATCTATATTATTGATGATGATTACTAATGATACATGCATAAAGTGTTTTATATATACATGCACACTGCATGTATTTTGCATGTGCACTGTAATAGAAATAAAACTAACTCCCTAACACGTCATCTACAATCAACGGTCAGATTTCATTACTTCTTAACAAGCCTCAATGGAAGATAAAGCAACAACTTGTTGCTTTTTAGAGCCCCACTGTATCAAGTTAGAACTAAGGAAAAGGTAGTACCCACTAGTAGACTTGCGGTTGGATAGATTGCTAGCCCAATCGGCATTCGTATAACCTTTAAGTTGAAGAGTGGAACTGCGGTGAAAGGTTAGACCATGACTGAGTGTACCTTGAACATACCAGAGAACCCATTTGCAAGCCTGCCAATGAGTGATAGTGGGAGCTTTGAGGAATTGGCTGAGTTTATTTACAACAAAAGAGAGGTCAGGCCTTGCCATGGTAAGATATTGCAGAGCACCAATGAGACTTCTGTAGAGGGAAGGTTGTTCAAAGAGAGGGTCACCCTCAAAGTGCAGCTTCGAACCAAGAACCATAGGAGTGGCACACGGATTGCAATCTGTCATGCCAAATTTGGAGGTTTCTTGAACATACTTGGCCTGATTAAGTTGTAACCCATAAGAAGTTTGAACAACAGAGATGCCCAAAAAGTAATGAATAGAACAAAGAGTATTTAGACCAAATTCAGTATCTAAAACTGACACTATGGAGTGAATGAAGGAGGGGTTATTATCAGTCAATAGTATATCATCAACATAAACAAGAATATAAATATTCATGGCATCTTGAATAAGATAAAAGAGACTAGAATCAGAGGTGGAGTTCTTAAAACCTTTGCTCAGCAACACAGTTTTAAACTTATCGAACCAAGCCTTGGGGGCTTGTTTTAAGCCGTATAGAGCTTTGTGCAATCGGCAAACATGGTGAGGTTTAGATTGGTCAACAAATCCCTTAGGTTGTGTCATGAATACGGCTTCAGTAAGTTCGCCATTTAGAAAGGTGTTATTTACGTCTACTTGTTAGACCTCTCACCTATTGTGCAAGGCTAAGCATAAGATGACTCTAACGGTGGATGCATTAACAACCAAAGAGAATGTTTCTAAAAAATCAATTCTGGGAGTTTGATGAAAACCTTTAGCCACAAGGCATGCTTTGTAATGCTGGAGACTGCCATCAGTATTTAACTTGACTTTGAAAACCCATTTATGACCAACTAAATTCATATCATCAGTATAAGGAACTAAGGTCCAGGTGTGATTATTTTGTAGTGTAGTAAACTTAGCATCCGTGGCTTGAACCCAAAGGGGATTGTGTAACGCAATAGTGATGGAGGAGGGTTCTTTATGAATCTCAGAGGAAAGTGATAGAATAGGAATTGTGGCTATGTATTTAGAGATAAGAGGAGTTAAGGAAGTGGTTGCACGATAGTCAGGAAGAACATGACTGATAAGAGCAGCAACTTTCCTACGAGTGAGCATAGGATGGACATTAAGTGTAGGAATATGGGAGGGCTGAGAGAGAGTGTTGTAGGCTCGAAAATCAACTTCCAAACATGGTACAGGTGGTTTTGGAGGGGAGAAAGTAGGTGAAGGTAAGGAGGACACAATAGGAGTGTCATGGGCAGATGGCTCAATATCGGACAAGGAAGATGAAGGAGCTGAGGTAGTTTGAGACAAAAGCTAATGTAACAATGATATATGAATTTTCCAGGCCTAAGACAAAAAACAAGGGTTAGCATTAGTAGATAAATCAAAATTGGTAAGTGAAAAACCATGGGCAAAAGGAAATAGTTGCTTATTGAACTTTACAGTCTAAACCGTATAAACTTTGCCATAAGGATTAAGGCAGAGATAACCCTTGTGATGAGAACTATAACCCAATAAAACACACTACTTTGAGTGAAAAGAAAATTTATGTTATTGATAAGGTCTAAGGAAAGGAAAACATTGACATCCAAACGTACGAATAGCCTTATAGTTCGAAACTTTATGGAAAAGCATTTGAAAAGGTGAGTTATGGGATATAACTGAAGAGGGAAGACGATTAATTAGATACGCAGCAGTGTGGAAGGCAAACCACCAGTGCTTAAGTGGCATAGAGGCTTGAGATAACAACGTTAATCCTACTTCTGTCACATGGCAATGTTTCCGCTCAACCTTACCGTTTTGTTAATGGATATAAGGGTAGGGATGTCTAAAATGAATACCCTGCTGAGCAAAATACACAGCAAAAGGACAAAATTCATGTCCCCAATCTGACTGGAAGGTCTTGATCTTGCCATCAAATTACTTAGCCACTAATGCAATAAATTGTTGAACAGCATTATGTACCTTAGATTTCAGTTTAGAGGATAAGTCCGATTTTAGTTTTAGAGGATAAATCCAAGAGTAGCATGTGAAATCATCAACAAATAGCAAATAATACTTGAAGCCAGTGGCTGAGGTAACAGGTGTAGGACCCCATATACATCGGCAAAAACAAGTTCAAAAGGTTGGCTTGTTTGAGAAGCTGATGGTGGAAAATAATTCTGGCGAAGTTTACCATACTGACATGTTGTACAAAACTGAACTAAAAAATAAGAGAATTTAGAGTAGATACATGAGAGTGACCAAGTTTGTGGTGCCACAAATCTCCTTCTTGTGCAGGATCAGTTTGTACAACTTTATTTGCAGGTATACTAGGTGAAGTACAAGTGACTAACCAACTTGTTGGATTATAAACAATATCAGAATCTAAAGTAAAACACTAGAGCAACCAAAAGGAGTAACATAGGTTGATGAGGAGTCATAAACCACGGACTGATGAAGAGAAGAAACCATAGCATGTTTATTCGTTGAATTTGGAATTTGACCAGGATCCAGTGCTGAACTTGTGGTTTGTTTATTGTCGGCAGAATCTCAAGGAATGGTAAGTCGGTAGAGACCATTGCGCATTGTCCCTCTAAGCAAGACCTCCTAGGTTAGCTTGTCCTTAACAACACATTCATCAGCAGAGAATTCAACTACCGCATAATTATCTCTTGTAATTTTGGAAATACTAAGGAGATTCTTGGTAACTTGAGGAACACAGAGTATATTTCTAAGTTGCAAGGATTTATTTACAAACGAATAAGGGATAAAGGCCAAACCTGTGTATGAAATGTCAAGGCATTGACCGTTGCCAACCTAAAGAGAGTCTAATCCTGTATACTGATTTTTATAAGGAAGATGTTGAGGATCTGATGTAATATGGTGAGTGGCTCCAAAGTCAATGAACCAAGAAAGATCAGTCACTGTAAGTGGTGTTGCAGTTGAATTTTTTTATTTCCAATATGAGAGGTTATTGCAGCAGATTGATTCAGATTATGAGGAGAAGACAAATTCAGATGTGAGGTATTCTGAAACTGCATTTGATGAGGAATCATTGGTGCAATCAAAGGAAAAGACTGTGGTGTGCCATAAGGAGCATATGAGCTTGTTGTATTTGCAAAGTAAGCCTGTGCAGGACCTACATGCTGTGTGGATTGCTGTAATGCATGCCAAATTGAGGTCTGTGGTTTTGATGTCCTAGAAAATTTGTGTTGAAATGATAATAGCATTGAAAAGCCATATGACATGGCTTTCCACACAACTGACAAATCAGTCAAGGTTTGTAAAAGTTTCGTCCTCTACGCCTGCCCCTACCAAATGCTGGATTGAAGGTTTGAAACTGCTAAGTGCTGTTATAGGCATTCTTGTATTCATCTTGATGTGGAGGTAGAGTTTGTGAGTCTTGCGGCTTTTGTTGATCTGAATTGTTGTTCATTAGCACATTTTGAGATGGAGAAGAAGATTGTTTGTGAGCAAGAAAAGCCGCAGCTTCATGAAAGCCTAAGTAAGCTGAATGTTGCTTTTCTAGCCTCATTTCGTGTTTGTGTAGCAGAAATTGTGCTTCTTGTACGGATACTTCACTGCTTTTTGATGTTAAGGTGGCAACCATGGCATCATATTCAGAGCCAAGGTCATCAAGAATGTAGAGCAATAGCTCTTCATCACTAACAGTTACGCCACTGGTGGTTAAAGAGCCAGCAATTTCTTTCATCTTTAGCACATAGTCGTTTATACTTGAGTTATCTTTCCTAGTTGTTTGTAATTGATTTCGTAAATGCAACACTCTAGCCTTAGAATCAGTAAGAAAATGCATCTCCAAGGTATGCCATATATCATATGCAGTTTCACAGTTTACTACATGCCAGAACATTGTTTCAGATATTGATGAATTTAACCAACCAAACAAGAACTGATCAACTTTCTTCCATATTATATGTTTAGAATTATCTTCTCTTTTAGATTCATCAACAAGAATAAAGGATGAGGGACAAGATTTTTCACCTGTTACAAAACCTTCCAGATCATAAGCTTTTAAGGCTGGAAGCACCTGAGATTTCCAATATGCATAGTTTCTTTCTCCTAGTTTTACAGAAATAGTTGGAAGCGTAATGCTTAAAGGTGAGGTTGACATGGAGTTTGTTATCTTTTCGTCTACAACTAAAGTTGAGGAAAAGGATGCTTTAGGATATGCCATTGGCGTCTATTGGCAAGCTCTAATACCATGTAAAGATAGAGAAACAGTAAAGAAAAGAAAAATGCAGAAAAACAGAGTATAGGGACTACGTGTTTATATTCCTTTTTATCAGAAAATTTTTCATATCTAGAACCTTGACTATGATTACAATTTATACACAAATAATTGAACTTTTATACAATCTTCTCCGTTGAAACTTATTCTTCAACTGTCATCCTATGCCATCCGATCTGCAACTTGCTCTGCCACTTGAGCTGCCACTTGCAATTAGTTAGAGAACACGCAAAGTGTTGAAATGGAAACTGGCGCCAAAAGCCAACTTGCTCTAACTAATTTATTATTGTAAAATGACTTAAAAACCTGCACGAGTTTGCTTAATGTTGCAGCTTGCTTGCATGGCTAACATCGTTAACAATAGTCCTATCATGACTTTCACATGTTCATTGAATTAAAGGTTACCACTAATCCATCTATGTTTATTTGTTTGATATTTTTCTTCAATATCTGCCATTACTTTCGTTAAAGCATAAGTGTCAATTTTTATATGGTTCAAATAAGGCAGCCGTTTTCTTTTTCTTTTTTAATCTCGATGTCATGCAAGATATTAAAATTTTATTAATGATTAAAAAAATAAAGATGAGACTAGGGGGAGGCACCAATTGCATGACAAATGGCAACAAATGACTTTGTCTTACATGGAGACTACTACAAGTTAATAGAAAATCGAGGCTGTTCTTAATCTAGTCTGACTTATTAAGCAAGGCAAAATAATGCAAATAACTATCAAAGAGACCTTCCCGGATAGGAATAGCTGAAAATCAAATAAACATTATTATAATTGACTGCCTCTTGATTTAGAAAATACCTCAAATTGTCTTACACGTTTTGTTTATTTAACAAATAAACAAAACGTGTAAGACAATTTGAGGTATTTTGTAAATCAAGAGATTTAACATATAAATAAACAAAACGTGTAAATATAACAGGGGAGGGAGACGAAGTTGTCAGTTTTATAAAAGTTAGGCGTCCTAGCGATATTATACTGGCTCATAGCATTTTACAATTGATTAACAAGGGACAATTACAATTAGGAGTGAAGTCAACTTAATTGCCCTTTTGAGATTGGATTATCCAAAAAGTTCACTTTTTTATGATTTATAGCATTGTTTTAATTAACGCCGAAAAGCATTTGACTTTGCCAAATGTGTTAAATACAAGTTAAGAACAAGTAATCAATTCTTTAATACGCGATGTATCGTTAAAATGGAAGTATGTACTTATCCAAGATATCATTTTCTAAAGTTTAATACCTACTTAAAACATTCCAATGACTTGTAGTTTATGTATTTTTTATTCCAATGAGTTTGCACGTTGAAATTTTGTATTATTTTGGTGATCGAAGGAATCTAATGGAAGAGTAATGAACCAAAATGTAACATTAATTATATCATTAACTGAAAAAAAAAAAAAAAACACTCGAGGTATACATAACATGTATGTAACCTCTCTTTATTACATCATCAGTTGTAACTTGTAAAATAAATTAATGGAAACATTTAGCTGGAAGTAGGAAACTGTTGAAGGTTGATGTTGTGCTGGAAGTTGGTTGCCGAATGCATGTAAAACCTGGAAGAGTTTCTGCTCTGCATGGACTGCATGGGAGTACTTCTCTTCTTAGTAGCTTAAGATATATTGTAATTTAATATTAATCCTTTGTTTAATGGCTCAGCTTTTGTAATGATGTAGTTTGCCTTTTTGTGTGGCTTAGCTGAGATTAAGGAAAAGTAGTCTGCTGGTTGTTGAAACAGTAATTGAAGTATGTTATATGCAGTTTTTGTCTAATGAAAAGTATGTCTAGATTTTAGTTTTTCATCTCTCTTCTTCTTTGAATAACCAGCATCACAAAAACGAACATGGTATCAGAGCTGCTTCAATCAACTAACGTCTAAAAGATCACTCAAAAAACTCATCCCAAATCACCATCAAACTTCACTCTTACGCAAGAAAAACCAAAGCTTTTTCAAAACCTGCAACCAGTTCACGCATGGCTTCCCAATCTGCGTCTCTCTCACCCCAGTGTTCACGAGGACCAGTACCACATTTGGGCTGTTAGAAGGAGAGCCTACCTGAGAGGACAAGGGTTGGCGTATGTGGAAGAGGAGAAACAGCCACCCCAACTTGGTCCAACCCAACCTTGACCAAATGAGAATGTATGAAGAGGAAATGTCCAAAGCTCCAAGAGCTCTCTCTACATACATTCGCAGTAACAGACCTTGTATTTACAAGGATAATGGCGTGTGAAACTGCAAAGGAGCTTGGGATAGACTAAGAGAGGATTTCATGGGAAGTGATACAACCCGTAACATGCAAGTTATGAATCTGCGCAGGGAGTTTGAAATGCTGAGAATGCAGGAGGTAGAGAAGGTTAAGGAGTATGTGGTAGACTCATGAGTGTGGTGAACAAAATCAGATTGTTGGGAGTTGAGATGAGTGACAAGATGATAGTTGAAAAGGTGTTAGTAAGCCTTCCGGAAAGATTTGAGTCCAAAATATCTTCCTTAAAAGATTCAAAGGACTCTTCCCAAATCACCTTACAAATTGGTACATGCCCTGCAGGCCCAAGAACAAAGAAGGTTGATGAGGCAGGAGGACTCAAATGAAGGTGCTATGATGGGCTCAAAAGGGAGTAATACGCAGGGGAGTAATAGAAGATATGCTGGGGATAAGAGAGGAAAAGAGAGCTGGTGGAAAGTGGAAAACAGTGGAGGAGAAGAGTTATCCACCATGTTCCCATGCAAAAGAAGGGACATCTGGACAGCAAGTGCTGGTTCAGGCCTGGGATTCAATGCAGGGGATGCAAACAATTCGGCCACATTGAGAAGGTGTGCAGGAACAGGCTGCACAACCACCACAACAAGCACAAAGTGCAGATGAAAGCACAGTCCAATGAGTCAGAACAGCTGTTTGTAGCCTCATGCTACTCATGCAGACTTTTGGAGAAGTTTGGCTATAGACAGCGGATGCCTAACCACATGGCTGCGAATGTGGAAACTTTGTCAGCTAGATAGATCATACAGCTCCAAGGTTAGGATGGAAATGGTGACTATGTAGAAGCAAGAGGGATTGGAGTGTGGCAGTCCAAACCAAGGCAGGTACTAAGGTTTCTCTAATGTTTTGTTTGTACCTGAAATTGCACAAAACTTGTTAAGTGTAGGTCATTGTTAGAGAGAAATTTTACCTTGCATTTCAAAACCATTCTTGCATATAAAAGATAGTAAGGGAAAAGAGTTGTTAAGTGTAGGATCTTGGCAAAAGCTTTCCTTTGGACTGGAAAAACCAAAAAACTTAGCATTAATCACCAAGCTGAAGAGTCTGAATTATGGCATAAGCTAGGACATTTTCTTATCCTGGAATAAGAACTCAAGACAAGGGACATGGTATTAGACCTGCCCGAAATAGAAGAGAAAAGAACTGTGCACAGCCTGCCACTTGGCAAACTTAGCAGGCCACCATTCCCTTCGGATCAAGCCTGGAGAGCAAGTTCACAAGTTGCAATTGATCCCTCGGATGTGTGTGGCCCTATGAGGCAGAATCTCTAAATGGCAGCAGGTATTTTGTACTCTTCATTGATGATTTTTCAAGAGTGGCTTGGGTGTATTCTTGAAGCAGAAAAGTGAAGTGGCTGCTGTGTTCAAACAATTCAAGTTGCTGGTGAATGAAGCTGTAACCTTGATCAAGGCAGTGAGGACAGACAATGGGACTAGTACACCTCAAATGATTCAAGTTAATCTGCAGCCTAGCTAGAATATGCACAGTTCCACACCCATACCCCCCTCAACAAAATGGTGTCTCTGAGAGAAGAAATCAGACCATTATGGAAATGGCCAGGTGCATGATGACTGGAAAAGGCCTTCCTAAAGTGTTCTAGGTAAAGCTGTCAATACAGCAGTTTTCCTGCTGAATAGGCTGCCCACCAAGGCTGTCAAACATCAAACATCAACACCCAATTGAGGCATGGACTGGAATCAAGCCAACAGTAGGAAACCTGAAAGAGTTTGGAAGTAGCCTATGTAATGATCCCAGCCACAGAAGGTCTAAGCTAGATGACAAGGCAGAAATGGGGATATTTATAGGCTACAGCAGCAACTCTAAAGCCTATAGAGTTTATGTTCCTAGTCCAAAAGTTGTAATCACAAGGGACTTAAGGTTGATGAATGTGAGTTGGAATTGGGAAGAACAAGAGTTATGTACAGGTTGAATCAAGTCAAATGAGGAAGAGAATGACTGATTCAAGAGGCAGATTCAGATGAGGAAGAAGCATGCTGTGAGAGGAACTAGGACCTTGGCTGATGTGTATGAAAGGTGTAATATGGCAGTGGTGGAGCCAAGATGCTATTTTGATGCTGCAAAATCTGAGTTGTGGAGGACTGTAATGTAGGAAGAATTGACATGATCAATAGAATCAAACCTGGAAACTGGTACCTAGACCTGAAACAAGAAAAGTCATTCAGGTTAAATGGATTTTCAAACTGAAAATCAACCCTGATGGCTCATTACAAGCATAAAGCAAGGCTGGTGGTGAAAGGATTTGCACAGCAACCAGCATTGATTTTCAGAAACCTTTGCCCCGGTTGCTACGCAAGATACAATCAGCTTTTGTTGGCTCTTGCAGCTCAGTTCACTGGGAAATTTTCCAGCTGGATTGTCAAGTCTGCATTCTTAAATGATGGATTATAGAGGAGTTGTATGTAGAGCAACCCGAAGGCTACAGGTTGAGGGAAAGGAGGACCATGTGTACCTACTGAGGAAGGCATTATACGGCTTGAAGCAGGCACCTAGAGCCTGGTACACCCGAAATGACCATTTATGCAGCCTAGGAATCCATTAGAAGTCCTAATGAACACCCTCTCTACATTAGGAAAACTAAAAAGGGAGTGGCTGTGGTGTCTTTGTACGTTGATGATTTGTTGGTGACAGGGAGTAATCCTGATGAATTGGACCAATTCAAGTTGGATATGCAGCTGAATTTGAAATGACAACTTGGATTGATGAAGTACTTCCTTGGCATGGAGATAACTCAAGTGGTTTGGAAGATTTGTTTGTCAACAAGGTATGCACTGAGCTACTTTCAAGGTTTGGAATGGAGAATTGCAAACCAGTAAATACCCCTCTGATTCCCAACCTGAAGTTAAGCAAAACAGATGGTGCAGAGAGAGGAGTGAAGGAAATACAGAGCCTTGTGGGAAGTCTGCTGTATTATACGCCACCAGACCTGATCTAATGTTTACAGCAGCTACCTCTCAAGGTTTATGAGCACCCAAGTGAATTGCACTTCAAGCTGCCAAACGTTTGTTAGGTATGTGAAAGAAACCTGCATGTTAGGCATTTGGTTCAGGAAATCCGAAAGTCTGAAGCTGATGGGGTAACACTGACAGTGACTGGGGTGGATCCGTGGATGATGCAAGAAGCACCTCTGTTACGTGTTCTATCTGAATGAGGGTGCTATTAGTTGGCTGTCAAGGAAGCAGGAAACAGTGGCTCAGTCCACTGCTGAAGCTGAATATGTGTCTCCGTAGCAGCTATTAGGAAGATGCTTGATGACCTTACAGCAATGCAAATGGATCCTACCTTATTTTGTGTGACAACCATCGGCTGTAGCAATGGCAAAGAACCCTGTACTTCACGGCAGAACAGCATATAAATCAAATATCATGCTGTTAGGGACTGAACAGTGTGGAGAAGTGAACTTAGTTCACTGCCGAGGAAAGACCAGGTTTGCAGATATCATGACAAAGGCATTATGCAACCAAGTTTGAAGTCTTGAGGCTAAAACTTGGTGTTTCCAGCTAAAGCACCAAGGTGGAGTGTTGAAGGTTGATGTTGTGCTGAAGTTGGTTACCGAATGCATGTAAAACCTGGAAGAGTTTCTGCTCTGCATGGACTGCATGGAGTACTTCTCTCTTAGTAGCTTAAGATATATTGTAATTTATATTAATCCTTTGTTTAATGGCTCAGCTTTTGTAATGATGCAGTTTGCCTTTTTGTGTGGCTTAGCTGAGATTAGGAAAAGTATTCTGCTGTTTGTTGAAACGTAATTGATATGTTATATGCAGTTTTTGTCTAATGAAAAGTAGTCTAGATTTTAGTTTTTCATCTCTCTTCTTCTTTGAATAACCAGCATCACAAAAACGAACAGAAACATATTTAACTGGATTTGACAATATTTTTCTCTAATTGCTATCCATCCAGAACTTTTTCTGGAGATCTTCCACCACTTCTTGTCCACCTGGAAAGCTTAGCGAGAAAACCAGGATTAATGGCAGGATCTGATCCAAATACTGCATTTGCGATGGTAATTACACCAGGGTTCTGGCTGCTTAAACCAGCAAAGCAATCGCATTTGTTTTTCCAATATTGAATTGGAATGAATGAGACCAATGGGAAACACAAACACATCACCCTTGTTAAGAACTTTGCTGATAAGTGTGTTGTTTGGATTGAAGTAACGAAACCACAAGAAGAGTACCCTCCAGGACTACAAGAATCTCAGTGCACAGGGGTGAGTGTGAGGTGGGTTTTGGCCATAAGGAGCAAAGTCAATACGGGCAGCTGAAATCCAAGTGTTAAGTCCTGGAATTTATCGACATTCACAGCGCTAACATTGAACCAACTAGATTGTTTTGTCTCCAAGCCTCTTAACTGAAAAGTAGAAATCCCCAGCTTTGGCGAGCTTGGGGTCTTTGCAGAACTTCCCATTCACAAACACTGAAAACATGAAAGAATTGAATTAATATCGAATACATGCCTAGCCATAGAAAGGATGTATACAGAGAGAGTGTGTGCTCTGTGCTGCTAATGTACATTCAAAAATATAAAAATAGAAATTGTGACAGAAACTTAAAACATACCACCGTGCAGGGGGTCATCAACGGCTACACAGAAGTCCTGAAGAGGACTGGGATCAAAAGCGGAGGCCAATGAGGAAGCCAAAGCCAAAGCCAATAGAGCAAAAGCCAAAAGGAAACTTTTCATCTTGATGAGTGGGTTAAGTCTCTCTATTCTTCAAGTATTATTGTTCTAGTAGTGAAGGTGAGATATGTTGCAAGGCAAGTTAGTGTATTTATAGATAAAATTCATTGAACTAGTCTTCATTATTTCCCCTACTCGAAGAAGATGACGAAGACTTACCAAGTCTTCAATGATTATCTATTTTTAATGACCATCAAGAGCAGGTCTTTAACAACCAAATCAAATTGTCAAAGTATTTTTTTTTCTTCATTGCTTACGTCACTGCATTTAATGTATAGAAGAGGCCCGCTTTCGTATCTCACTGGGCTGCTGGTGTTCTTAAATTTCATTGACTGAATCGTCCAACATGCATGATCAAGGAAACAGTGAATGGATTCACACAGATTTGCTAAAAAATATAACCAGACTCGTGTATTTGCTCAAAAATAAGACAAAAAAATATGTATCGTCTTTATGATCTGCTAGAAATTAATTAGAGCAACATTAAATTCTTAAATCAGACATAATCTAATTCCCAATATTGCGTACTGAATTTCAGTAACATAAAGAATAGAATCGTTTACGGAAGCTAATAAAAGGATGTACGAAAAATTGTACATTAATTTGCTGACCAATCATGAAATTCAGTTGGATTGTTTCTCTAAACCTTCATAATTTCATTTTTGTGTCGGCTAATCCAGTTTCCACATATAATCAGATCCCCAATTCTTGGATCTCCAAAATCTTTAAAAAAAAAAAAAAAAAAAAAAATTATTTGTCAGGTCTGCCAAACTTACATTTTTGGTTTGTTTGTGTCGAGTGTGTGCACAATAGTTCTGTGCTCGCATACTCATGTTAGATTTTCTCAATTTGGCATAAGTTGCGTATTTGTCAAAACAGCAAAGATATTGTTATAACCTAAGCCTAACAAGCAAAATCGCAACACAAATAACCACACACAAGATTAAAGATCAAAGAATCACACACACAACACAAGGCACGATTTTACCGTAGTTCGTCTATCCAATCTTGGATAGACTACATCCACGTTGAGCTCCGAAATACGGACACTCACAGCACTAAGAAGATATTCAACGATTACAAGAAGGACAAGACTACAAATCTACCGAAACAGACTAACACCCAACCAAGGCCTAATCACTCAAGAATCTCTCAATAATCTGCAAGAAAACAGAGGACAAACACAAGCCTCTGGAAGGAAATGTAACCCTCTCTCACAATCAACCAGATTACACCCAGAAAGATTCAGCAGAAAACCAACCCCAGTATTTCCCTCTTTCAAACCCTAATACCCGATTGACAATGAAAAACACATTATACGTTTTATCACTGTTGCTCTTCTTTATATATGTCTGCGTTCGTAATCCTCAGCCCTTGGATCTGTCTTGATCTGACGGCTGAGATTCGGTAATGGTCTTAAACGAAACGACCCCGTTTTGGCTTAAATAGACTTAAGTGAAACGGCTCCGTTTTTGGCTTCACAATATTTTCAGTCTCCACCTTGAAGCCAACTTTATTCCTTTCATTTATTGGACTTCTTTTTAGTGCAGTAAGCTATCCCATATTTCTTCTCAGCTCTGAAAGGCAGTGTTTACTTAATGTGAAGCAGGTTCAAGCAATGCTTGAACTTGGCTGTGGTCACCACTTTTGTTCCCATGTCCGCTGGATTATCTTCAGTAGGTACCTTCAACAGATTTATCTCTCCCTTTGTAATCAGGTCTCTAACGAAGTGATGCCTTACATCCACATGTTTTGTTCGTTCGTGATACACTAGGTTCTTGCTCAAATGGATGGCACTTTGACTATCAGAGTAGAATGTTGCTGTGCCATTCAACAGATCAGCTTTCTTCAGGATCCCTTGCAACCATGTTGCTTCCTTGAATGCATCGAAACTGCTACATACTCAGCTTTAGTAGTGGATAATGCAACCAGAGGTGCAACTGAGCTTTCCAACTAACACAGTTGCCTCCCAGTGTGAAGTAATAGGTAGTTGTGGACTTCCTAGAGTCTCTATCACCTGCAAAGTCTGCATCTACATACCCCACCAGATCAAGTGATGCATATCTTTTACAGAACATAAACCATTTGAACGTACCATTAATATATCTCATCAACCATTTTAATGCATTCCAGTGTTCATTCCAGGGTTTGACATGAATCTGCTTAATAGTGATATTGCATATGCTAAATCAGGTCTGGAGGATATCATGGAATACATTACAGAACCTATGGCATTAGAATAAGGGACATTCTCATTTTCAATCTTTCTGACTCTGTTTTTTGGGACTGTGACTTACTAAGTATGAAATGGTTTGCTAAGGGCATTGTCACTGCTTTGGATCATTCAGATCAAATTTTAAAACTAGTTTTTGTAAGTATGAGGATTGATGCAGTTTAAGAGTATTGCACTTCTATCTCTATCAATCATCATTCCTAGTATTTTCTTTGCCTTCCCTAAGTCTTCATATCAAATTCAGTATTCAATTTGGCCTTCAATGCATTAATTTGAGACATGGACTTGCTAATTATTAACATGTCATCTACTATAGCAAAAGGTAGATTGGCATGTATTCATACAGGCAAAATAGAAACAGTATCATACATGCTTCTAGTGAATCCATTTCCTATATGAATGCATCAAATCTGTACCACTGTCCAGGGGACTGTTAAGTCCATACAGAGATTTATTCAGTAAGCATACATAATCAGGCAGTTTTTTATCCTTAAAACCTACAGGTTGACTCATGAATATTTTCTCATCCAACTCACCCTGCAAGAAAGCAGTTTTAACATCCAGTTGTTCTATCTCTAAATCATGTTGAACTACTATTGCTAGCATAAGTCTAATAGTTTTTAATTTAACTACTGGAGAAAATATTTCAGTGAAATCATACCTGCTCTTTAAGTGTAGCCCTAGCACAAACCTTGCTTTGAATCTTGGTGGGTTAGATTCATTTATCCCTTCTTTCAGTTTGTACAACCATCTACACTCCACCAATTTCGATTCTTTGGCTTTGGAACTAGTGTCCAGGTTTTGTTTGAGTGCAATGACTCCATCTCTTCCTCCCTAAGCAGCCAACCATTCTTTCTATCCCTTGAACTCATTGCTCATCATAGGTATTTGGTTCTGATCGATGTATCTCTGACCCAGCTAGGAGTGCTGTATAAATTAGGTCGCATAGCTGTACCTGTAGGGGGTCTGATTTCCCTTCTGACTCTGTCCCTGGCTAACTGATATGTGGGCAGGTTATCCTGTGATCCACTTTAGCATTATCAGTAGGTAATCATACCCTCCTGCTTGTTATGTTGTGGTTGATCTCAACAGGATCAGGATCATCTGTTGGGTGTATTGATCAGGGTTAGTTTCAGGCTCTACCTTAAACTGAGTTGTCCCAGTTGTCCTGAGGTTCAGACTCTTCTTGTGAGCTACCTTCACTGTTAGTACCAGATTTGCAAGGAAAAACTGTTTCATTGAAAATCACATCCTACTAACAATTACCCTAATCCCGGGGCAGCCCTTTCCCATAGCCTAACCCTTTGTTCCCTCTTGATATCCTAAAAAAAACACATGAGGGATCTTGGTTCTAACTTTCCATCTCTGGTATGTGCATATGCAGCACTCCAAAGCACTAGGGGTTCAAGAGATGGTCTCTTTCAAACCACTTTTTCAGGGCACTAAAGTCTATTAAGCTAGAAGGGCTCTATTTATAAGGTAAGCAGTTGTGGCCTAATGTTTCCCCCCAAAACGTTTTTGGTAGCCCAGCTATGAATAAGAGGCATCTGACCTTTTCAAGAAGGGTTCTGTTCATTCTCTCAGCAACCCCATTTTGCTGAGGGGTTCCCCAACAGTCCTAGCCTCAAGATTCCCTTTTCTACACAATAAGAGTCAAACTCCTGATTACAGAATTCTAGGCCATTGTCTGTCCTAAAGGTTTTTACCTTCCTGTTAACTTGGTTTCAACCAAGCTTTTCCAGCCTTTAAACTTGGTTAAGGCTTCATCTTTAGACCTAGTAGGTATACCCATACCTTCGCTATATTCATCCACAATGGAGAGGATATAACAGTTCCCTTCATGTGTTAACCTTTCGGGGCCCCCACGATTGCATGAACACAATCCAACCTTTTTTAGCCAGATGAGTTCCCTTTTGGAAACTCATTTTGTGATGTTTTCCCAACACAAAAACTTCACAAAGGTTAAATCAGATATGATTCCTTACCAAAGCAGCCATGTTGGCTTAACACTGTCATACCTTTTTGGCCTATGTGGCCAAGTCTCAAATGCCATTTCTCTGCAGCAGTCAGATTAGTAGATGACAAGCAAACTTTACAGTAAGTGCACAATGTTGACCACACAGAATGTACAGTCCATTTGTTTGACCCCTTCAAGTAATATTTCATTATTTTGTACACAACTATGGATCCTTTTTCTGCCTTATAACTACATCCAGCTCATCCAAAGTTCCCAAGGAGACCAGGTTTCTTTTGAGGTCAGGTATAACCTCACTCTGGTTAACATATGATTTTGCCATTATTCAACCTAATGGTTATGTTTCCTTATGCCTTAAACCTTACAAGAGTGTATTACCCATGAAGACAGTTTCTAACTCCCTTTCCTAAAGTTTGGAACCATTGAATGTTGGGACTCATATGAAGGTGCACCCCGAATCTAGAACCCATTCCTTATTGCTAGCATGGTTTGAGACAGTGAGGGCTTCTGAAACTTCGATGTCAGGGCTAGTGCTGAGCCTAGTACTCTCTGTATTGTGCTGTTTTTGTTTCTTTATCCAATCATAGCAGTTCTTCTTATGGTAGCCAGGTTTATTACAGTGGAAACACTTCCTAGTTTCTCCCTTAGACTTGTTATTCTTTCCCTTTTTCTTAGCCCTAGGGTTTATGTGTTGCTGGAAATTCTTATTGCTATCCCTTCCTAATTGTCCTGGATCTGATCTACCTTTGACAAACAGGTTATTTCCATTCCTTTTCTGTATTTTCAACTCTAATTCCCTAGATTTAAGACCTGCTATAATCAGGTCAACACTGGGAACTGTCCCAGTGTATTGTAAAGCATTCTTCACCACTAAGTACTCATCAGGTAGTGAATTTAACAATATCATTGCCAAACTGGAGTCTCCCAACTCCTGATCTGTACCTTTCAATACTAATGGCATCTTAAGAAACTCATCAAAGTTTTCTTCTACAGACTTAGTAACATCCATTTTATAAGAAAATAAGGCTCCTTTAAGAAATGCTAAGTTTGGTACAGACTGTAAGGAATAAAGGGATTCGAGTTTACCCCGGAGTGTGAGTGGTGTTTCCATGCCATCAACCTTTCGCAAGACTGCATCGGACAGATTCATTATGATCAGATTGTAGGCCTCCTCATCCACTTCAGCCTTCTTTTTCAGTTTCTCTTCAGACCACTTAGTGGCATCTTTTTCTAGGGCAAGCCCGACTTTATTATGCGAAAGAAGGGCTTTCATCTTTTTTTTCCATGTATTAAAGTCGATCTTCCCATCATATTGGGAGATCTCCATACGAATAGTGCTCATTGTATTGTAATAACAGGGCAGAACAGTCAAAGGGTACGTGGCGTTGTTATACCAGAATTCGCCAATTACTGCCAGGCAGTTATTGGTGTTCCAGCCTAAACACCCTTAAACTGTATCACACAAGGCAAGATACAAACAAGACTAAAGTGACAAGACTATTACAGCCAGAACAGTCAAAGGGTACGTGGTGTTGTTATACCAGAATTCGCCAATTACTGCCAAGCAGTTTTTAAGGCAGTTACTGGTGTTCCAGCCTAAATACCCTTAGACAATACCTAGATTTTTCCCTTGACTCGTGTTTGTGACTCAGACTAACCAATTCGACCTGATTCAAGGTCAATTCGAAAACCCTAAAGCCCTATAAGCCTTTAATTCGAAAAACCCCCAATTTTGACAAACCCTAATTTTAGAATTTGTACGAACTTCGTCGATCCCTTGTGTCTGTAACTTAATCTCACGAATTAACCCCAAGACTTAGCAAGATCTAAAGTCCTAACGATCTAGAATCTTGAAATCGAAAAACCCCCAAATCTGACAAACCCTAATTTTAGAATTTGTACGAATTTCGTCGATCCCTTGTGTTTGTAACTTAATCTCACGAATTAGCCTCAAGACTTAGCAAGATCTGAAGTCCTAACGGTCTAGAATCTTGAAATCGAAAAACCCCCAAATCTGACAAACCCTAATTTTAGAATTTGTACGAAGACCAAATGATTTCTAACCCTAAATCCCCTTAGAACTTTCTAGCTCTGATACCACTGTTATAATCTAAGCCTAACAAGCAAAATCGCAACACAAATAACCACACACAAGATTAAAGAATCACACACACAACACAAGGCATGATTTTACCGTGGTTCGTCTATCCAATCTTGGATAGACTACATCCACGTTGAGCTCCAAAATAAGGACACTCATAGCACTAAGAAGATATTCAACGATTACAAGAAGGACAAGACTACAAATCTGTCGAAACAGACTAACACCCAACCAAGGCCTAATCACTCAAGAATCTCTCAATAATCTGCAAGAAAACAGAGGACAAACACAAGCCTCTAGAAGGAAACGCAACCCTCTCTCACAATCAACTAGATTACACCCATAAAGATTCAGCAGAAAACTAACCCCAGTATTTCCCTCTTTCAAACCCTAATACCCGATTGACAATGAAAAACACATTATACATTTTATCACTGTTGCTTTTCTTTATATATGTCTGCGTTCGTAATCCTCAGCCCTTGGATCTGTCTTGATCTGACGGCTGAGATTCGGTAATGGTCTTAAACAAAACGACCCTGTTTTGGCTTGAATAGACTTAAGTAAAACGGCTCCGTTTTTGGCTTCACAATATTTTCAGATATTTATTCCCATCTTTTAAGCTGTCTTAAAGACAACGTACAAGTGTCTCAATATCCTTTTTTGGTCTAGGAAAAAATCATGTTTTTTTCCCGATTTGGTTGTGGTCCAAAATAAAGTAGATGTTGAATAAGTACTCCAAGCTTCAACTCAAGCAAAATCACAAGAACGACAGTCTCTATTGTCGTATTGTTTGCCCCCTGTTATTTTACTAATACGAAGTCGTATTAAAGTAATCTCAAAGATGATATTCAAGAGAACACCAGTTTACAACACGTGATCTTCATGATTCTAGATTGCAACTTGCAGCAAGAGAGCTAGTCTTCTTAATGAGATCGAATGGCCAAGAGGTTATAGTTTTGTGTTTGTTTAATTCATTGTGAATGGAGAAGATGTATTTTGACAAGGATCGAAGCAAATCTTTGTGTATTAATTGTAAAGCTACTGTTGTAATTAGTAAGAGATGAAATAATAACTTTCTAGAATTTTATTTCTCTCCGTTTTTTATATAAATATTTACATGGTATCAGAGCTATTGGCAGATGTCAATGGCAAATCCTAAAACACCTCTTACCTCAGCTTTCAACACAGAAGGAAAATGACAAATTCAGCTTAATTCTGAACATTGAACAACACACTTCCTGCTATCACGGTGAAATTAGGTGAGAAAAATTATGCCTACTGGAAGTCTCAAGTTTTTCTGGCATTGAAGGCGTACGAATTGGAAGGCTTTGTTCTAGGTGAAAATCCGTGTCCTCCTACCTTTATTATCTCTGAAATTGATTAACCAAAAAGAATTCAATCCAGAGCATGTAATGTGGAAAAAGATTGATCAATTGTTGTTTAGTTGGCTAATATAATCTATCTTAGAAACAATGTTCAGGCATGTTGCTAATTGTGAAACAGCCTATGATATATGGCACACATTAGAAATGCACTTCCTAACAAGTTCTGTTGAATATTTTTGTCAAACTTATATTGTCTGTGTGCACAGCTGCTGTGTGTGTGCACAGCTGCTGTGTGTGCACACAGCTACTGTGTGTGTGCACACTAAAGTCAAACATATGCATGTTGCATTTTATCTCGCATTTTACTGCGTGTGTGCACACACTCTTCTTCTGTGCTAAAATCGCATGTCTGACTCACTTTGGAAAAGTTGCGTTTTTTACTTAACAGCTATGATATTTTCTTTGCATCTTTTATGCTGTCATTTGGACCACTTACAGGTATCTCAATATCCTTTAGTGGTCCATGGAAAATCAGACTTTTTCCCTTTTTGATTGTGGTCCCAAAAGATAGATGGAATCTTTTCCATTTGTAGACCAACATATGTCAGCCTTGTTTGCTGACTTGGCAAGAAGTGGGGAGCACGAAATTGGCCTTTATCATTCTTGCTCATTTGTAAAGCCAACGTTTGATATTGTATTTGTTTGTACTCTGATTCTTTTTGCACATGTGGCGTCTTTCTTATATTATCTTGCCCATCAAGTTTTATCTCTTTCATGGTTTTTGTGTGAGTTTTCTCTTTGTAGGTGTCCACCTCTCCTCTTGTGCTCCTGCAAAGTTGGTGAGATTTTGTTTGTGGTCCCAACAAAAGATAAAAGAGATTGTCTACCACTTGTCTTAAAGAGATTGGTCAAGCAAGGATTATTTAAACCCAGCTTCTTCTTCCTTGCATTTTTGAACCTAGTTTTACATTGTTTAGTTCTCTGAATTTTGACAGAGCATTTTAGTCTAGTTCCCTTCTTTGTGTATGGGTTTTTGTTCATTCTTTGATGATCATATCTTCGTTTGTTGATGAGCATCTATTTGGAACATGGTTCCTTTATTGTGAGCTAAAAGGAAGTTCATCTTCTTCCTTGTTTGTTTTCTTTTTTAACTTGGATGTTATTTTGTTTGTACTCTGAAATTCTTCAGAGAGTTTATTCCTTGACAGGTTCCATTTATGGTTTAATGTTTCAATCATTTTGTTTAACTTTGTTTACTATTTGTTGTCACTGGAACTTGGTTCCTACACTAAGAGCTTGAAAGGAGTTCAAGCCGTGGAAGCTGGAGGTGTTCTTCGGCGAGTGAAGCTTGGGTGGAGCTCAAGTGTTGTTCGGGAGTGTTCCTAGTGTGGAGTGATCCTAGAAGCAACGAAGCATTAGAGATTCAAAGGGTGATGTTTAGTGTAACGTAGAACAGGGAGTTCTCTTTGCTATAGCTAAAATCAACTCTAAGTGATATCTTGTAATGTTTGTTATTATAATGGATTAGCTTCGACCTAGACGAGGTCCCATGGATGTAGGCTAAAAGTGGTTTTAGCTGAACCATGTATATGCTTGTGTGCTTTATCTTTACCGCTTGTGGTTGTAGATTCATGCTTAACTTGATAACCATTAATCAACTTGGTAAAATCTTCCGCTGCACTTTAAAAATGGGTATCTATTGTTGAATGGAGTTCACCAACTCTAACAGATTCTAAGGCTAGGATTCTACACCTAAAAAAATCAATTATAGTCTACTAGGAAAAACAGCTCTGTAAGTAAATCAATGAGCAAAATATAATAGCCACTACTACTCAAAAACTTATAATGAAATACATATAAAATAATATAAAGAAATTGGGCCCAAAATTTTCTTTTATTAAATATATTTATATATTCTACAAACATATACATTTTTTACATAAAATGTATAACATATACAAAAGTCATCAAAAACGTAAGGGACAGTGTAACCGCTTCTTCTCGAACGCCGACATCCATCCGACAGTGTCCTCACCTAGGTCCTGCAAAACATAGGAAAACAACGGGGTGAGCACTAAAATAATGCTCAGTAAGTAAATCCTCTACTCATGCTAGCCCCGTAACTCTCTTTCTCTAATTCTTTCCTTACAACTCCTCATTCAATTTCTCTTTGGGTACTTCTCTCTTTATCTCGTTTTCTTTCTCTTAGAACTCTTTTCTATTACCTCTCTTTAGTAAATCACGACCCCATCTTACTGGGGGCACGGCCGGGACTCGCTCCCACTCTACGTGATCTCTACTCATCCTAGCCGATCGGACTCGGTTATGCATGGATTCGGAACCCTTGGCCATGTGAGTATAATCTCTCTCTCGGGTACTTGGGTATAGCCCTCATCCACATGCACTCTCACGGGCTACACCACTTCTCTATCTCATACTCAGGCCGCTCTCTCAATGCAGCGTACATGCGGGAATACTCTACCCATTACTCACGGGTTCCCCATCGCACAACCTACTCTATTCTCTTAACTCTTAAAGAACTTATACTCACATTCTATACTAAATCTCAAGCTACTTCTCAAGTGTATAAACAAAGGTGTAGAGCTATCTCATGCTCACTAATGCACTAATGAAATGCCAAATACAAGATTTCCTCAAAACAGTCATTCTGCACCAGTCACACTAAAAAGGCCATAACTTGCGTTATACACCTCGGATTGCTACGGTTCTGGTCTCGTTTTAAAGCTTAGAAACAGGGCTACAACTTCTATGTTTTGGTCTCAGCCCAGTTCAAACCGTAAGATACCCAAAAATTACTTAGAAAGTTACGGCAGTGACAGGGCAGATTTCACTTAGGCATTTCATCAAACAACTCATGTGCATATAAACACTCTACTAAAATTACTACTATACTTCATTCTCTAGCCATCCAAAATGGGAAAAAACTCCCTCAAATACTCATAATCCCTGTCAAGAAAAGCACTCCCAAAAAGCTTCACACAACATCTCTCAAACTTCATCTCAAATTCCATTCTCAATACACATTAAAACACTTCTCATACATGGAATCTATCCAACAACTACAAAAATAACTACTCATCTCAATTCAATTTTCTCATTAATCATACTACATACTGATCATGCATACATCTCTACACAAAAAAGCTGTTTAAAACTCAAGTTGGTTGGATTTACTTACCTTGTGCAAAGATGACTTCTTTAGCACTTTTCCTTCCCTTTGTGGTCTTGTCTCTTCTCTACAACTCAAAACAACCACAAGGACAGCAGCAACCATATAAGACTTCACTACAATTATAAGAAAACTCACATCTAAAGCATGAATCCTTACCTTAGGATGCCTTAGATGAAATCTCTACTCAAAACCCCTCTTAAATCCCTTAGAAATCTTGGAAGATTGGATGGAGAAATTGAGAGAAAATGGGCAAATGGAAGAGGCGGTGGAATGAAATGAATAAAGGCTTTCTCTACACTTTACTTCTTTTTAGTTCATATTATAAGCATCTTTTCCCATTTTGCCCTTGTCCTTCCTTGGAAATTCCATCTATATCCTTTGATTCTTTTCAAATATACCCCCATCCAAACACAATCTCTACTAAATTTCCTTTCATTTTACTCCCCATTTTTCCTACTAATTAGGGGTAGAATGGTCATTGTGTCCCAAAAGAAGAATTCTCTAGAAAACTCAAGAAACTTTGTCTTAGGCTCGTCGCCGCGGCGAAGAACTTTGCGTCGCCCCGGCGAAACAGGGCAGAACCTACCCGTGGGTGCAACTCCTCCTCCTCGCCCCGGCGAAGATTGGATTTCCAACCTTCACCAAAATTCAACCAATTTCAAGGTAACCAATCAACCAACTCAACATACATGAACAAATAAACTCAATTGAAGCTGAAACAGTAAACTTTTAACTAATACAGCAAATCTTAAATACGTACCTCAAGTGGGATATTACATAGAGGTAATAGAAAACAAAAATTGTTGTCCATCGATTACTCTAAATTTGCCAAGATCAGGGTCTGATATATATATATATATATATATATATTTTTTACATGCTAGAATCAATCATTAACTTTAAGGAATCAAGGTTTGGAAGAAAAAGAGTGAAGAGAGGAAGAGAGAAAACTCTCTCAAAATCACTCCCGGCCACGAATGAGAAAATCACTCAAAACCTATTTTTGCTTTTTTTATATAGAAAAGAAAAATATCCATTCCACCCCCAAAGTTTAACAACAACCTAAACTTAGGTGGAATCGCATATAGGCCCCTATTTAATTATTTAGTTAAATATTAATATTAATATTAATATTAATATTAACTTCAATAATTAAACTCATAATTTTGCTAAATTATTCCAATAATAAAATTGGACATAGGCTACAACCTTAGTAAATTTAATTACACAGCAAAATTACCAATACGTCATTTCATCTAAAAGACAAATATGCCCTTCCATAGTTAACCATCCTTAAACTGTCTCCTAAGTGTGTGACCTGTAGGCTCCTCATCATACCGGCAGTGACTAGTATCACAATTAACACGAATCAATCATATCACTACACACAGACCAAGATTGGCCGCTAGCAAGGCATCATGACCACCCAATAGATTCAGATTCAACGAAATAGCTACCTATCAACGATATAGTTACCGTGCAATCAAATCGTTTCACCATCTGTTATCTCATCGAGACTGAGGTATAGAAATATTGTCAACCTTAGTTATCCTCGATATCTTTGTATTCAGTTACTGGACCAATGACAGGAATAATAAATTAGATTGGGCAACAACTCAATCCCACTATGGCCACAGCTTTAGTGTCATTACCATTTACTAAATTGCGTCATGGGATAACTTCTCCTGTACCCCAAGAGTGACGAATCCTCTGTCGATCCACCATAGTCTTGATACACTCCTCGATGCAGCCAATCACTACCGTATTGGTAGCTCTAAATAGAACTACGTTAGGCTAGTGTCAAACTACACCAATCGGTGCATAAGGCACTCCGGTGATCTCAAGTCTAAGGATCACATGCACTACCATTCGTTAGAGGATTTATTCCATATACACTGGTGTTACCATCTATATAGAATCCTTTGGTGGGTCAATCCAGTGAACTTGCCTACAGCAAGCACCCATGTGTTGCACTAGGTTTTTGGCAAACAACCTTAACAAGTGAGATCAGTCACCACCTTTCGACAGAGTCGTTCAACACTATGATAGCCTTACCATATTATCTGTGTCCTTGGTTAGAATAATACTGGGGGTATGGACATTTTTAGAATGGCCACCATATGTGATAATAGGGTTTCACTAGCAAATTTGAAACACTTGATACCCTCGTCATGGCTTTACCATCCTAAGGACATATATCAATACATATAACTATGTTTACATGATATAGTAGATAATGCCTTTTATTGATTAATAAACATTATTACAAAGAGTCAATTCCACAATAATTGATTGACCTAGGGCACTTACTCTAACAAGCTCTAGTATAAACGATTACATGTTGAAAATGAAAGAGATTGCTGATTCTTTAACCACAAGTGTTGTGGTTGTGATTGATGAAGAAATTCTACCATACATACCTGATGGCCTTAGATCTGAATATGTTGCAATGGTAGCTACATTAACTTCTAAAAGTAATGAAGTGTCATTGCAAGAAGCACAATTTTTATTTCACAAACACGAAATAAGGTTGGAAAAACAACACTCTACCTACATAGGTTTTTATGAGGTTGCTGCCTTCATAGCAAATAAATAGTCCTCCAATTCACAACTAGTTATGTCAATGATGAATACCTTGGATCAACAGACAAATCACCTTACACATCTTCATTCTCAAAACCAAAATGAACCTAAAAATCCCTACTAGTTTACTCTGAACTTCTAGGCTTACTATCCAAACTTTGGTAGAGGTACAGGTCGAGATAGAAACTTTTACAAACCAAGACTTTTATGTCAGTTATGAAGAAAGAGTGGACACAAGGCTCTTTAATGTTACCATCGTTTTGACACTTCTTTCCAAGGTAATCAGAATCACAGACCTTATTTTGGATTGGATTATAACACACCACAACAAACCACACAGTTTATGGCTCCTGCACACACCTATTTTGCAAACATACAGCCCCACTATTCTAACTACTATCCAACTCAATCCTTCCAGACCTCTTCTCCAATGATACATTATCAACCACACCTTCAGAATAATGTACCTATGAATTCCTCATCTTCTCATCCCAACCTATCACAACAACATTATAGAAACTCACGAGAAAATCAGTTGAAAAAGCATTCTAGAACAACACAGCCTAACTAGATAGCAACACCTTTAACAGTTTCAAATCCCAACTGGTTCATTGACTCAGGTGCCACTCATCACATAACACCTGATCCCTAAAATCTTTCACTCAAGAATCAATATACTAGATCTAAATCACTACAAGTTGGAAATGGGCAATGCCTTGAGATCTCCCATACAGGTTTGGCTATTCTACCTTCATCCTATGTAAACAAATCAATTTAGCTTAAAAACATACTTTGTGTTCCACAAGTGACTAACAATCTTCTTAGCATTTTTAAAATTACAAGAGACAACAATGTANAATAAGGTTGGAAAAACAACACTCTACCTACATAGGTTTTTATGAGGTTGCTGCCTTCATAGCAAATAAACAGTCCTCCAATTCACAACTAGTTATGTCAATGATGAATACCTCGGATCAACAGACAAATCACCTTACACATCTTCATTCTCAAAACAAAAATGAACCTAAAAATCCCTACTAGTTTACTCTGAACTTCTAGGCTTACTATCCAAACTTTGGTAGAGGTACAGGTCGAGATAGAAACTTTTACAAACCAAGACTTTTATGTTAGTTATGTGGAAAGAGTGGACACAAGGCTCTTCAATGTTACCATCGTTTTGACACTTTTTTCCAAGGTAATCAGAATCACAGACTTAATTTTGGATTGGATTATAACACACCATAACAAATCACATAGTCCATGGCTCTTGTACACGCCTATTTTGCAAACACACAGCCCCACTATTCTAACAACTATCCAACTCAATCCTTCCAGACCTCTTCTCCAATGATTCATCATCAACCACACCTTCAGAATAATGTACCTATGAATTCCTCATCTTCTCATCCCAACCTATCACAACAACATTATAGAAACTCACGAGAAAATCAGTTGAAAAAGCATTCTAGAACAACACAGCCTAACTAGATAGCAACAACTTTAAAAGTTTCAAATCCCAACTGGTTCATTGACTCAGGTGCCACTCATCACATAACACCTAATCTCCAAAACCTTCACTCAAGAATCAATATACTAGATCTAAATCACTACAAGTTAGAAATGGGCAATGCCTTGAGATCTCCCATACAGGTTTGGCTATTCTACCTTCATCCTATGTAAACAAATCAATTTAGCTTAAAAACATACTTTGTGTTCCACAAGTGACTAACAATCTTCTTAGCATTTTTAAAATTACAAGAGACAACAATGTATTAGTTGAATTCTCACCTGATGGTTGTGTTATTAAGGAAAGATTTCTCAATATGGCAAACTCCATCAAAATCTTTTCACATCTTCTACATCTCAAGAAAATAAACCTTTTAAGCTGGTGTTTGTCGATGTCTAGGGACCTGCTCCTATCACTTTTGCTACTAGATTTAGGTATTATCTACTTCTTGTTGATGATCATACTAGATATACTTTTGGATTTACCCTCTAAAGCTCCAATCAGAGGTTAATTCAGCAGTTCAACAGTTCACACAACTAGTAGCTTAGTAGTTTGACAGTAAAATTAAAGTTTTTCAATCTAATTGGGGAGGAGAATTTAGACCTTTAGCTCTTTTCTTTGCACAAGAAGGCATCCATTTTAGGCACTCATGTCCTCATACACATCAGCAAAATGGTAGAATTGAGCTCAAACATCAACATGTGACAGAAGTGGGGCTGACTTTGTTAGCACAAGCCTCCATGCCACTGCAGTATTAGTGGTTTGCTTTCCACATAGTCGTGTACTTGATCAATAGGTTACCTTCACCAGTTTTACTCAACCAAACCCCTTTCCAACTTTTCTTCCACAAAAAACCATATTATAAGGTTGTTCGAACCTTTGGCTGTCAATGCTTTCCTTTTATTAGACCATAACAGAAACACAAGTTTGCTTACCATTCTGAACAATGTGTACTTCTAGGATATAGTTCCAATCACAATGGTTATTTGTGTCTCAACTCTCATGGGAAAGTTTATACAGTGCAAAGTGTTAAGTTCAATGAGATGGTTTTTCCATTTGCTAGAAACTTCTCTATTGAAAATGTTTCAAGTACTGAAGCACCTACCATCCTACCTTTATGTCAACCTTGGTAAATTCTTATAGCATCTTTCTCTTCTGAATCTGCTTCAATACGTCACAACCAGTGTGCCTCACTTGTAGCATCTCCATCCACTAGTTCTCTTGACAGTCACCCTACCAATTCCTCATCCAAATCTCCACCACTAGATCCACCTTCTCTAACATTGGAAGTTGACCTTCGGCCATACACAACTCAAGCTTCCTCTCCAACATTACATTCAACAAACACGTCTGTCTAGAATATTCATCCTATGATTACTAGGAGAAAAGCAATTGCTCATTTTAGTTCTATTACCCCTAACTTACACACAGAACCTTCCTCCACAACATCAGCTCTAAATCATACTCTCTAGTTAGAAGCTATGACTGCTGAGTATGAGGCTTTACAACATAACCAAACCTGGTCATTAGTTCCATACACAGATGATATGACCATAGTTGGCAACAAGTAGGTTTTTGAGGTGAAATTGAATGTTGATGGCAATATCCAGAGATACAAAGCACTACTTGTCGTCAAGGGATTTCATCAAACTCTGGGCGTTGATTATTTTGAAACCTTTTCCCCCATTATCAAGGCTTTCACAATTCGTGTCATCTTGTCTCTTGCAGTTAGTCACAACTAGGATGTGCAACAGGTTGACGTCAATAACACCTTTCTCAATGGAGATCTCTTCAAGCCAGTCTACATGCCTCAACCTAAAGGGTTCATTGATCCTTCCAAACCTTAGCATGATTGCAAGCTTCAAAAGACATTGTATAGTTTGAAATAGGCATCATGGGCTTGGTTTGACAAACTCAAGACTGCCTTGATACAAAAAGATTTCAAGAACTCTACCTTTGATTCCATCATCAAGGCAGTAAAGTTGTTTATATTATTGTCTACATTGATGACATTTTGTTAACTGGGAATGACAAGTCATTGATTCAACAGGTGACTGACTTGAATAATACCTTTGGTCTCAAAATTCTCGGCTCCATTAACTATTTCTTAGGCATTTCAATGGTTTACACTAGCCAAGGTTTGCAACTTAATTAGAGCAAGTATGCTCAAGAAATCTTACTCAAGTATGGCATCAATAATTGCAACCCCTCTGCCACTCTAATGGTTCTTGGGTCCAAATTGAGTTTTGATGATGGCCCTCTTTTTGAACAACCCACTATGTACAAAAGTCTCATTGGTGCTTTATAGTATCTCACCATGACCAAACCTGATCTCTCATTTGTGGTGAATAAATTAAGTCAATTCCTCAAAGCTCCTACTTTTACACACTAGCAAGCTTGTAAACATGTACTTCGATATATTCAAGGAACCTTAACTCATGGTCTAACCTTTAGTAAAGATACCACATTACAACTTGAAGGATATGCAGACGCTAACTAGTCCAGTAGCATTTTTGATCGTAAATCAACTAGTGGTTATTGCATCTTCCTTGGCTCTAATCTAATCCAATGGAGTTCAAAGAAGCAACAGCTGGTAGCTTTATCCTTAACCAAGGTTGAGTACCATGCCTTAGAGCAAGCATCCACCGAAATAGCTTGGCTTCAAAGTCTATTTCAAGAACTCCATGTCTCTGTTCCAAGCATTCCTATAATCTAGTATGACAACACCAGTGCAAGGGCTCTCGCCTCTAATATCGTCATTCATGCTAGCATTAAAATAATCGTAATTGATGTGCATTTTGTTCATGAAATGGTTCAATCCAAGTGTCTAGTTATATAATAAATAGCCTCCATGTTTCAAATTGCAGATATTTTAACTAAACCTCTCTCCAATTCTCAGTTTTGAAATCTTTGCGACCAACATATCTGGAATTTGCACTTGGGGGACGATTAGTATCTCAAGAGCAAGCTTTAAATTCCAGACTAAAGTCAAAGTTAACTGAAGAAGAAATGGAGGGGGGAGTAAATAGATTAATAAAATGATGAGTTGAGCTTGAGCTTTGATGAGATGAGATTGAGATAAAATGACGAGCTGAGCTTGAGCTTAAGGGATGATGTTTATGGTGTTTTGATTTCTAGTCCTTACTTTCTGCTTGAGTCTGGCTTAAGGGACGCTGTTGAATAAGAAATCCAAGCTTCAACTTAAGCAAAATCACAAGAATGACAGTCTCTATTGTCGTATTGCATGCCCCCTATTATTTTACTAATACGAAGCGTATTAAAGTAATCTCAAAGATGATATTCAAGAGAACACCAGTTTACAACACACGTGATGTTCATGATTCTAGAATGCAACTTGCAGCAAGAGAGCTAGTCTTCTTAATGAGATTGAATGGCCAAGAGGTTGTAGTTTTGTGTTTGTTTAATTCATTGTGAACGGTAAAGATGTATTATGACAAGGATCGAAGCAAATCTTTGTGTATAAATTGTAAAGCTACTATTGTGAATCGTAAGAAATGAAATAACAACTTTTCAGAATTTTATTTCTCTCTGTTTTTTATATAAACATTTATAGTTGGAATCTTTTCCTCATTTGAACAATCATGAATCAGCCTTTGTTTGTTGACATGGCACAAATTGTTGAGCAAGAAAACTCTTTTATATTATCTTTCTTTCTTGCGTATTTTTAGTTAACCTTTTGATATTTTTATTTGCTTGTGCTCTCAACTTTTCAGAGAGTTTATTCCTTAAAGGTTCTCCATATTTTTTTGTCCCAAACATTCATCATCTCATATACTTGTTGAATGGTGGTTGGAACTTGGTTCCAATTTTGATTCTGGAGCGTAGCTTTAGCGTGTGAAGCTTGGGTGGAGCTCAAGTGTTCTTCAGGTGTGTTCCCAACATTAAAAGATCCTAGAAGCAACAAGACATTAGAGATTCAAAGGGTGGTGTTTAGATTAACTAAAACACAGAGTTCTCTTTGCTGTAGCTAAAATCAACTTTAAACTATATCTTGTTATGTTTGTTGTTTAGTGGATTTGGTTCGATCTTGATGAGGTGCCATGGATGTAGGCTAACAGTGGTTTTAGCCAAACCATGTATATGTTGTGTGCTTTACATTTACTTTTTATTGATGTTGATTCATGATTAATTTGATGATCATTAATCAACTTGGTAAAAACTTCTGCTGCATAATTTAAAAATGGGTATCTTAACGTTAACTAGAGTTCACCAGCTCTAACAAGTGGTATCAGAGCTTGTTCTGATAAGTTCTTTCAATTGATCCTCACCCATTTTATTTGCTTTTATGTGCATCTAATTGGTTTTGTGTTTTGTCAAAATCTAGTATGTTGATGTGTTTTGTTTTTGGTCTACTGCTTGTTCGTGTGTGCACATTAGTTTGTTGTGCTCACATCCATTTGAGTGTTTACCATCATAAGCTTCTTTAGTGAAGGATGTTCAACTCATAGACCACCCCTATTACAAGGTCCTAACTACTATACATGGAGACCTAGGATGCGTTCTTTTCTTAAGTTCGTTGATGAAAGAGTTTGGTCTACGGTTGTAAATGGTTGGACAACTCATGCTGTTGTTGAAAATGAAGTGTCTAAACCAAAACCCATAAATGATTAGACTAAAGCTGAATTAGATCTTGCTAACTTTAACTCTAAACCCATTCATGCTCTTTTCAATGTTGTTAATGTGAACCAAACAAAAGTCATAGCTAATATGAGCTTGCCAAAGATGCTTGGGATAAGCTTCAAGTAAAAAATGAAGGCATTAGTGTTGTTAAACGAAATAGATTTAGAAGACTTGTGAATGATTTTGAAAATTTGGTCATGCATAAAGATGAGACTATCATTGACTTTCATGGTAGAATTTGTGATGTGTCTATTGAATGTTTTGCTTTGAGAAAAATTTATTCTAATGTTGAACTTGTCAGGAAAGTTCTTTTCTCTCTTCCCAAGAGATTCATGTCACAAGTGACCACCATAGAAGAATGTTATGTTGTGGACTCCATGGACATTGATGAACTCATCGGCTCTCTTGAAACCTTTGAGCTAAATTTGAAATGATGGGACAATCATAAATTGAGCGAAGGTTTGGCTCTCAAACATGAGGTAGATTCTAAACTTTTTGAAAAAGTGAATTCAAGTGGTTTGGATGATGAAAATTGTGCTTTACTCAGAAAGAATTTTTACAAAGTTTTTGAAGAAAAACATGAAAAAGCCTTTTGAGACTGGAAATGGTAAAAAACCTTTTGTGAAAAAGTCTTATGACCATCGAACCCCTGGTACCTTTATAAAAAGATTTTCAAAAGATAAAGAAAAGAAAATTAAGGGTATCAAACACTATGAGTGTGAGGGGTTTGGGCATATACAATCTGAGTGTGCTAACACACTGAAAAAGAAGAAAAGTAAGGCAATGGCTGCCACGTTGAGTGAGAGTGACCAAGATGAGAGTGAGAGTGGGGAGGATGAGTCCGGTGATAATGAAAATGTTCTTGCCTTTACTATGAATCAAGATGATGATAAGAGTGAGTCTTCGGATGACAAAATTGATATATATGTTGAACAACAATAAGCATATGATAAGAGGTATGATCAATGGTTAAAGGCTGTGAAAAAGTTACAATCTCTTGGAATTGAAAATGCAACCTTATTGAAGCAAAAGAAAATCTTGTCCAAAAAGATTGATGTCTTGACTACTGAACTAACCAAGGCTAAGGCCATTTTTGATAGATTGAATGCAGGTTCTCTCAACCTTGATGAAGTCCTTAGGCAAGGAAAGTCTTTCGGAGATCAGTATGGCTTGGGTTTCAATCCTGGTGCTAGCACATTGACTTCTATTACATGCACGTTTGTTAGAGCCACCGGAACTCTTGTTAAGGGTGCTACTGAGAGAAAAGCGATGAAGGTAACAAAATTCATTCCCATTTGTCACTTTTGTAATAAAAAGATGACATCAAACCTAAATGCTTCAAGTTCATTGCATATTTGAAAAGAATTCTTGAAAATCATAACTTGTTTTCCAATGTGAGTACTCATTCTAAAAATGGTTTTTTCTTCCAAAAGAATTTGGAAACCCAAGTCTAATGTGACCTACCTTGTGTCTCATACCTCTTTGCTTGCATTTCAAAATGATCTTTGGTATTTAGATAATAGTTGTTCTAGACACATGATAGGAAATAAATCACTTTTGTTTAAACTTGAATGGATTGATAGTGGACATGTTACATATGTTGATGGTAAGAAAGGCAAGATTCTTGGTAAGGGATCAATTGTTCTTCCTGGTTTTCATATTTTGAATGATGTTTTGCTTGTTGAGGGTTTGAAAGCAAATTTGATTAGTATTAGTCAGATTTGTGATAAGAACCTTGTGGTTCAATTTACAAAGAACAAGTGTCAAATCTTGAATGATGAAGGTATCCCCTTACTAGAAGGAAAAATACCTAATGACAATTGTTTTTTGCTTTCTAATCGTGTGTCATGTTTCAACTCTAAGATTTGATTACACTAACTTGTGGCATGAGAAACTTGGTCACATGAACTTCAAAGATTTGGTAAAACTTTCAGAAAGGGTTGTTAAAGCGTTACCGATACTTGAACCTCCAAAATATAATGTGTGTGGTCCATGTCAACAAGGTAAACAACCTAAGATCTCTCATAAAGTTTTAGCTAGTCTCAATAGATCTAGTGTGTTGGAGTTGCTCCATATAGATCCAATAGTTCCTATGCAAACCAAGAGTTTGGGAGGTAAGAGATATGTGTATATATATGTTGATGACTTCTCTAGATTTGCTTGGGTTGACTTCTTGCGTGAGAACTCTGATTCTTTCAATGCTTTTCAAAAATTGGCTAAGAGGTTGCTTGTTGAGAAGAGTTTGATGAACAACTTTACTTCCTCACAAGTGCACGAATCGCTCTCGTAGTCTAGTGTGCAAAAGTAAGGGTCGATCCCACAGAGATTTGTAAGCAATTTACTAATCCTAATTACTATGCTTTTATTAAAACTAATAACTAGAATTAATAATAAAGAATTACAAAAAATCATTTTAGAAGTAACAACTAAATAAAACTAAACTTAAACAACTATTAAAATTATCTAAAACCCAATTGACCAAAACCTACGGCTCCAATTTCACCACAATTATCTAGCTCTATGTCAAACATCTCTCTGTTTTTTATCAATTCAGTCTCTAGGGTTCATATTCACTAAATCAAGGTATTACCGTAAGGCATTCGGGATTAACCTAGTATTTTTAACACAAGACTAGCTAGGGCGTATAGTCTAGCCGATAAATTAAAAACCCATTAAACTCAGGAGTATTCGAAATCATGAATAAAGGCGCATCTGTCAGGGCGTATGCACAAATACTAAATCATTCAAGATTTCATGAACCAACTAATATTCTGTCAGGACGTATGCACAAAATACTAATCATTCATTCAATAATCTCAACACAAACATCCTAATAATTCACACTAAGTGTCGTCACACAATAATGAAAATTAAAGGCAAAATAAATATATGAATGAATCCAGATTTCCATTGAATTGATAACAATAAATATATGTTTAAACATAGAGCCTTCCAATTAGGCTACATTAAATCCCTAAATAAGAGTTTAGTTACACATTGACATTAAAGAGAGCAAACTAAAATTCCCCCAAAAGCATGGATGATCTCCCAAAACCCTAAGAAAAATATCCTCTCTTTTTGCTAAGAAATAACTCTACTTTAGATCCAAAAGAACCCCTAAACTAAATTACAAAGTCCTATTTATACTTTTCCTTTGCTAGGGGTGTTTTTGGAAGAGTCCAAGTTCAAGTCAGAGTTAAAAAAAAGTAAGGATTTTATTTTTCTCGCGATCCATGCCATGGTATGAATTTCTAGTGTCGCGGTGCAGAATTTTTCCACAAACATAAGGTATGTCACACCGCAGTGCCACTTTCTTCACTCCGCAGCATGAACTTTCTGCCCAAATTCAGCTTCTCGTGCCACAGCATGAAAAATCCATGCCGCGATGCCATCTAGCAAATTCACTTCCTTTCTTCTGTTTGACGATCTGATTTTTTTCCTTTTAGCACATACAAAGCCTCTAACCATCGTGTGAGCATAAATTCATCACTTTTTCTGCCTAAAAACCTGAAACTCATACACATACCCGTGATTCTTACAAATAGAAATATGCAAAGAAACTTGAATAAAAATAATCCATTAAAGTCATGAATTCCCTTCAATCTACCCATAAAATCATAGAATATATATATCATTTCACCACTCATCAGAGTTCCATGGCCAAAAAGATTGTGAGAATTAGAAATAACCATGGTAAGGAATTTGAGAACACTGACTTTGCTAAATTTTGTGATTTGTTGGGCATCTTCCATGAATTCTCTGCCCCAAAAACACCTCAACAAAACGATGTGGTGGAGAGGAAAAACCAAGTGCTTCAAGAGATGGCGAAGGTAATGCTTAATGCCCAGAAGCTTCCCACAAGACTTTGGGCTAAAGTCGTAAACACAGCTTGTCACATTTCCAACAGAGTATATCTCAGAAAAGGTACTCATCAAACTCCTTATGAGCTGTGGAAAGGTAAGAAACCTAATCTCTTTTACTTTCATGTGTTTGGATGAAAATGCTTTGTCTTAAATGATAGAGAGAATTAAAGTAAGTTTGATTCAAGAAATGATGAACGAATTTTTCTTAGGTATTCATCCAATAGTCATGCTTTTAGGATTTATAACATGCACTCAGAAAAGGTTTTAGAATCTATTAATGTGGTGTTTAGTGATGCATAAGATTTTTCAGAATACTCACAAGAATGCAAAATTAAAGACATGTCTACTCCTCGTTTGCCCACACAGCTGAACCACAAGAACCGAAGTCTTCTATGAGTGTCTCACACCTCCTTTGGGTGCTACAGCAACTGGATCTAAACCTTGTAAACAATCAACTTCAAATTCTTCTTTATGAAATGATGGGATTGAGCTTGTTGTTGATTTATTTGAGGAGATTGCTCAGAGAAGAAACCCAAGAAAAAAAGATCCTCCCACTTGGATTAAGAAAGCTCATCCTCTTTCAATCGTAATTGGAGATCCAAACGAGGTAATGGTTACTAGAAAAAGAAGACAAAATGAGATTAACCATCTTTGTTATGTGTCGCTTGTAAAGCCGGAGAATGCCAAGCAAGCCATGGAGGATGAGAGCTAGATAGAAGGCATACATGAAAAGCTAAAGCAATTTGAAAGGAATGGTGTATGGACTCTTATGCCGAGACTTGAAGGAATCAGCATAATTGGTACTAAATGGATTTTCAAGAAAAAAACTGATGAATTTGGTAATGTTGTAAGGAACAAAGCATATACTCAAGTTGAAGGAATCGACTTTGATGAAACTTTTGCTCCTGTTGCTCAACTTGAGTCAATCCATTTGCTAATTGTTGTTGTCTGTTGCCTCAAGATAAAATTGTTTCAAATGGATGTAAGAAGTGCTTTCTTGAATGGGATGCTCTCTGAAAAAGTGTATGTATGTGGAACAACCCGTCAGTTTTCAAAATCTACACAAGCCTAACCATGTGTCAGATTGAAGAAGGCCCTTTTATGGGTTGAAGCAAGCCTCTTGAGCCTGGTATGAGAGGCTGACTACTTTTCTCCTTGAGCACAATTATGAGAGAGGTAATGTCGATAAAACTTTATTTATCAAGAGTGTTAATGGTGAAATCTTGTGTGCACAGATTTACGTTGATGATATTGTATTTAGCTCAACTTCTTACTCACGTTCACATGAGTTCATTTGTTTGATGAAAAATGAATTTGAAATGAGCATGGTAGGAGATTTAAGTATGTTTCTAGGACTTCAAATCAAACAATTGGAAAATGGCATGTTTGTTTCCCAATCTAAATATACTCGAAACATGTTGAAAAGGTTTAGTTTAGATAGTGCAAAGCATGCTAGAACGCCTATGAGTGCTACCCTTAAGCTGTCCAAAGATGAATCTGGTAAAAAGGTAGACACTAAAATTTATCTAACCATGATAGGAAGCCTTCTTTTCTTGACAGCTAGTTAACCTGATCTTTGTTTTAGTGTTGGCATTTGTGCTAGGTTTCAAGCTAACCCATCTGAATTGCACCTGAATGCAGTGAAAAAGATCATGAAATACGTTTTAGGTACTTATGAGTTTGGTCTATGGTATTCTTTGATTCTAACAGTTGTTTGATTGGGTGTAGTGATGCCGATTGGGCATGGAGTTTGGATGATTGAAAGAGCACTTCGGGTGGATGTTTCTGTCTTGGAAACAATCTTGTCATGTGGTATAGCAAGAAGCAAAATGTTATCTCCCTATCCATTGCTGAGGTTGAGAATATTGTTGTAGGGAGTTGTTGCATTCAAATTTTATGGTTAAAGCAGATGTTGTGTGATTATGGAATTGACCAAGATTGTGTGACAATACTTTGCGATAACATGAAAGCCATTAACATCTCTAAGAACCCAGTCCAACACTCTAGGACTGAGCACATTGACATAAGAAATCACTTCATTAGAGAGTTAGTCAAAGAGAATATCATTGCTCTTGCACATGTGAACACAAAATCCCAATTGGTTGATCTTTTTACAAAAGCACTTGACTATGATTCATTTGTTTTCTTAAGGAAGCCCATTGGACTACTTCAACTTGAATAGTTGTCTTTGATTTTGTTGAATAAAGCACAAAAATGTTTCCTTTATTTTTGTTTATCAAGACTATTCATTTGTGCTAGCACTTTAGTATAAGTTTCTCTCTTGCTTGTGTGCTAACTCTGCTAAGATGTGTCCGCTATTGACTCTCTTTATAGCATGACCTTGTCTTATCTTGAGTTGTTTGTCTTTATGCTTGTCACCTTGTGAAAGAGTTGCAGGAATTGTGTCATGGCAAGCGCAGAATAACCAAAATTTTCTTGCCATGGCACGATCCCCTTACCTAAGATCACAACCCGATAAATTAATGCACAATATATATATTGATTAAACCATACAAGGCTAGTAATTTTATACCTTCATTGGCAGCTTCTTCTATGGATCTCACTATCGACCCAACATAGGATCAAGCTCAATCGTATCCATACGAAAGTAGGCTCGGGATCACCTAGGATTGATTGCTAGACCAATCAAAGGGCTTAAGGGAGTTGGCGTAAATTAGAGAGAGAATTTCTCTCTAGGGTTGGCGACAGCTAGGGTTTTGGGAGAATTATTTTTGCTATTCAATTTTGCAAAAATAACTTTTAAGAATTGCTCTACCAAATCAAAACCCAATGACCCTTCATATAGGAAATCCCAAATAAGAATTGTAAATCCTTAATTCCTATTTGGATTGGATTACAATCCTTGATATAAGGGATTAGAATATCCCTTAAAGATATTCTTCTTAAATATGAATCCTAATTAAATAAATATGCCTATTTATTTAATTTCTATACCTATTTATTTAATTTCTATATAAATACATATTCTAATTAAATAAATATTAGTATTTATTTTATCCCTATATATATATTTATCATATCTAATAGATGGGTTTTAATACATATTTAATTAAATTAAATATATATTCTCCATATTAATTAAAATTATTATGATTCCAATTTTGCTACAAAATCTCCCAATAAATTGGATAATGGTGTCAACCCCTTAGCAAAATTACCAAAGTGCCCTTTTCACCCATAATGATGAAAATGCCTCTGGACTCCTAAATTACCAAAATACCCTTTTCGACCAAAGGACAAGATTGTCCTTCCATTTCCATTTCTCACTTAACTACTTTCTATGTGTGTGACCCAAAGGCTCTTTACTTTGCCGGCAGTGTCCTGATAACTAACTAAGCATCAACCAATTAGTGTTTTCGTACACCAATCAAGATTGGCATCTAGCAAGGCATCATGATTCCTCGGTAAGTAAAGAAATTTAGGCATACCTTTTCTACGATATGGTTACTGTACAATTTGATCCATTTCATCATCTTATATCTCATCAAGGTTTGAGGTACAGAAATAGTGTCTACCTCAAAATGCTACCTTGACATATTCTATATTTGGTTCTCGAATCTGACGACTATATAAAATTGGATTCGAGCACTAACTCGATTCCATCGTGGCCACAAATTTGAAGTTGTAGTTCTTAACCAAATATCTCGCCGAGATAAGATCTCTTCTAACGGGGAGTGATGAATCTTTTATTAATCCACCATAACCATAGTGTACTTCTTGATGTAACCAATCACCACCGTTCTGGTAATCCCAAAGAGAGACGACATTGGGTTGGTGTAAAATCACATCGATATTTACACACGGCGTTCTGGTGATCTCAAGTCGAAAGACCACATGCACCACCATCTGTAAGAGGATATACTCCATAGACACTAAGTTTACTATCTTGTGTGGAATCCTCTAATGGGTCAATCCAGTGGACTTGCACAAGTAAGCACTCATGCATTATACCAGGTTGATGCCCACAACCTTGACATATGAGATCTGTCACTAACTTTTGATAGGGTCATTCAACGCGATGATAGTCTTTCCATATAATTTGTGTCTTTGATCAGATTTATACTATGACTACGAATGGTTTAAGAAGGGCCACCTGTTGTGCTCATAGGGTTCTCACAATTAAGATTTATAACACTTAATTCTTTCGTAACTGGTTTCAACCTTTCTAATGACATATACTATTTTCTTTACACGCAGTAAATAGATGCTATAGTATATATGTCATAAACAAGTGTTGCCTTTTGTTCATTTATTAAAATGAGTTTACAAGAGCTAAAACGGTGGCTCTAGTGCACCTACTCTAATAAGAGCTACCTTGCTTGTAGTGTGATATTCATTTTTGATTAATTTTTTGAAATGTAGAGACCTTTATGCTTTGGAAAATCTATCTTAAGAGGACTACCTCCTTGCAAGTGTGAAAGCTACACTTGCTTATGTTTTGAGAGTTATTTGCCCTTTGTGTCAAAATGAAAT
This sequence comes from Pistacia vera, assembly GCF_008641045.1. NCBI lineage: Eukaryota > Viridiplantae > Streptophyta > Magnoliopsida > Sapindales > Anacardiaceae > Pistacia > Pistacia vera. Next base: position 166,536 of record NW_022195908.1, read on the forward strand.
TGAAAAAGTCAAATCAGTGTTTTTATATGCTGAAAAGGAAAAATGAAAAATGGTACTAGGCATGAAGGAAGGAGGAGTTACCTTTGCAAAATATTACTTGACCAATGTGTCAGTTAACCCCCCTTAAGGACATTATCACACACTTAGATGAGCTCTTATGACTATTTCTCTCTTATATGTGATTAAGGAAGTGTTGTCTAGATTGTTATTAATGTTGGTATCTTCCTTATGATTTATGTGCATTTCAAGATTGAGGATTGGACACATAGGTTGATTGGCACAAATTGATATGTCTTGATCCTTAAAAATTAAGTGAAACGTTTCATTAATTCACATTTTTAATTATTTGTTTTTTTTTTTTTAATTTTTGAATAAAGTCTGCTGTTTTTGAAATATGCTAATATTAGAAGGCTGTGCGCATTCATGCTTGCATGTAAATGCTTTAAGATTCTCATATCTGATTCTTGTGGGCTCACACAATTACACAGTGTACACATCAATTTAAGTAAAGAGTTTAGATTAAGTAAAACTGCTCCTTAGGGTTTTTGAAGGGTTTTTACTATTTAAGTGTGACCTAACCCTTTTTTGCAATAAAAGTTTTTGTGTCGCCCTTCTTTTTCTTCTCTCTTATTTCTTTTGCTCTCTAAGCCATATAACCTTCTTCTCTTCTTTGTTTTCCTCATGGATCCTAGAAGAAAAGCTATGGAAGATGCCCTCAAGAAGAAGTTTCTTGCATTAAGGAAGGCTACTCTGTGTGAGCAACAACCAACAAAGAAACCTATAACAAGTGAGTCGCAATCTCAAAGGGAAGAGCCCGTGCACACAACCCCTGTTCCAAGTGAGTCGCAATCACAAAGAGAGGAACTTGTGCACACAATCCCTGTTCTAAGTGCATCCTTTCCTAAAGGTTCATCATCTTCAGCGTCCTCCAACACCTCTGATAGCCTTCCAATCGCGTCTTTGAGATCTCAAAATGAGCCTCGACAAAAGCTACTCTTTCAAAGTCTTCAACTCAAAAGGAGAAGGCCAAGAAGAAGGATAAATCTATTGTGTCAGCCTCCTAACCTGGTAAAGTTTCTTCATTATCTCTCCTGAGGCTGAAAATCAATTTATAGACCACATTGTCAAGAAGACTATTGTGTATGAGGCTAATGTTAATCTTGATGATTTTCCTAAGTTTTATAAGATGATTAAAAAACAAAAATGGATTAAGTCGGTGACTGATTTGGAAGTACCCACTCAAACTCTTATTCAAGAGTTTTATGCCAACTTTGGCATTGATAATGTTAAGTATGATTATGATGAGCATGACAATCAAGTCTATGTTAGGGGTAAATGGGTTAATTTCAAAGTGGATGTGAGTAGAGATATTCTAAATTTGCCCTTAATTGAAAATCCTTATAAGTTGTTTAATGTGGATACACGTAATGTTGCTAAAGTCCTAACTAGTGGGTCAATTACTAAGTGGCTTAAGTGTGGGTTTCTTTAATGTAGTGTGCTAACACCCCTTTACCAATTGCTGTTCAAAATCTCTTTACCAATTGGTCCCCTTCTATGCATAATTCCACTGTTTGGTTAGATAGAGCTCAACTCATCTATGGGATAGGGGTTGGCAAGAATATTTATTTAAGGTCCTTTATTTACACAAATTTTAGAGTTGCCGCACAAACAACCAATGCCATTCAAGTGTTAACCATTCCCACTCTCAACCATAGAATTATTGCTCCCTACAATCCAAAATGCCATAAAGTGCAGCCATCTTTAAAAGTTAAGGCAGTAAATAAGAACTCATTTAGACAGCCCTCCAATAGTGTTCCATCCTCATCCACTACTGAACATTTGAGAGCTAACACTTGGCAATCCAAGTTGTTTGATTCAATACAAGATTTGGAGCCATCCATGGAAAATGTGCTTCAATACATGAAAGAGATACACTCTTCTTTCAATGCTAACCATGACAATCTGAAGAAAGAAGTGATAAAATCAAAGAATGATTATGGTGCATCCTCTCCAATTCCCATAAATTGACCAATCAGTTCTAAAAAAAGAGCAGAAGATCCTAATCCTGAAGATGATGTCGTTGCCTCTCCTGCCCCTACTGATGACATTCTTGCTCCTGTTGCTCTTGCTGCCGAAGTCCAAGTTGAAGACACCCATGTGTCTACCTCTACTGCTCCTCAATAGAAGAAATCGAAGAGAAAACCTAGCCATTCATCGGCTCCTACTCAAAAATCCACATGGATTAGTTCAAACATATGAACAAAAAAGGGGAGTAGAGTTAAAAGGGAGTAGAGTTGGAGACTAACCGTTTTTGGAGTTTTTTTTTCTCGCATATATGATCTCCTTGCTGCTGTGCTTTATTTTGCTTATGAACTTTTTATGTTTATCTTTATTTTGCTCATATGAATTGATGAAACTTTGATGGTGTAGTTAACTCTCTTAGGGGGAGTTTGTTTGATTGGTTGTTTATATTATGCTTTTAATGTTTCATTATTGGTGTGGATTTATGTGTGTGACTAACATTGTTTGTGTTAGGCTTGTTTCTTTACTTGACTCTTTTTGGTCGAATTCTTTTTAAGACTAGTTTTGTTTTGATCTTGTGAATAAATTGATGCTTAGTTCATAAGTTTGACAAAGAGGGAGAATGTAGAATATTTTTGTCAAACTTATGTTGTATGTGTGCACAACAATTGTGTCTGTGCACAAGTCTGCCAAACATACTGGTTGTAGGATCCTTCAAGTGATTTAATAAAAGGAATTGTTTAAATATGTAAATGGTTGACAAAAAATTAAGTGACTAATCATAATGTCTAAGGTTAAACTGTGGTCGGTCTACAGACTCTTAACCCTTTTTGTATCTTTGTATCTTCATTTTGTCAAACTCCTTAATTATACCTATGACAATAAGGCTTGGACATAACTTTTCAAAATTCAATAAAAGCCATCTAGCTGCAATAAGAAAAAATAAATGTGTGAATATATATACATATATTCGGAGAAATTGTGGTCTAATGCGTATCGCAAATTGACATAAATTAACAAGATAATCTTAAATCTAGAAGAGAGACTATATAGCTATAGGAATAGAAACAGTTTTGAGAGATATTGTGTGGAAAAAAAGAAGAAAGAAGAATGGAAATGTATCTTTTTTATTTTGACTTAAATAGCTAGACTTTAGTTACAAACTAACTAACAAATAGGCTAACTAAACTAACAGATAGTTACAACTATACTAACAGATATTAACTAATATATGTAACTACTACTAACTAATATCCCCCCTCAACCTAGACACTAATGAATATCGAGGAGTCCAAGCTTGGACATCAAATGGTGATGCTAGCATTTGCATAATCCTTTGGTGAGTAAATTAGCAGGCTGGTCATCAATAGAAATATGAGCAGTTTGTATCACTTTGTTGGCAATCAATGTCGAGATATTTGGTCCATTCATGATAAACTATATTAGTAGTAATGTGGAGGGCTGGTTTATTATCACAATACAAAGTAGCAGGGTGTAAAGTCTTTATTCCCAGATCATGAAGCAAACTGAGTATCCAATTGACCTCACAACATATGGAAGCCATAGCATGATATTCTGCCTCACAAGAAGATCTAGAAACAATAGATTGTTTCTTTGTTTTCCAAGATATTAAGGAATAAACAAATTTGATGCAATAACCAGTCAATGATTGGAGAGAATTAGGACAAGATGGCCAATCAACATCACAATAAGCATCAAGATGCAACTGCTTGTTGGAAGAGAACAATATCCCATGACCAGGATTCTGTTTGACATATTTCTAGACTCTCAAAGCAGTTGACATGCCAAACTGTTTGGGCAAGCACATATGTTGACTCAAAGTTTGGACTGAGAAGCAAATATCACGCCATGGTCCAGAGTCAGAGGATGAGACTTGTGTCAATTAGAGAGTTAGAGATATAGAAAATGACGAGTTGAGGAGATTGCTTCATGAAACCTAGCTGCAAAATGAGTAGCTTCGATATAGTGTTTTACAGTTGGAAGACTCACCTGACGAGAATCATTTGAATGGGTCAGATCAGGCGACTGAAAATGGTGGCGAGAATGATAAGTATGATAACCCATTCAGAGAGTCGTTAAGTGAAAGGGGTCATCGGAATGAACTAAGGCAAAGGAGGCCATTGCTGAATGTTGGTATGAAGATGAAGATTCCAGAGTTCCATGGGAAAACACACCTAGATGACTTTTTAGTTTTGTTGCATACAGTCGAGAGAATCTTTGATATTAAAGAGTTTGCAGACAAACAGAAGGTGAAGGTGGTCACTGTTCGCTGTTCGCTTGAGGAAACATGCTTTTATATGGTGGGAATATGTCCAAAAGCAAGAAGCTCGAGAATGAAAGTCTATGATCTCGACGTGGGAAAAGATGAAGAAACTGCTAGTGCGCAAGTTTGTGCCCCAACACTATAGGCAAGAGGCCTATATTGAGTATCACAACCTATCGCAAGGTAGTTTATCAGTGGAAGACTACACCGCTGAGTTTGATTGAATGAGAATATGATGTGATGTTGTAGAGGAAGACGAACAGACAGTAGCAAGGTTTTTGGGAGGTTTGTGACATGAAGTATCTAATGTGGTGTATCTACAATAGTACTATAGGTACAACGATGTTTTTCGTTTAGTAATAAGAGTGGAAAAGTAGTTGAAAACAAGAAACGTGAGCTTTTTGCGTTATCCAAAGAAGTTTGTAGAAAGGGAGGGCTCAAGCGCATAGAAGAACGCTAAGCAAAACTTCAAGGAAAAGTCTAAGCCCATTGATAAAGTAAAGCAAGTGGAAGAGATGACCTATAAGGCCAAGTGATGTTACAAATGTCAAGGTATCAAACATTTTGCAGCGAGCTATCAGAATAGACAAGTTGTTATATAATTGAAGAAGAAGAGGATGAATCAATATATGACGAGGAAGTGTCAAAAGAGTTGGAAAATGGAGAGATCATTTATGGCGATCAAGGAGAATGTTTAGTCGTCAAAATGACGTTAAATGTGGAGGTCGTCGAAGAAGGCAATTCTTGGCTTTGCAACAATATCTTTCATGCGAGGTGCACAACATATGGTAAATTGTGCAACATTATCATTAACGGAGGAAGTTGCAAGAACGTGATCGCATCAACTATGATTGATAAGTTGAGTTTGCAGACACAGGAACACCCGAGGCTATATAAACTTTTATGGTTTAAGAAGGGCAACGAAGTACGAGTCAACTATAGGTGCCTTAGAAAATTTTCAATCGAAAAGAGTTACGAAGACGAGGTTTGGTGTGACTATTAGAGTAGGTGCCTTAGAGCCAATCAATTATTGTAGAATTGACTCTTTGTAATCATGTTTTATTATCAATGAAGGCATTTATCTATATCATGTTATCTAATAATATTCGAATAGGAAAATGATATATGTCCTTTGGATGGTAAAACTGTGACGAGGATATCAAGTGTTTGAAATCTCGATAGTGAGAACCCTATGAGCACATATGGTAGCCATTCTAGATATGTCCATAGCCCCAGTATTATCCTGACCAAGGACACAAATAATACAATAAGGCTATCACAGTGTTGAACGACCCTGTCGTAAGGCAGTGACTGATCTCACTTGACAATGTTGTTTGTCGACAACCTAGTGCAACACATGGGTATTTGCCATAAGTGAGTTCACCAGACGGACCCACCAGAGGATTCCACATAGATGGTAACCTCTGTGTCTGTGGAATAAATTCTCTAACGAATGGTCGTGCATGTGATACTTAGACTTGAGATCACCAGAGCGCCTTATGCACCAATTGGTGTGGTTTGACACTAGCCCAACGTAGTTCTACTCAGAATTATCAGAACGATAGTGATTGGCTATATCTAGAAGTGTATCGAGACTATGGTGGATCGACAGCAGATTCATCACTCCCGAGTATAGGAGAAATTATCTCACTGAGTAATTTGGTAGATTGCAACAACATTAAATTTGTGGTCATGGTGGGATTGAGTTGTAGCTCAATGCAATCTATTATGGTTGTTTGTCCAATAACTGAATACTAAGATATCAAGGATATCCGAGGTTGACACTACTTATGTGCCTCGACCTTGATGAGATAATAGATGATGAAATGATTGAATTACACGGTAACCATGTCGTTGATAGGTAGTGGTTTCACTGAATCCGAATCTATCGGGTGACCATGTCGCTTGGCTTGAGGCCAATCTTGGTCTGTGTCTAATGGGACGATTGATTGATTGATTGTCAATGGCGATACGAGTCACTACCGATATGACGAGGAGCCTTGAGGTTGCACACATAGAAGACAGATTAAGAATAAAATTAGTGAGAAGGGCATTTTCATCATTTATGATGAAAGGGTATTTTCATCTTTTAAGATTAAAGGGCATTTGGTAATCTCACAGTGTAATTAAATTTGCTAAGGTCGTTGCCTATATTTAATTTCATATGGAAATTAAATTAGTAAGATCGTATAGTTAAATATTTGGTTTAAATATATATATATATATATATATATATATAATACATATTATTTAATATTAATATTTGTTAACATTAATTTGATAATATGGAATTCAAATTTGATTTTAAATTTTCAATTGAAATCTTTGTTTGGCATTTGGAATATTGCTCGTCTAAATATGGAATAAGTAGATTCCTATTCCATATTAGATTAGGTTTTTAGTGTGCACTATTTAAGTGCAACTAAAAATTAAATGAGATATTGTTTTAAAATAAAAGAAAACCTAGCCACCTTCTCTCTCCCAAAAACACCAACTCCATTGTTGGGTGAGCAGAATTTTTGCTTCAAAAATTCTGCTAAATTTTGTTCTTAAAGTTGAGGATTTTTCTAGCCAATAAAATCCCTCAACAGCATTCGTCCTATCTTCGTGTGGATAACGTTAGTGCACTCCTACCTTGGAATGGTAGCGATTCCAATCTCATCGAAGGAGCCTCCAAACGTAGGTATAAGTTCGGAAACGTTTATGTTTATTGTCGATTTATATTAATGATGTAAATTAAATATAAGGTTTCTTGGGTTTTATGTTGTTGTTTGGGGATTTTGATTTTGTTTTTCGCTACGTAAACCCCACCAGCAACTTACAGTGGTATCAAAACTTTCCTTATACCCTTTACGTTGTTATTCGACGTTTGGTTGAATTGATTTCAATATGTATTGATTGTGGTTTTTACATGTTGCGTGAAATTGAATTTTTTGTTGCAAAAATATGTTGTGGTTGATGTGTTACAAATCTGATTTTGTGCATCTGTTTTTGGTGGATCAAAATCACCAAATGTTTGAAGGGTGGAAAATTTTAGTGGACCAGAGAGGATAAAAAAGCTTTTGTGATGTTAAAGAAAAAGGTGACAGAGGCACCAGTGCTCGTATTACTGGACTTCAAGGAAGTATTCGAAGTACATTGTGACGCTTTAGAAGTGGGAATAGGGAGAGTACTGAGTCAGAAGACCCAACTAATAGCATTTGTTAGCGAGAAGTTGAATGATGAAAGGAGAAGGTACTTGACCTATGATAAAGAGTTCTACGCAATTGTGAGAAGCTTAGAACATTGGAAGCACTACTTTTACGCCAAAGAGTTCGTGCTACATTATGATCATGAATCGTTGAAGAATATTAACAGGCAGCACAAGCTCAATTCAAGGCGTGCGAAATGGGTAGAATTTATACAGGCTTTCACATTTGCTATCAAACATCAATCCGGAATACTGAACAAAGTTGCAGATGCTTTAAGTCAAAGACATACTTTGCTTGCAAATATGGAAGTTCGGGTGACAGGGTTTGAAGTGTTTCAAGGGCTATATCATAATGATCCTTATTTTGGTGAGATTTGGGAGAAATGTCAAGAGCGACTTTATTAACAGTTCTTGATTCAAGAGGGTTATCTCTTTAAGGGAAACAAGCTTTGCATTCATGATTGTTCGTTGAGGGGAGCAATCATCGAGGAGACTCATAGGGGAGGTCTAGTTGGTCACTTTAGGAAAGACAAGACGATGACTCTAATCAGCGAACACTTCTTTTGGCCTCGCATGGAAAGAGATGTGATGAGATATGTTGAGCAATATTGGACATGCCATTAGCGAAGACTCAGAGCACCAATAGCAGGCTATACACGCCTTTACCAATTCCTAGGGAAGATCTAAGTTCAGATTTAGTATTGGAATTGCTGAAGACGGAGAGGAACAAAGACTCGATCATGGTGGTGGTAGATCATTTTTCCAAGATGGCACATTTCATTCCGTGTAACAAGACCTTTGATGCATCAAAGATCATGAGGTTATTCCTGCAAAAGGTCGTTCGTTTGCATGGAGTTCCAAGATCGCTTACTTCAGATCATGATGTGGAGTTTGTGAGTCATTTCTGGAGGACAATGTGGCGAAAGATGGGGACGAAGTTACATTTTAGTTCATCTCATCATCCCCTGACAGATGGACAAATAGAGGTTGTTAATCAGGGTTTGGGCAATCTATTGAGAAGTTTAGTTGGTAACAGTTCGCAACATTGGGATTTGCTATTGCCGCAAGCTTAGTTCGCATACAATAGATCGCCCAACTGAACCACGAAGAGGAGTCCATTTGAGGTCGTCAATGGGAGGAATCCATCTACACCCCTTGACATAGCGCCATTACCGATTCTACATCACTATGGTTCGGATGGAGAAGAGCAGGCCGAGATGGTCAAGGATCTGCATGCCCAAGTCAAGCAACAGATCGCAAAGCAAAATGAGGTCTATAAGCATAAGGCAGACCGTCATCGCAAGAAAGTGGTGTTTCAACCTAGGGACTTGGTTTGGATTCATTTGAGGAAGGAAAGATTTCCGACGAGGAGATTTGGTAAGCTACATCCATGAGCTGACGGACCCTTCAGAGTGCTTGAAAAGATCAATGTTAATGCTTACAAGATCGAGCTGTCAGGTAACCATGGAGTCTCAGGTACCTTCAATGTGTCCGATTTATCACCATACCTGGAAGACAATGTCGAAGAGCGAACAAAAGAGGACGATGACGTTGATTCAAGGTCGAATCTTTTTCAAGCAAGGGATAATGACATAGGAGCATCGTGAAAGGTCATTATAGCAATCAAGGATCTAACACAGGAACGACCTGAGGGTTAAGCGGTCTGACTAAAAAGCGACTTGCGAGTTATAAAGAGCTTAATGAGGTCGACTAGCAAATTGAATAGCTAAGAGAAAATACGTGTAAATGTTTTGTCTTGCTTTATTCTAGAATAGTACACGTGTACGTAGGGACACTTGTCATAAAAGTTGATAAGATTTAGGGCAAGTGTCAGATTTCTATTAGGGCTTTGTGTGCCTATATAAGGGCACTTTTCACATTGTAAACGCAGCTTTTGAATAAATATACAGAGAATATTTTCATAAACCTTTGTGGTCTCTAAAGGTAGAATCCTTTGTGGGTTCGCTGTCCTTTGTGTGCATTCATCAAGCCGTAAATTCTTAGTAGGCTTACGCCATCCTTAGTGGGCGTCTATCCTATGGTTTGTCAAGTCGCCGTCTTAGCTTCATTGAACACGTCGCCCTATGCAAGAACGAGTTAACCCATGGTTCCTTACATCATTTACACGTTGAAATTTTGTATGATTTTGGAGCCCGAGGTAGAGTTCGATGGAAGAGTAAGGCAACAAAATGTAACATTAGTTATATTAGTTTTTCTATTGAATTTCACATTCTAATCTTTCTTAAGGATTTTCATAGAGCCTAGAGAACCCTTCTTTTTTATGATTTCTTCAAAAAAACTTATAACAATGAGAAACTTTGATTGAATATACTAGAGACATAAAATTCATCCTGCGTACATACAACAGATTATTAGTTTCTTACGAAAGAAAATATATATTTTCAAAGCAATCAAGTTTATTGACTGACCTAGAGGAAGTCTAGAATTATGGGATTCATTTATCAATCATATTTTGTTTTCACATCATCAAAATGTATCTATATCATAAATTATATAGATATTTGCGATAGAGAAGAGAGAAATAATAGGAAAAATATTATATCACTAAATGAAACAAACAAATTGGGTGGAGGCACATATAAAATGTGTAACCACTTTATTACAACATTGTAACAATAAACTAGGCAAGCGTTATTCAAATTATAGAAGCTAATTCAGTGCATTTGACACATTTCTCTAATCATCCATCTAGAATTTCGCCTGGAGATCTTTCACTACTTTTACGTCCAACTGGAAAGCCTTGGCAAGAAAATCTGGATTAATTGGAGGGTTTGACCCAAACACAGCATCGGCAATAGTAATGACACCGGGGTTCTGGCTGCTCAAACCAGCAAAGGCAAGAGCATTTGTTTTTCCGATATTGAATTGAAAGTGAACGAGACCAATGGGGAAGACGAACACGTCACCCTTGTTAAGAACTTTGCTAATAAGTGTGTTATTAGGATTGGAAGTGACGAAACCAACAAGAAGAGTACCCTCCAGAACTACAAGAATCTCAGTGGCACGAGGGTGAGTGTGAGGTGGGTTTTGGCCATAAGGAGCAAAGTCAATACGGGCAGCTGAAATGCCAAGAGTGTTATGTCCTGGAATTTGATCGACATTCACAGCGCTAACATTTGAACCAACTGGATTGTTTGTGTCTCCAGGCATCTTAACTGAAAAGTAGAAGTCCCCAGCTTTGGCGAGCTTGGGGTCCTTGCAGAAGTTCCCATTCACAAACACTGCATCAAACAATCAAATCAGTAAGAATTAGCCTATAGTTACATATTGGACATGAGTTGGATTGTTTGTATAAATATACAGAAAGAGAATTGAGTAAATATATACCAGCGTTCTTTGGTTCATCTATGGCTACACAGAAGTCCTGAAGAGGACTGGGATCAAATGCGGAGGCCAATGAGGAAGCCAAGGCCAAGAGGACAAAAGCCAGAAGGAAACTTTTCGTTGTGATTAGGCTAGTTAGCTACGAACTCAATTCTTCAACGATAAATATTGCTTGGTGAGTGGTGAGAAATGCTGCAAGGCCAGCTATTGTATTTATATGCGAAATCAATTGAACTGGTCATCATTGTTTCCCCTGCTCCAAAGCAGATGAGGAAGACTTCCAAATTAGATTCATTCTTTATTAACACAAAACACAATTTCAAATGTTGCTTGAGTAAAATTGTTCCTCACAGCTTGAATCACTCCCAGTTTGATAAAAGGACATGGTCCTCTATCTTCGATAACATAATCTAGAAGAATGAACGAAGTCCACACTGATATTTGTTGATGAAAATTCTGACACAACACTGAACAAAAAACAGTTACATCATAAATTAATGTCTCCTATATATTACATAGTATGTTATTTCATAAATTTCAAGCTATATTTAGCCTCACATATTCTCTATTGAATACCATACTTTCTATTGGAAGGTTATTCAGCTGCCATGTGCTTCACTTTAAAAATTATTATTTACTCCATGCCAACTTAGTAGCATTTGCTAAGCCATGATTTTTACTGGGAGAGAGAGAATCACAAAATATATAATTAACTTCTAAATACAAAATAAATGTCTATTTAAATTTTATTTATTTTATAATCCCTGAAGATCTTATAAAACGATTCTAGAGGTTAGAATATTCGCAAGAACTGTTGATCCAATATTGATAACAATGCACTGCCCTTTCGACTTTAATAAATAAACAAAATCGAACCATGAAGAAGCTAAAACTGGGTGACACATTCTATAATTATACTAATATAATAATAGTTCTAGATATAGCCATATAGGCAGAATTGCCATCAGGTCACACCTAATCTGGTCTACATTGACTCTTAGGTTTTCTTTTCAGAGACAAGAGTCTTTTTATGTATTTCATTGTTCAATTACAATTTGAAAATGTCAAAACATGAAAATTATATTTTTCTGATTAGTTCAACAATTGGAGAGACTTAATTTAAAGGCTATTAAACATTTTTACTTTGTCTTAGAGATATAATCGCACAATATTTGAACATATTGAAATTCATAAGGTCGGTTAGTTATACAAGATAGATGTTTTGCAGGTATAATTGGGAAAAAAAAATATAGAGAAATCATTTTGGTCTATGCGAGCAGTTGGAAACAGGAAAACTTATTATTAATTGCAAATGTGAAAGAGTTGGATTAGGTTCTTACTTGTACATCCAGATTTTTTCGTTATGGAATAAATACACAAATGAAATTGAAACTTTATTGGCTCGGTAAAAATAATCAACCCTTTCGACTTTGGTAATATTAGAAGACTATCAGACAATATGCTATTACTTAACAAGACATCATGCATTGAAGTCTTATTATTTTTTGAAAATGAATAAATGCATGCATTAATCAAACTACTTTGTAGACAAAATTCTGAACTTCCGATTCGCTATCAAAATGTATTTGAACTAAAATATATTATTTTTAGTTATATATGATTCAAACACAATTAATCTTATCAAAAGCATAACAAAAAAAAAGAAAAATTTATTGATTTTTAATTTTTTGTGTAGTTTGTAAGAATTGTTTCCAAAATTGTTTATGAAAACTCATGACTGTAATTTTTAAATTCATTACTTTTTTTTTTTTCCTCGATGAGAAAGAAACTAACATATTTGCATTACAGACCAAACAAGTCTTTAAATTACAATGAGATTGAAATGAAAAAAAAAAATGCCGCATGACCTAAGTAATTAGAATTTTAAATAGTAGTTGTAGACGGCAAAATCTATGGTTGACTCGAATGAGAATCATCCTATGAAGACGAGGCCACTAACAATCGCGTAGACCTACAAGGACAAAGAAAGTGAACATGAAGGCTCGGGGGACACTAGTGTGGTGTCTGCCTTAGGCACTCCGACGCTTAAGTCAGCACGGTTGAAAGGAATATATAATTAAGGCTGAGAGCGAGAAAGGGTTTATTGGGAGTATTTTCTAGGCAAGACTATCGGCATAAAGTGGCCGGAGCACGGCCTTACGTCAACTACGGGATGTATAGTTGGTCGAAACTAAACTTTTACGGCGGGGAAAGATGACTATTCTTGAGAGTAAGAATTTAGGAGCTAAAGAAATGGGTTGTCTGTGAATTAATAATGAGAGGGTTGGCCTCTGTTTTTATAGTGAGTCAGAGAAGCTTGAGTCTTTGTAGAACTAGGCGTTCTCATAATAGGAGTTTGAGTTAATAGGAAACTTGTAGTGCTAATCCATGTAGACATGGAAATACTAGTTAATTGAAGATTAGATCTTGGATGAACTAGGAAGTAAGCAGAACTCTAAGTCCTATTTTGGAATGAATATGGGCTAATGGGCTAGAGCCTGATTTGTCTTAACTTATAGAAAGACTCAACTCTTGGAGAGGCCCAAAGTATAAGGAGTGTTTGTCTAAGCTTATAAGCTGGTCAAACTAGCTTATAAGTTCTAAAATTAAGCTCACATGTTTGTTTATAACTTTTTTAAGCTTATAAATTGAGCTTATAAGCCAAAAAAATAAGTTGGAGGGGAGGTACTTTTTTTTTGTTTTGCTTATAAGTTAGTTTAACCAAGTATATTACCGCATTATCTTTGTTTAATTTTAAAATTTCATAGTATACACTTGTTTAATGTAGTACCCTTTTTAGTCATTTTATAATAAAATGTACTTATAAGCCACATTTTACCAAACACGTCAACTACTTATCAGTCACTTATAAGTACTTTAACCAAACATATAATTATTTAAAATTTCAAATGCTTATAATTTAAAATTAGCTTATAAGCACTTGTTGCTTATAAACTAATTTTCATAAGCTCAGACAAACACCCCCTAAGTAATTCACAAAAATCAGTATGAACTTATTACGATTCTATCCGAAACATAAACAAATAATTAATATTACTTTTGCATATTAAACGTCGGAAGTAAATACATTTTGATCCTAGGCTCAAAAGTTTCCAAAATAAAACTTAGCTGTCTAAGCTCGAAAAGATTAAAAATAGATGGAACCATTCACTGCAAAAGCAAGATGTCAGATGTCGCTAGGCATTGAATTTATCCAAATTAAAATCATTGTAACCAAATATAACATATATCTCAATACGAACCTCTTCTGCGCCCATATCTCTCTACATTATAATATTATATTGAAGCATGAACTAACGAAATAGGGGGTATGTGAGAAGAAAGAAATTAAGAAAAAATTATTCTCACTTCGATGTCAATAAATACACTTCATACTGCAGCATGAAAGTCAAGTCAAGTTATTGAATATAAATAACTTTTTTTGTTGGGATAGAGATGAGAGAGTGACAAATATAGACTTCAGACTCCCCATAGTTATTTGAATTAATAAAATCTAACCTCGGGACTATGTTAAAAGCATCAGGCAGGACAAGAAGGTTACTTAATAGTGAAAAAGCTATAGGTCAACATGTCTTAACCACAAACTTCACTATCTAAACTTTTATAGAGAAATAAAACCTACATTACCATCATGTATTAACCATAAACTTGCTAATTTGGTAATGTAGCTATTTGTGAACGCAAAAATTTAATGCAAAGATGCTCATAAAAATTAATGCAGAGATGCTCATATAGTCATACTCAGACATCACAGGTATGAAGAAAATCCGCAAATCATTTCCAAGCCTAGTAACTTCATTTGATCAACAATTNATTTTACAATTGATTAACAAGGGTCAATTACAATTTGGAGGAAGTCAATTTAATTTGGATTATCCAAAATGTTCACTTTTTTATGATTTATAGCAGTGTTTTAATTAACGCCGAAAAGCATTTGAATTTGCCAAATGTGTTAAATATAAGTTATGAGCAAGTAATCAATTCTGAAAATGAATTAATGCATGCATTAATCAAACCACTTTGTCAGACAAAATTCTGAACTTCTGATTCGCTATCAAAATGTATTTGAACCAAAATATATTATTTTTAGTTATATATGATTCAAACACAATTAATCTTATTAAAAGCATAAAAAAAAATTATTAATTTGTAAGGGTCAAAAGGGCAAACTTAGGTTTTCTTATTTTTAATTGATTTTCAACTGATTATGGCTGTGACTATTCAATCGGTCACACCGTTCGATCTAACGATCTCTACTCTACAAAACTCTTCTTACTATGTCTCCTAGTAACTGCTGAACGCCAGCTAAGAAAATAAAGTGTATTTTGAGTATTAACAAAATATAAACTTTAAGTAATAAAATGGTATTTTTAAACTTTTTGAGTAGAAAATTGTTATTAAGGCAAACCT
Source organism: Pistacia vera (assembly GCF_008641045.1). Classification (NCBI taxonomy): domain Eukaryota; kingdom Viridiplantae; phylum Streptophyta; class Magnoliopsida; order Sapindales; family Anacardiaceae; genus Pistacia; species Pistacia vera. The sequence continues at coordinate 181,808 of NW_022195908.1, forward strand.
TGGGTGGGAAAAAATCGTTCACTCTATTAGGAAACTCTCAGACTATATGCTATTACTTAACAAGACATCCAAGCAATAAGACAATTAATTCATTTTCTAAAAAAGGAGGACTTTGTCTTACATGGAGACTTATTAATCAAGGCAACATAATGTAGATAACTATCAGAGAGACCTTATCGGATAGGAACAGCTGAAAATCAAATAAACACTACTATAATGAACTGCCTCTTAATTTAGAAAACAAAGTATTGCTTACATTCTATAACTGATCAACACCTCAAATTGTTACTATATACTTCCACCTTACTAGTTTGATAAATAGCATCACTCAGCAAAAAGGTTTTCATAAATCATCAAAGTTTTCCGCAGCCCCCTTTCTGGATAACGTAGTACCTCGCTGATATTTTAGATTTTGCTTTATAAATAACAAGAAGTTCGTCGAGGTTTTACAAAAAAAAAAAACTAATGAAAATTCAAAATTATTATTTATGCAGGAAATAGCATAAAGCCATAAACTGTAAAATATTACGCATTACATGTGTAATTGTATCATAAATAAACTAAATCCTTATTTAACATATAATAAACAAAACGTGTCAAAACTACAGGGGAGGGGGAGGGACTTGTCAGTTTTGTAAAAGTTAGGCGTCTCAGCGATATTATGCTGGCTCATAGCTTTTACAATTGATTAACAAGGGCAAAACAAATAGGAGGAAATCAAATTAATTGCTCTTTTGAGTTGGATTATCCAAAAAATTCACTTTTTATGATTTATAGCAATGTTTTGTTGTGCCCCAGGAAATAAAGGGCTGACGTGGGAAAGTCACGTGAAGGGCGACCTGCTCCGTCAGAGCAGCACGCACACGTCAGACCTGCCAAGTGATGTGGAGCCACACGGTCCTTCTCCTGCAACAAGTCGTGCGATGTCAGCTTGGAAAAAGGGTAATGGGACGTAAAGCCGGATTACATACGACAATCACACCAAACCACGGATTTAGTGATGATTAACGCTTCGGTTCAGTATAAAATAGGGAAGACCCCTTCATTAGAGGGATTCGGCAGTTTTCATAAAAAAAGCAGAAATCTCCTCCTCTGAAAACTTCTCGACTTTTTCGCTGATGTAGTCAGCTCGCGACCGCAACCTGACACCCACTAATATCAATGCAAATCAGTGGACGTAGGACTGCTACCTTAGCATCCGAACCACTTAAAAACTCCCTCTACAGTTATTTCACTTTTCATATATTCCATTTTCATGTTTATCGACACGCCAATTGATATTACACGTAAAAATTGTTGGTGTAAAAACTAGCATCAACCGTTTGGCGCTAGAAGGAGGGCATGATTTAGTGTCTACCCTTCATAGGAGAATTTTGACCTACTGGTCTTACAGCTACAATGGCCCGCCAATCTGAACCTGAGCAGGGAACCAGCATGCAGAAGGAGTCCCCTGGCCTAGAGGGACACCCCTTCCAACATACCTCTAATTTCGCAAATGCTGCTGGGAACCCAACGGGCCCGCAAATGGACCCTGCCATCAGGAGTACCGGAGAGTTCGATAATACTCTCAGACAGTCAACCAGAGGTTGGACCGTCTGACCAAGGCATGTCATCTACGACAGCCAGAGCCATACAACCACCAAAGACGCCTGCAGGTCGCGCGAAAGCGCGGCAAAGGGCGAAGCCCGTGCCGCGAGCATGCAGCGCGTAAGCGTAAGGGTAACAAGTGGCAAAAATAAGCCTACGGGTTCCCAAGGGCCGGCGAATACCAAAGGTGCCCCTAGCAGGGTATCAGCAAAGCTGAGACCGGTGAGAGAGTGGACCCCGAGCTGTCCCACGCCACGATGCAAGCAAACCCAAGCAAAAATGCTGGGCATGGTGGTCCCGACTCACACCAGCAGAGCAATCCCGATCGTTATGCGGGAGGTTATCACACTCGCGGGGCGGTTCGTACCACCGCGAGGGTCGTGAAAGTGCCCCTCACAACCCGTGTTTCACATGCCCATAGTCAGCATGTGTCGAGTGGCGGCGGAAATGCCGGTCGAGGCGAGGAGGAATCCGATCTCCGGACTGTCCTGAACCGCAACCGAGAAGGGAGGGCTCGCACGGGTGAAAACAACCCCCAATGTCTCCATTACCGCAAATTGAGGAGCTGCAGCGAGCTCGGACAGGTTAAGGGAGCAGCAAAACGAGCAGACATAGGTCGTCTCTACATCCCCATTTTCCCTGAAGTGCTAGTGCCCCACTTCCACCAGGGTTCAGAATGCACGACATGCGGCCGTTTGATGGAAACTATGATCCGCAGGATCATTTGTATGAGTTCAAAGAACTGATGGAGCTCCAGGTTTCGGACCTTGCGAAATGCCGATGTTTAGCTGTGACGCGACTTCTCACGCCAAACGGTGGTTAAGGTCGCTCCAACGGGATCGATCAGTTCGTGGCCTCAGATGAGCACGACGTTCTTGCGACATTTCCAAGCCCATCGGAAATTTTCAATGCCTTTGAGCTACCTCAGCAACATAGGCAAGAAAGAGACGAATCCTGCATCTTACGGTGACGCTTCCACAGGGAACTCAACAAGGGGGCTCACGCCCAGAAGATTCCATCCGAACTCTATAATAGCCGGAGTTCGCAAATCGACCTGTGGAAGAACTGCAGGCTGAGGACGATATTTCCCTCACTAGATTCTACAACCTGCGAAAAGTATCTCCGAATAGAGAATTCACTGGCGGCACTTCGCCGTCGCGATCACGGCACCTCCAGCAGTATGTCAGGTCGGGGAGTAAAGGCGAGTTGATCGTAAAGGAGACAAGACGTCAGCAAAAAGGGAAGAAACCCCGCTACGAGCAGAAAAAGTCCTACGCTCCTGTTCCCCGTCTGACACGCGATAGGGCCCAATACACTCACTGAATGTGTCCATATCTGCGATCCTCGACAAATCGAGGAAGCCAGCCTGCTCGGTGAACCAGAACCCATGAAAAACTCCTGCAACGGCCAGGAACAGCAAGAAATACTGTCGATATCATCGGGATAATGGGCATCACACTGATGAGTGCCGAGCTCTAAAACAGGCTATCGAAGAACTAATCAAGAAGGGGCATTTCAAGGAGTACATTGAGACTCCCCAAAGAAAACCAAGGGAGCGAAAGAACAAGCGCCGTGATCGCAACGGGTACACAATGTGAACTGATTTTCGGAGGACACCTGCTGGAAACACGCGGGGGGGCAGGACAGGTATGCTCGGGAAGCGCATCATGATCCGATCAGTGTCATGGAACATCGCAGCGACCTCAGAAAGCCAGGAAGGAAGAACCCATCACCTTCTGCGAGAAGGAGGCAGCTCGCTTGACCATCCGCACGAGGACGCTCTGGTAATCACCCCCCGATCGGATGTCACAATGTCTGCAGGATGCTTGTGGACAACGGGAGCGCTGTGAACATTCTGTTCAAGTCAGCTTTCGATAGAATGAACCTGGTCAAGGCCGACCTGAAGCCAGCTTCGATGCCTCTATACGGTTTTACAAGGGATCACTAATCCCCAGCGGAACAATCCAGCTCCTAGTCACGCTCGGCGACTACGACGAGGTGACTAGAGTTACAGAGTTCCTGGTCGTAGACGCGCCATCGACCTTCAATGGAATCCTAGGGCGACCTTAAAGAACCTTTAAGGCAGTTACTTCCATCTATCATCTCAAGATGAAGTTCCCCACGTCGGGGATCGGGGAGGTAAGCGGGTCGCAAAGTGCATCACGCGAATGCTATATAAAAGCGGTCCAAATGGGACAAGGGGAAGGGCATTTCGGGTGCGCGCCCCGTCAGGCTATGACGATCAGCCGGACGAGCCCCAGCCCGGTCCAGCAGAGGATAATATAGATCCATGAATTCAGGAAATCCCCCGAGCGGCGATTGAGGATCGTCTGAAGTATCAGTTGATCCGAAAGAGCCGAGCGAATGCTAAAGATCGGGAGCTGTCTCAATCCCCAGCTCGCTTTCGAGCTGGTGAACTTCTTGAAGGAGAACATTGATGTGTTGCGCTGGTCGCACGCTGACATGGTCGGGATCAGCCCGGACGTTATCTGCCATTCCCTGAACGTCAGCAGTGAAGCTAAGCCGGTGCGCCAAAAGAGAAGGGCGATGGATCCAGAGCGGTACGCCGCGTTAAATCAGAAGTAGAGAACCTTTCCGAAATGGATCTATTCGCGAAGCTCTCTACCCGACCTGGGTCGCCAAACGATCCTGGTAAAAAAGCCAAATGGTAAGTGGCGAACCTGCGTAGACTTCAGTGACCTGAACAAAGCTTGCCCGAAAGACAGTTTCCCCTTGCCAAGAATTGACCAGCTCGTTGACGCCACCTCGGGGCACGAGTATTAAGCTTCATGGATGCATACCGGGATACAATCATCCCGATGCATAAGCCAGATGAGGAGCATACGACCTTCATCAGGATAGGGGGCTATACGCTACAAAGGTAATGCCTTCGGAAGATGCGGGTGCGACCTATCAGAGGTTGGTCAACCGAATGTTCTCCGACCAGATCGGGAGGACAATGGGGTCTATGGAGACGACATGCTGGTTAAGTCCCAGTCGCCTCAGAACATATCAAGCACCTCCCAGAAATGTTGACATACCCGACTCTACAGAATGAAGCTGAACCCTCTCAAATGTTCATTCGGGGTATCGTAGGAAAATTCCTGGGGTATATGGTCAACCAGCGGGGCATAGAAGTGAACCCCGAAAAGATTCAAGCTCTGCTCGATATGGAGAGCCCAACCACCAAAAAGCAGGTCATGAGTTTGAAAGGCGGAATAGCGGCACTCAGTCGCTTCATCAAGGCTAACCGACCGCTGTTTACCATTCTTCCGTTCTGAAGGCCAATAAGAAATCGAATGGACTTTCGAATGCGAGCAGGCATTCCAGAGTATAAAAGAGCATCTAGGGAAGCCACCTTTCTCTCTAAACCTCTTCACAGGAAATCCTGTCGTCTACTGTTGGTCTCAGTTCGGGTCAGTGCAGCTTTAATACGGGAAGAGGGAAAAGCTCAGTGGCCAGTTTATTATGCAAGTAAACGTCTATCGGATGCCGAGATGCGGTACGGAATGGAGCGATTAGCTTTCGCCCTATTGATCGCGTCTAGAAAGCTCGACCTTACTTCCATGCCCATACGATCAATGTAATGACGAGTTACCCCCTCAGGCAGGTCCTCCAGAAGCCAGAGGCTCAGGAAAGTTGCTCAAATGGGCCATGGAGTTGAGCCAGTTTGACCTAAAGTATATGCCCAGGTCGACCATCAAAGGGCAGGCTGTTGCAGACTTCATCTCGGAGTTCTCCTATCTCCCAAGCGAGCAGCAGTCCAGCGAGTGGGCAAGAAACTATTCAAGACCTACGAATGGAACCTCTACGTCGACGGGTCATCAAACAGGAAAAGAGCGGTGCGGGTCTCCTCCTGGTGAGCCGAAGGGGCTGAATCATGGAACTCCGATTCGGGTTTAAGGCGACCAACAATGAGTCCGAATACGAAGCCTGCTCGCGGGTTGCGACTCGCCAAAGAAATGGGTGCAACCGCGATCAGTATCTACAGCGACTCCATGCTGGTCGTCAACCAAATTCTAGGAGAGTACCAAGCCAAAGAAGGAAACATGGTCCGCTACTTGGAAAAAGCTAAGGCCTCTTTGGGGTCGTTCAGACACTTTAAAATCGTCAGATCCCCAGGGAGAGCAACTCTATAGGGACGCCTTGGCGAAGATAGCTTCATCATTAGACTTGAGGCCCCTGTAGCATTCCTGTTCGTTTTGTCGATGCTCGTCCATCAGCTCGACCGAACAGGCCATGAACGGGGTTCAATCGGATTCCTGGATGACTCCCATTATACAATACCTCAAGGACGGGACCTGCCTAACGACAAGGTCAAGGCAAGGGTCCTACGAGAAGGTCTGCTCGCTTCATACTCATCGGGGATCAGCTATACAGGAGAGGTCAGTGCCCCTCCTGATGTGTAACTAGTGAAGAAGCAGACTACATCATGCGGGAAATTCATGAAGGGATCTGTGGCAACCACACAGCAGCTCGATCTCCCGAACAAAATTGTTCGTCAGGGATATTATTGGCCCCAGATCCAAGATGATGCGCACAACTTCGTCAAGAAGTGCGACAAATGCCAACGGTTGCGAACGTTCCGCGAGCACCCTCTCACGAAACTGGTTACTATGTCAAGCCCCTGGCATTTTCCATGTGGGGGATCGACCTTATCGGCCCCATGCCAGTTGGAAAGGGAGAGGTCAAGTACGCCGTGGTCGCGGTGAGACTATTTTACAAAATGGGTCGAAGCGAGCACTGGCCACGATCACGACCAGGAAGTTAAAGACTTCGTTTTCAAGAACATAGTGGCCGCTACGGAATTCCTACACCCTTACTCAGATAATGGAAAGCAATTCGATAATGAGGAGTTCAAGCAGTTCTGCAACGAGCTGGGCATACCAAGAAATTTGCCTCAGTCGCCGACCGCAAGCGAATGGCCAAGTTGAAGCAGTCAACAAGACCATCAAGCACACTCTGAAGGCCAAGCTCGGGGCAGCCAAGGGAAATTGGGCCGACGACCTCCCGAAGTTTATGGGCGTACAGGACAACTCAAGGACCTACCTCGGAAACCCTATTTCACTAGCCTATGGCTGTGAAGCCATGATCCCTGTAGAGGTCGGGACCGGTCTCTCGGAGGGACCTGTACAACGGGACGACAATGAAGCACTCTGAGAGCGAGTTTGGATTTAATTGAGAGCGTCGCAGCAAGGCTTCACTAAGGATAGCAGCCTACCAGCAGGAGCAAAAAGGTTCTTCGACTCAAAGGTCGGCGAGGACTTTCAGGTCGGAGACCTGGTGCTAAAGGAAGTTCTCCTCGGGCTCAGAGAGCCAAGTGCGGGGGTGCTAGGGCCTAACTGGGAAGGTCCGTACCGGATCGACAAAGTGATCAGACCAGGAGCGTACCATCTCAAGAGATTGAATGGCTCCAAGGTACCCGAGCTTGGAACGCCGAGCACCTTCGGCCATACTATCAGTAATCCCAAACTCAGCTCAGTTTTTGATAATTTCTTTTCAAGCGTTACTTTGTTTTTTTAAAACAGTTCGAATGTGTTCTGTTCGCATGTCAAAATTTTAGTAATCACTCATGTGAACCACAATTGTAAATAGTGCATATTATAAAAAGTAAATTTCAATTGCAAAGAAAGTCATACAAAAGTTTAAGACTCGGGTACAAAGGGAGCGACTCTCTAAAAACTAAGGCTGGTCGGGAAGATCCTTCGAGCCGGAGCCAACGCCTGGTCGGGTCCGGTGGGTTCCTGGGTGGCCGCGGCAGCCTGGTCCTCCTCGGCCATGATCCGAAGGTCGCCTGCCAGAGATTGGAGGTCGGAGAAGTCCAAATCAGGGTTCTTTGCACCAAAGGGCGTAGATGGACCCGATGCCCAGTCCGCAGCCTTCTCTCCATCCTCAGATGATTCTGCATTTCCGCAGTCAGTGCAGTGACTCCCGACTTCTGAAGTTCGGTCTCAAGGGCCAGCCTTTCTTGTTCGAAGGCCCCTTTATCTTCTTCAGCTCGCTGAGCCGTTCGAAAGTCCCCGCATTTCGGTCTTCTCACGACTCCTTGGTGAGCCGGGCGGTTGTCCTTTGAAGCTCTTTTATCTCTCCGCACGACGGTCGAGCTCCGCCTTTTGGAAATCCAAGTTCGTAAGGCGGCGGCCTTTGGTGCAAATACCTGTTCGCCGCTTCGAACGCCTGTGCCCTTTCGGCTTCGACGGACTCCAAGCTCTGCTTCAGCTTCGCGACCTCCTCTTCCAGGTCGCTTGTTCCCTTTGCGTTCCCCAGCCTTGTCTTCTCCATAGACATCCTCATCGCAAGCCATCCCTGGAGCAAAGTACGAGTTAGAAATAAATCGGATTGAAATTTCAAGTTACGGTAGTCTTACCTTGCTCAGATGTTGAAACGACATAGCCAGCAGGTCGTCGCCGTGTCCGCAAATTTGGCGTACGACTCTGATAGCTCGCAATCTAGCAGGCCGTAAACAATTGGTTGCAGGTATTCGGGCAGACTCCCAAAGAGTCTAAGACAGGTGCATCCTTCGCCTTGGCTAGCACCTGCTTCACCACGGGCTTTGCCGACCTCCGGGATCCTGACGCGACCTCAGAGGTTCTCCCTCAGATTCAGTCTCCGACACTTCGGGCTGAATCTGTTTTCTTTTCTTCGACCTCTGGGTCGGAGCCTTCGCTTGGGAAGAGCATCGGCGCCTGAGCGGCCTGCTCCGACCTGGTTGTGCCTCTGCGAGCGGGGCGGGGCTGAGGAGCTGGGACTGTTCGCACGGCTGTGCCGGGACGGCACGAGCAGCTAGCCTCCCTCTCGATCCTCGATCGAGGAAAGACAAACAGTGCTCGGCGGGCATGCCCGGATTCCTTTGGGGGCACATTCCTGCATTCAAGGTCGTTAGTAATCGAAACCAATTCGGACCAGAAGGGGAATAAGTGTGACTTACCTCTTGAGGTTTTAAGACGCCGGTCGCTGAAAAAAACCGTACTTCCGCAAGTTCGCGGTGGTCACAAGCTTCCTCGCGTCGCGACTATCCTCGTCCAGTACTCCGAAAGATACAAGCCTGTCGGGTCAGCGAGTAGCGACTGCTCGGTCGTTCTATTAACTGTAAAAAAAACAGGTCGTTACTACAAATCGGGCGAGCAGATAATGAACTCAATAAGAAAACCTACTGGATCTTGAAAACGGCAAAGGTTGTACATGAAAAAGAAGAACTTTGACTCGTAGGTCCCGCATTGCTGGGGTAGCTATGTATCCCGCGGCAATGGTAGGTGCCGAGATAGGTAGTACGAGTCCTTGTCCCTACTCTTCTTAAGATAGTAGGCGACACCGAGCTCTACCGCATTGCTCTCCCAAGCCGCTCTCGCAGTACGCGATGTACATCGCGACAGCGATGACATACGGGTTTGGCGTCCATTGCATCGGTGCGATCCCGAAATGATCCAGGACCGACCTGATGAAAGGATGGAAGGGAATCCTCCCCCACCCTTGAGATCTCCTCTAAGATCGCGGCGAGGCCAGTGGTCTGGGCGCCGCGACGATCTGGTATGGGCGAGGAACACCTTGCGCGAATATCGTACTGCGTCTTTATTCTATCAAACTCCTCAGAAGTAAGAACCGAGTAAACATCGAGGGCTGCGTCCTCGGGGACTTCCCGCGAGGACGAGCGGCTCCTTCCTCGGGTCTGGATGTTGGTTCCATTCCAGTCTGCAACATCGACAGACACGGTCATTAGAGCCTTTGTGTTCGTCCCGAGTAATGACAGGACGCCTAAAAACCTACAAACGACTCGAACTGTCGTCCAGGCTCGAATCCAAGGGCGGCGTCGTGTCTCCGGTGAAACGCCGAGAGACCCAACACACTGTTAACCAAACCAAAAAAAAAAAAAAAAAGGAGAAGAATATATATATATAAAGGAAAAAAGAAAAACTTATCTCTGAGACGCGAAGCTGGCGCCGAAATTCGTTCGATTGCCTGAAAAAACGCCGGTCGGAGGAAAGTTGTTCTGGTGTGCGAAGATTTTCCATTGAAGCGAAAGAAATTTCGGTGGCCTCATCAGAAAAGTGAGGGTTTTATATGAGGGTTACGAATCGACGGTTACCACCCCTGGAACTGAAACGACAGCCCACTCTCTCTCTCGCATTAAATGCGCCCCACGTCGCATTAAATGACGCGATAATGGGTCGTTTCGGTTACGCTCGCCACTAACGCTGTCAAACGGTCCACATCAGCACACGAGGCATTTAATGTGCCTGACAAAAGCTTTAACGTGCGCAGATCGCCTGACAGCATAAAAACCAAGTTCATTGAATCCGTACAGAAGCGTCCATCAGATCCAGGTCGCTAAAGTGCATATTGTCAGGTCGCTCCGGCAGAGGGGCGCAAAATCGTGCTCGCCAGGGTTTGTACCGAGCTCATCCCATTCAGGTCGGAGCGAGTAAAAAGACGACGTGACTATTTTCCAAGGTCCGACCTTCGAACCTTAAAAACTAGGGGGCTTCTGTTGTGCCCCAGGAAATAAAGGGCTGACGTGGGAAAGTCACGTGAAGGGCGACCTGCTCCCGTCAGAGCAGCACGCACACGTCAGACCTGCCAAGTGATGTGGAGCCCACACGCGTCCATTCTCCTGCAACAAGTCGTGCGATGTCAGCTTGGAAAAAGGGTAATGGGACGTAAAGCCGGATTACATACTGACAATCACACCAAACCACGGATTTAGTGATGATTATACGCTTCGGTTCAGTATAAAATAGGGAAGACCCCTTCATTAGAGGGATTCGGCCAGTTTTCATAAAAAAAGCAGAAATCTCCCTCTCTCTTGAAAACTTTTCTTTGACTTTTTCGTCTGATGTAAGTCAGCTCGCGACCGCGACCTGACACCCACTAATATCAATGCAAATCAGTGGACGTAGGACTTGCTACCTTAGCATCCGAACCACTTAAAAACTCCCTCTACAGTTATTTCACTTTTCATATATTCCATTTTCATGTGTATCGAACAGCCAATTGATATTATACACGTAAAAATTTGTTGGTGTAAAAACTAGCATCAACAGTTTTAATTAAAGCCGAAAAGCATTTGATTTTGCCAAGTGTGTTAAATACAAGTTATGAACGAGTAATTAATTCTTTAATACATGATGTATGTTAAAATAGAAGTACATACATATCCATGATATCATTTTCTAAAGTTTAATACCTACTCAAAACATTCCAATGACTTGTAGTTTATGTATTTTTTATTCCCATAAGTTTACACGTTGAAATTTTGTATCATTTTGGTGATGGAGGGAGTCCAATGGAAGAGTAAGGCAACAGAATGTAACATAACTGAAAAAAAAAAACACACTCGAGGTATACATAACATGTATGTAGCCTCTCTTTATTAGGTCATCCATTGTAACTTGTAAAATAAATTAATGAAAACATTTTGCTAAAGTAGGAAACATATTTCACTGGATTTGACAATATGTTTCTCTAATTGCTATCCATCCAGAACTTTTTCTGGAGATCTTCCACCACTTTCTTGTCCAACTGGAAAGCTTTAGCGAGAAAACCAGGATCAATGGCAGGATCTGATCCAAATACTGCATTTGCGATGGTAATTACACCAGGGTTCTGGCTGCTTAAACCAGCAAAAGCAATCGCTTTTGTTTTTCCAATATTGAATTGGAAGTGAATGAGACCAATGGGAAACACAAACACATCACCCTTGTTAAGAACTTTGCTGATAAGTGTGTTGTTTGGATTGGAAGTAACGAAACCAACAAGAAGAGTACCCTCCAGGACTACAAGAATCTCAGTGGCACGAGGGTGAGTGTGAGGTGGGTTTTGGCCATAAGGAGCAAAGTCAATACGGGCAGCTGAAATGCCAAGAGTGTTAAGTCCTGGAATTTGATCGACATTCACAGCGCTAACATTTGAACCAACTGGATTGTTTGTGTCTCCAGGCATCTTAACTGAAAAGTAGAAATCCCCAGCTTTGGCGAGCTTGGGGTCCTTGCAGAACTTCCCATTCACAAACACTGAAAACATGAAAGAATTGAATTAATATCGAATACATGCCGAGCCATAGAAAGGATGTATACAGAGAGAGTGTGTGCATGTGTGCTGCTAATGTACATTCAAAAATATAAAAATAGAAATTGTGACAGAAACTTAATTAAAACGTACCACCGTGCAGGGGATCATCAACGGCTACACAGAAGTCCTGAAGAGGACTGGGATCAAAAGCAGAGGCCAATGAGGAAGCCAAAGCCAAGAGAATAAAAGCCAAAAGGAAACTTTTCATCTTGATGAGTGGGTTAAGTCTCTCTATTCTTCAAGTATTATTGCTTTAGTAGTCAAGGTGAGATATGTTGCAAGGCAAGTTAGTGTATTTATAGATAAAATTCATTGAACTAGTCTTCATTAGTTCCCCTACTCGAAGAAGATGACGAAGACTCACCAAGTCTTCAATGGTTATCTATTTTTAATTTCCATCAAGAGCAGGTCTTTAACAACCAAATCAAATTGTCAAAGTAAATTTTTTTCTTCATTGCTTACATTACTGCATTTAAATGCATAGAAGAGGTCCGCTTTCGTATCTCACTTGGCTGCTGGTGTTCTTAAATTTCATTGACTGAGTCGTCCAACATGCATGATCAAGAAAATAGTGAATGGATTCACACAGATTTGCTCAAAATAAGACAAAAAAAAATGTATCGTCTTTATGATCTGCTAGAAATTAATAAGACTAGATTAAATTCTTAAATCAGACATAATCTAATTCCCAATACTGCGTACTAAATTTCAGTAACATAAGGAATAAAATCGTTTACGGAAGCTAATAAAAGGAAGTACGAAAAAATGTACATTTGCTGACCAATCATGAAATTCAGTTGGATTGTGTCTCTAAACCTTCATAATTTCATTTTTGTGCCGGCTAATCTCATTTCCACATGTAATCGGATCTCCAATTCTTGAAAAAAAAAATTATTTGTTTAGGTTGTAGGATCCTTTAAGTGATTTAATAAAAGGAATTATTTAAAGAGTAATATTAGCTTTACAAAGAGGCATACAAGGAGCCATACAATAACTAAAATCTAGCCTTTGAAAGAAGGAAAAAAGAGAGAGAGAAAGAGACAATCATGAATTTCAAGGATTGGATTTGACTCTTTGTATAGTTCTTTGTATGCCCCTTTGTAAGGCTAGTATTACTCTTGTTTAAATACGTAAACAATTTTTTCCCACCCAAAGTTTGCCTTAATGAACTTTCCCACCCAAAAAGTTTCAAAATACTATTTTTCCATCGGACATTTATATTCCATTAATACCCAAAATACAATTCACTTTCTCAGCTAGTGTTTAACGAGTTACCAAGAACCAAGATAAGAGAGATTTTGCAAAGTGGAGGTCAGTGGACCGAATGGTGGTGACCGATTGAATATTGGCCGCCGAAATCATTCAAAAATCAGCTAAGAACAGGAAACTCTAACTTTGCGGCAACCGTCAATCAGCGAGAAATAAGATACCGAAGTAAGAGAGGTTATGTAGAGAGAAGACCGGATGTTCAAATGGTGGTGAGTGGTGACGGAGAGAATTTTTTTTGCCGAAATCAGCTTTGAGTAATAACAGGTTATTTATTTTGGATGTGAAAGTGGTATTTTGAAACTTTTTCATTAAGGCAAACCTTGGGTGGGAAAAAGTCGTTTACTCCTATTAGTATATGTGTATCTTCATTTTGTCAAACTCCTTAATTACACCGATGACAATAAAGGTTGGATATAACCTTTTCAAAACTTAATGAAAACCATCTAGTAGGAATAAGAAAATATGAATGTGTGAATATACAAGTAATAGTATACTAACAACCTCTTCTCACAAACTTTTTCTCACAACTCGACACATAAAGCAAGATGTACACTGGTACACACAAGTTTGCGTTACTTCTGGTGAGAATTAGTTTAATTTTGTCAGCAATCAGCCGCCGTAATATATAGGTTTGTTATTTTACAACTTTCAAGTGTTTACAATTCCCTTTTTTTGGGAATATTTCTTATGGATTTAAGTGTAAAATATTGAATAACGATATACCCCATAATTCCTCTAATGAAAATTATACATTAAATCGAGTTTTTGAGGAAAAAATTCAAAAATTAATCTGATCTTGGCCGGCCAAACTTAATACTAACTTAATTGGATTCCATTCTTAGAACTAGTAGTCTCTGGACTCACTCAAACATAAGAAACCTTGAATGGGAAATTTGGTTCCTTACCAACCAAAAAAATAATAATAATAAAAAACAAAAAAATTTAAGTAACTTATTTACTCAATAATGTTTTACATATCAGAGAACATCCTTCCACTACGGTCTACCTCATTCTTATACTTAATTACTTATTACTTGTAGAGAACATTTCACATTAGGAGTTCAAATAAATATCCTTAGCAATTAATCAACAAATGAGGATAGATTTAATTTTACAGAAGATCTGACTTCTAATTGTGATTTCTTTCTTTTTTTTTTTTTTTTTTTTGTCGGGACTAACATAACATTGAATGTTGTATATATTAACAATTAAAAGCAAATTAAACAGCATAGAATTTCCCCAAGCTACCATGTGTCATGTCCAACCCGGATTCAAAGGTCCATTAGGCCCAATCCATAATGAAAGACTTGGATCGAAAAAACATCTAGATAATAAATCAGTTTTCAAGATGCTTAAGAATATTCTTTACCCAAATACTTTGTAGAATAAGATTATGATTCTTATTTTGATATGATTAATCTTAGTCATCCAATCTATTGGATTTATATGGATTTCGACGGTCAGATTTACTTGTAAAACTTCATAGTTGATGTTAAGTTATTTTCATTCCAAGTATTGTATTATTTTGAAAGCAATAATAATACAAGAGAGTTTTCTCTTCATTTCTTTCCACTACTAGAAATACCCCCTTTCTTAACAAGTAATAACTATCACGAAATGGGTTTTTTAACAATTCTTCACCCATCATTAAAGTCAGTGTCAAGAAAGGATGGTGACCATTTTTTTTATTTTTGAACTTTCAAGAATTTCTTGACAAACCTCTTGATAGTTATTACCCGTCAAAGATTAGGTCAAATTTTAACCAATCCTAAATAGTCTTCAAACTATCAAAAGATTTTAACCAAAAAAAATTAATTTAATAATAATAATCAAATTTTATTAATAATAATTTTCTACCCTAGATAGTCTTAAAACTATCAAGGATTTTTTTTGTAAATATAATTTTTTAAATATTTTTATTTTGTAATTTATTACCAATTAAATAATAGAATAATGCAATGAAATTTTTTATAATATTCCTCAACAAACAGCAATTATCACAATTCATAAATAAATTTAAACATTCAACCATCTTTGAACCACACTAATTAACTAAACGAAATTCAACAATAATAGTATATCATTCAACAAAAGTTTAATATATATTTATTCCCTCATTGATGCCCTAACATTAATAGAGCATCAATAACGAAAAAAAGTTTGATACGTACATCGCTCATTCTCCTCTAACTTCATCGATTTTTGCATTTGTGTATATTTCTTTCCTCAAGAACTGTAAAAGATTAAACGTAGATCCAAAAGCACACACTTCAGTGTTTTCCTCAAACATAGCAAACATAATGACATTATTATTTAATCAGAACTTAAACAATCTAAAGCAACACCAATCCAGCCTTAGCTTGGACTAAGCAACCATAGCTTAAACAAGTTGGTTTCAAATCGGGCAACCCCAGAATTCCACTAATTACTCTACCAAGCAACCATAGCTTGGATCAATGTTAATGCTTACAAGATTGAGCTGCCAAGTAACCATGCAGTCTCAGGTACCTTCAATGTGTCCGATTTATCACCATACCAGGAAAAGAACATCGAAGAGCGAATAGAAGAGGACGACGTTGATTCGAGGTCGAATCTTTTTCAAGAAGGGGATAATGACACAAGAGCATCGTGAAAGGTCATTATAGCAATCAGCGATCTAACAGAGGAACGACCTGAGGGTTAAGCGATCTAACTAAAAAGCTACTTGCAAGTTATAAGGAGTTGAATGAGGTCGACTAACGAATTGAATAACTGAGAGAAAATACATGTAAATGTTTTTATCTATAAAAGTTGATAAGATTTAGGGCAAGTGTCAGATTTCTATTAGGGCTTTGTGCGCCTATATAAGGGCACTTTTCACATTGTAAACGCAGCTTTTGAAGAAATATACAGAGAATATTTTCATAAACCTTTGAGGTCTCTAAAGGTAGAATCCTTTGTGGGTTCGCTGTCCTTTGTGTGCATTCATCAAGCCGTAAATTCTTAGTGGGCTTACGCCATCCTTAGTGGGCGTCTATCCTATGGTTTGTCTGGTCGCCGTCTTAGCTTCATTGAACACGTCGTCCTATGCAAGAACGAGTTAACCCATGGTTCCTTACATCATTTACACATTGAAATTTTGTATGATTTTGGAGCCCGAGGGAGAGTTCGATGGAAGAGTAAGGCAACAAAATGTAACATTAGTTATATTAGTTTTTCTATTGAATTTCACATTCTAATCTTTCTTAAGGATTTTCATAGAGCCTAGAGAACCCTTCTTTTTTATGTTTTCTTCAGAAAAACTTATAACAATGAGAAACTTTGATTGAATATTGTTGGATGATGGCTTGAAACACTGTCGTATTAGAACTTAAATGGGACGACGTCATTTTGAACTAAACTGAGAAAACAATCTTGAGCGTTGATGAAGAGAAGATCCAACGGCTGGAATTAAACTCTACAGTCAACCATATAAAAGCAGATGTGTTTTGGCATTTTGTACGCAGTATTCTTTTGTGCAAAACTCTCTCTTCTTCGTTAAACACCATTTTGAGTCTTTTAGGGTTTCAATTTGGGTTGAGTGAATCTTGTAACTTGTTGATTGAGTGACTGGGTCAGGTCATTCTAGGTGTATTTGTATACGCTGTTTATAGGGATTCAAAGGGTATAATCTCTAGGGTGAGTCACGGGTAGAAGAAGGGTTATTGAGGGTTTTGTGTTGTTGTGTGTAATCTGTAATCTTGACAGTGATTTAGTGCAGCGAGCTCGTGTGTTTTTCGAGCTCAACGTGGACATAGCTTGCTCAAGATAGAGCAAGTGAACCACAGTAAAATTCTGGTTGTTCTTGTGTGTGTGATTTATGTTTCTTGATTGTGATCTTTGTTTGGTTGATTCTTGTGTGTGTGGTTATAACAATGGTATTAGAGCCATTTCTTGGAGATTAGGGTTTCACAAAATTAGGGTTTTGCAAATTTGGGGTTTCTTGCAAAATTTGAGTTTCGGGAAATTAGGGTTTCGGGAAATTGGGGCTTTTCAAACCAGTGATTCCTTTGAGTCTCCAATAGGATCTAGGGAGTCAATCTTGGCCAAGTTTTAAAGGTATCTAGGCTGGAAACCAGTAACAGCCTTAAAAATTGTCTGGCAGTAATTGGCGACTTCTGGTATAACAACGCCGCATACTTTCTTAGGCCTTTCTTTCTTACCATTATAGTATAATGAGCACTACTTGTATGGAGATCTCCCAATATGATAGGAAGATCGATTTTAGGAGTTGGAAGAAAAAAATGAAAGCATTACTTTCTCAAAATAAGGTTGCCATCGCACTGGAAGAGGACTCTGAAAAGTGGCCAGAGGAGAAGTTGAAAAAGAAAGAGGAGATCAATGAGGAAGTGTACAATCTGATAATCATGAATATGTCCGACAGCGTCCTCAGGAAGGTAGACGGAATTGAATCACCGATTGAACTCTGGGGTAAACTCAATACCTTGTATGCTTTGCAATCTGCCCCCAACCTAGCTTTTTTAAAAGGGACTTTATTCTCTTATAAAATGGATAGTGCTAAGAGTATAGATGAAAACCTAGACGAGTTTCTGAAAATGACCTTGGTCCTAAAAGGGACAGACCAAGCATTAGGAGAAACCAGTCTAGCCATGATTCTATTGAATTCCTTGACTGACGACTACCAGATAGTCAAGAATGCCGTACAGTACTCGGGTATTGTACCAAATCTTGACCTAATAACAGCAGGACTTAGGGCCAAAGAATTAGAATTAAAAACCCAGAAACGAAATGGCACAAATCTATTTGTTAAGAGTAGACCAGAACCTAGTCAAACTGGTAAAGGAAATCAGAATAATCAGGGGGCTAGAAATAAGAAAAAATGGAAGAGTAGTAACAAACATAGAGGAGAGTGTAGAAAATGCTTCTTTTGTAATAAAACTGGGCACATTAAAAAGAATTGTTTTGAGTGGATTAAAAAACAAAAACAAGGGAATACTGAGAATAACCTAGCCACTATTAGAAACTTGGTAGAGGAACCTGAAGTCGTTACTGTGTCAATGAATGACACTGGTGAAGAGTGGGTGTTAGACTCAGGTTATTCATTTCACATGAGTCCTAGGAGAGACTGGTTCCAGGAATTTGAAAATGTTGACAATGAAACTGTTTACATGGGAAACAATAATGCATGTAGAGTAAGAGGAATAGGCACAATGACTCTAAGGGCTAACACTGGAAAAATGGTAAAACTAACTAGGGTTAGGTATATACCAAAACTTAAAAGAAATTTGATATCCCTTGGCACCTTAGATGAATCAGGATACTGTTATAAAGCAAAAAATGGATGCTTGAACATATATAAAGATAACAACCTGATACTGAAAAGAGAGAAAAAAAATGGTCTTTATATACTCTGTGGGAAACATTCCCAAAACTGCTTTAATTCTATGATTACTTCTACTAACTTGTCCAATACAGAAAAGTGGCACCTTAGATTAGGCCACATGAGTCAAAGAGGCATGGACATTCTTTAGCATAAAGGGCAGTTTGGTAAGGACAAGACTACACACCTTGAATTCTGTGAGAACTGTGTTTTATGTAAACAGCATAGAAATAGTTTCACCAAAGGGACACACCTAGCCACTAGTCCACTAGAATACATACACTCTGGCCTTTGGGGACTTGGAAAAGTGAAATCTTATGGAGGGAATAATTACTTTATGTCTCTGGTGGATGATTACAGCCACAAGGTGTGGGTGTACTTATTGAAATCCAAAGATCAGGCTCTAGCTAGGTTTATGGACTGGAAAACTCTAGTAAAGAACCAAATGAGAAAAAGAGTGAAGGTTCTTAGAACAGACAATGGGCTGGAATTCTGTAACCAAGAATTTGACAAGTTTTGTTGTGACCAAGGGGTTTTAAGACATAGGACAGTAACCTACACCCCACAATAGAATAGAGTGACAGAACAAATGAATAGAACCCTCCTTGATAAAGTTAGGTGCTTATTAGTAACCTCCAAACTCCCCACCTCCTTTTGGGGAGAAGCCCTTATAACAGCAGCATATCTAGTAAATAGGAGTCTATCTACTACAATAAACCTAAAAAGCCCTAAAGAAATGTGGATTGGTAGAGTCCCAACTCTAAGCCACCTAAGAGTTTTGGGGTGTGCAGCATATGCACACACCACAGGAGGAAAATTGGAACCAATGTCAACTAAGTGCATATTTTTAGGGTATCAAGAAGGGACAAAAGGTTATAGACTTTGGGATAGAGAATCTCCAAGGGTTAGAATCATTGTGAGCAGAGATGTGGTATTCAATGAGGGAGTCTTTCCTTGTAAGGAAACTAGAACTAGATCTGACCCCACTTCAAGTTCAGAGGATCCCTTCACCTATCTTGAAGTTACACCAATTGAGGTGGAGCTTCCTGCTCAAACTGAAACCAGTCAAGAAACTGAAGCTGTTACTGAACATGGAGGAGAAACTGGACAAATTGATCCAAAACATGAGGATGAGATGAAACAGCAGATGACACTTAGATTCAGCCTGAAAACTTGCAAGACTACCAGCTTGCAAGAGACAAAACCAGAAGACAGGTAAGGGCACCCACAAGATATTCCTATGTTGATCTAATAAATACTGCCCTCCTTGCAGGTACTGAAGTGCAAAGAAGAGAACCAAAAACCTATGAAGAAACCATGTAGTCAAAGGAAATGGACCAATGGAAGGCTACTGTGGAAGCTGAAATGAAGTCCTTGGAGGTGAATAGAACTTGGAAACTTGTACCAAAGCCTAAGGATTAGAAACTTGTACAATGCAAGTCGCTGTTCAAACTAAAGGAAGGTATCACTGAAAAGGATCCCCTCAAGTATAAGGCTAGATTAGTAGCCAGGGGTTTCACCCAAAGAGAGGGAATAGACTTCAATGAAGTCTTTTCCCCAATAGTTAAGTATAAAACCATAAGGCTCATGTTGTCCATAGTAGCCCACTAAGATCTAGAGCTTGAACAATTAGATGTTACAACTGCATTCCTACATGGAGATCTTGAGAAAGAGATCTACATGAGCCAACCCTTAGGTTTCACAGATAAAAAGGCCCCCAACCATGTCTGTCTACTGCTGAAATCCTTATATGGTCTAAAGCAATCCCCTAGGCAATGGTATAAGAGGTTTGACACCTTTATAGTAAGTAAAGGATTCACTAGGAGTAAGTATAACAATTGTTTCTACTTTGCTGTTGTGGATGAGATGCCTATTTACTTACTATTGTATGTTGATGACATGTTACTGATAAGCAAATCAAAGCCTCTGATCTATGTGTTAAAGAATAAACTGAATGCTGAATTTGAAATGAAAGACCTAGGGGATGCTACGAAGATTTTAGGCATGCAAATTGATAGGAATAAGAGCAAATGCAAACTGAAAATTCACCAGTGTTCATACCTGCATAAGTTAGTAGAAAAATTTGGAATGACAGGGACTAAAACTGTTTCAATGCCTTCAGCTAACCATTTCACATTAAGCAAGGCCCAATGCCCTAATACTGATGCTGAGTTAATTAAAATGGAGACCATACCCTATGCAAATGTAATTGGATCCTTGATGTATGCTATGATTAGTACTAGGCCTGACTTATCATTTGTGATATCATTGCTGAGTAGATTTATGTCCAATCCTGGTATGGAACACTGGACAGCCCTAAAATGGGTACTCAAATATGTTAATGGCTCATTGAATGTGGGATTGGAATACTGTAAAAGATCTGCCTCACTTGAGCTGGCTGGTTTTATAAACTCTAATTTTGTAGGTGACAGGGACACTAGGAAGTCAACCACAGCATATTACTTTACCTTGGGGGGCAACTGCATTAGCTGGAAGTCACAATTACAGCCTATAGTTGCACTATCATCAACCGAGGCTGAATATGTGGCTATAGTTGATGTATTTAAGGAGGCAATTTGGCTCAAAGGGATCCTGAGTGAAGCAAACCTGTCTGAACTGAAGCTAACCATTTTTTCAGACAATCAAAGTGCAATACACCTGAGTAAAAATCCGGTGTACCATGAGCGAACCAAACACATAGATGTTCGCTACCACTTTGTGAGAGATCTGGTCACCAGGGAGGAGATAGCTCTCAATAAGGTTCCCATTGAGCACAATCCAGCAGACATGGGTACGAAGATTGTTACACTTGCTAAGTTTAAGCATTACTTGAACTTGCTGTCCATTTAGTAAGCAAGGGTAACAAAAGAGCCATGAAAGACTCACTAAAGGCAAGCTGCACTGGCACAGGGGGTTGTTTCAACCCATCAAGGTGGAGATTGTTGGATGATGGCTTGAAACACTGTCGTATTAGAACTTAAATGGGACAACGTCGTTTTGAACTAAACTGAGAAAATAATCCTGAGCGTTGAAGAAGAGAATATCCAACGGCTGGAATTAAACCCTAAAGTCAACCATATAAAAGCATATGTGTTTTGGCATTTTGTACGCAGTATTCTTTTGTGCCAAACTCTCTCTTCTTCGTTAAACACCATTTTGAGTCTTTTAGGGTTTCAATCTGGGTTGAGTGAATCTTGTAATTTGTTGATTGAATGACTGGGTCAGGTCATTCTGGGTGTATTTGTATACGATGTTTATAGGGATTCAAAGGTTATAATCTCTAAGGTGAGTTACGGGTAGAAGAAAGGGTTATTGAGGGTTTTGTGTTGCTGTGTGTAATCTATAATCTTGACAGTGATTTAGTGCAACAAGCTTGTGTGTTTCCCGAGCTCAACATGGACGTAGCTTGCTCAAAATAGAGCAAGTGAACCATGGCAAAATTCCGGTTGTTCTTGCGTGTGTGATTTATGTTTCTTGATTGTGATCTTTGTTTGGTTGATTCTTGTGTGTGTGGTTATAACAAATATACTAGTGCACATAAAATTCATCCTGCGTACATACAACAGATTATTAGTTTCTTACGAAAGAAAATATATATTTTCAAAGCAATCGAGTTTATTGACTTACCTAGAGGAAGTCTAGAAATATGGGATTCATTTATCAATCATATTTTTTTTTCACATCATAAAAATGTATTTATATCATGAATTATATAGATATCTGCGATAGAGAAGAGAGAAATAATAGGAACAATATTATATCACTAACTGAAACAAACAAATTGGGTGGAGGCACGTATAAATGTGTAACCATTTATTACAACATTGTAACAATAAAATAGGCAAGCGTTATTCAAATTGTAGAAGCTAATTCACTGTATTTGACACATTTCTCTAATCATCCATCTAGAATTTTATCATTCTATCATGTTTTGATTTACAAATCGAAAAGAGGTAATTTATTATAAAATAAAAAGTAAACCGATTGTGTTCCCTTGGGATAAATTACGTCAACTAATCATAGATGATAGTAGGGGTGGGTAAACAAATAAGGTAGAACTGGAACCGGTAGGTACTCGAGGTTCCAATTCTAAAAAATCGGAATCGATACTGTACAGTTCTGGTTCCGGTTTCATCACTACAAGAACCAGAATTGGAACTGAGACCTAGGTATCTGGGTAGGAGTCGGGATTGAACTGTAATTTTTGTAAACTTTTGGAAATGTATTTTTAATTTTTTGGGGTGTATTTGTCATTTTTGTGAATAGTAAGGGTAATCGTAATTTTCTTGGGTATCCGGAACCAAAACCTATGTTTGAGGCTTCGGTTCCAGACTTTTAGGAACCAGAACCAGACAGTTCTAATTCCAAATCCTAAAAACCGACCGATTTTGGTTCTCATTATGGTTTCATGGGATTTGGGCGGGTGCCTAGACCTGACTACCCCTAGACGAAAGAGAGTGGCACTGACGTTCGTCATCCAAATAGAAAGACAGCCAAATTTTGTAACATGCATGAGCTCAACATGAAAAGGCTTTGCAAATAAGGCCCAAAGGTGGCCAAGAGGGACCCCCAAACAGAAGCCTGAAAAACACAATTAAAGCTGCGGAAAATTGCCCACTAGGGGATGAACCTGGAATCCTGGTCTCTATTATTAAGATTCAATTTAAACATGCTTAATCAATTGAATAATTGTTAAAATATTCAATGTTAATCTAGCTTGTTGACTACACAATTATTCTTTAATTTTTCATTGAATTACACATTCTAATCTCTCTTAAGGATTTTCCTAGAGCCTACAGAACCCATCTTTTTTATTATGTCTTCAGAACAACTTATAACAATGAGAAACTTTGAGTGAATATACTAGTGTACATGAAATTCATCCTACATATGTACAATAGATTATTAGTTTCTTACGAAATAAAATATATATTTTCAAAGGAATCGAGTTTATTGACTGACCTAAAAGAATTCCTAGAATTATGGGATTCAATTATCAATCATATTTTGTTTACACATTATGAAAAATATATTTATATTATGAATTATATAGATATCTACAACAGACAGAAATAATAAGAAAAATATTATATCATTAACTGAAACAAACAAATTGGGTGGCGGCACATATAAATGTGTAACCATTTATTACAACATAGTAACAATAAAATAGGCAAGCGTTATTCAAATTGTAGAAGCTAATTCACTGTATTTGACACATTTCTCTAATCATCCATCTAGAATTTCGCCTGGAGATCTTTCACCACTTTTACGTCCAACATGAAAGCCTTGGCAAGAAAATCTGGATTAATTGGAGGATTTGACCCAAACACAGCGTCGGCAATAGTAATGACACCGGGGTTCTGGCTGCTCAAACCAGCAAAGGCAAGAGCATTTGTTTTTCCGATATTGAATTGAAAGTGAACGAGACCAATGGGGAAGACGAACACGTCACCTTTGTTAAGAACTTTGCTAATAAGTGTGTTATTAGGATTGGAAGTAACGAAACCAACAAGAAGAGTACCCTCCAGAACTACAAGAATCTCAGTGGCACGAGGGTGAGTGTGAGGTGGGTTTTGGCCATAAGGAGCAAAGTCAATACGGGCAGCTGAAATGCCAAGAGTGTTAAGTCCTGGAATTTTATCGACATTCACAGCGCTAACATTTGAACCAACTGGATTGTTTGTGTCTCCAGGCATTTTAACTGAAAAGTAGAAGTCCCCAGCTTTGGCGAGCTTGGGGTCCTTGCAGAACTTCCCATTCACAAACACTGCATCAAACAATCAAATCAGTAAGAATAATATTAATGCCCAGCTACACACAGGAGAAGAGTTAGCTAGATTATACGAATATACATAAAGAGAAGTGAGTAAATACCAGCGTTCTTTGGCTCATCGATGGCTACACAGAAGTCCTGAAGAGGACTGGGGTCAAAAGCGGAGGCAAATGAGGAAGCCAAGGCCAAGAGGACAAAAGCCAGAAGGAAACTTTTCATTGTGATTAGGCTAGTTAGCTACGAACTCAATTCTTCAACGATAAATATTGCTTGGTGAGTGGTAAGAAATGCTGCAAGGCCAGCTATTGTATTTATATACGAAATCCATTGAACTGGTCATCATTGTTTCCCCTGCTCCAAAGCAGATGAAGAAGATTTCCAAATTAGATTCATTCTTTATTAACACAACACAATTTCAAATGTTGCTTAAGTAAAATTGTTCTTCACTGCTTGAATCAGTCCCAGTTTGATAAAAGGACATGGTCCTCTATCTTCGATAACATAATCTAGAAGAATGAACGAAGTCCACACTGATATTTGTTGATGAAAATTCTGACACAACACTGAACAAAAGACAGTTACATCATAAATTAATGTCTCCTATATATTACATAGTATGTTATTTCATAAATTTCAAGTTATATTTAGCCTCACATATTCTCTATTGAATATCATACTTTCTATTGGAAGGTTATTCAGCTGCCATGTGCTTCACTTTAAAAATTATTATTTACTGCATGCCAACTTAGTAGCATTTGCTAAGCCATGATTTTTACTGGGAGAGAGAGAATCACAAAATATATAATTAACTTCTAAATACAAAATAAATGTCTATTTAAATTTCATTTATTTTTTAATCCCTGAAGATCTTATAAAACCATTCTAGAGGTTAGAAAATCGCAAGAACTGTTGATCCAATATTGATAACAATGCACTGCCCTTTCGACTTTAATAAATAAACAAAATCTAACCATGAAGAAACTAAAACTGGGTGACAAATTTTATAATTATACTAATATAATAATAGTTCTACATATAGCCATTTAGGCAGAATTGCCATCAAGTCACACCTAATCTGGTCTACATTGACTCTTGGGTTTTCTTTTCAGAGACGGAGAGTCTTTTTATGTATTTCATTGTTCAATTACAATTTGAAAATGTCAAACCATGAAAATTATATTTTTCTGATTAGTTCAACAATTGGAGAGACTTAATTTTAAGGCTATTAAACATTTTAACTTTGTCTTAGAGATATAATCTCACAATATTTGAACATATTGAAATTCATAAGGTCGGTTAGTCCCCATATAATGTAAACTCAGTCATAGAAGATAGATGTTGAGCAGGTATAATTGGGAAAAAAAAATATAGAGAAATCATTTTGGTCTATGCGAGCAGTTGGAAACAGGAAAACTTATTATTAATTGCAAATGTGAAAGAGTTGGATTAGGCTCTTACTTGTACATCCAGATTTTGGTAATATTACAAGACTATCAGACAATATGCTATTACTTAACAAGACATCCATGCATTGAAGTCTTATTTTTTTTTTTTTTGGAAAATGAATTAATGCATGCATTAATCAAACCACTTTGTCAGACAAAATTCTGAACTTCTGATGCGCTATTAAAATGTATTTGAACCAAAATATATTATTTTTATTTATATATGATTCAAACATAATTAATCTTATCAAAAGCATAACAAAAAAAAAAAAATTATTGATTTTTAATTTTTTGTGTAGTTTGTAAGAATTGTTTCCAAAAAATTTTATGAAAACTCATCACTGTAATTATTAAATTCATTACTTTTTTTTTTTTTTCTCAATGAGAAAGAAACTAACATATTTGCATTACAGACCAAACAAGTCTTTAAATTACAATGAGATTGAAATGAAAAAAAAAAATGTCTCATGACCTAAGTAATTAGAATCTTAAATTGTAGTTATAGACGGCAAAATCTATGGTTGACTCGAATGAGAATGATCATATGAAGACGAGGCCACTAACAATCGCATAAACCTACAAGGACAAAGAAAGTGAACGTGAAGGCTCAAGGGACACTGGTGTGGTGTCTGTCTTAGGCACTCCGACGCTTAAGTCAACACAGCTGAAGGGAATATATAATTAAGGTTGAGAGCGGGAAAAGGTTTATTGGGAGTGTTTGCTAGGCAAGACTATCGGCATAAAGTGGCCGGAGCACGGCCTTACGTCAACTACAGGAAGTATAGTTAGTCGGAACTAAACTTGTCCCAGTTCGTAGGATGACCCTGATCGTAGAGTTATCCAACTTGTTGGACCAATCCGTAGAATGGGCCAACCCATATAATGGATCTTCTTACAATATGGGACATCTCATTGGATGGTCAATCCACAAGATGGATTTAAGTGTGGGTCCAACCGAAAATAGATTAAGGCATTGGGTCGTAGATTGTTTATTTCGTTATTAAGTCTAACAAGGTCCAACATGATTTTTAGCCCATATAATAGTCCTATCAAACTTTTCACATGTTCATTGAATTAAAGGTTACCATTAATCCATCTATGTTTATCTGTTTGATATTTTTCTTCAATATCTCTCATTACTTTCATTAAAGCATGAGAGTCAATTTTTATTTGGTTCAAATAAGGCAGCCGTTTTCCTTTTCTTTTTTTAATCTCGATGTCATTCAAGATGTTAAAATTTTATTAATGATTAAAAAAAAAAAAAAAAAGGATGAGACTAGGGGGAGGCAGCAATTGCATGACAAATGGCAACAAATGACTTTGTCTTACATGGAGACTACTACAAGTTAATAGAAAATCGAGGCTGTTCTTAATCTAGTCTGACTTATTAAGCAAGGCAAAATAACGCAAATAACTATCAAAGAGACCTTCTTGGATAGGAACAGCTGAAAATCAAATAAACATTATTATAATTGACTGCCTCTTGATTTAGAAAATACCTCAAATTGTCTTACACGTTTTGTTTATTTAACATATAAATAAACAAAACGTGTAAATTTAACAGGGGAGGGGGAAGGACTTGTCAGTTTTATAAAAGTTAGGCGTCCTAGCGATATTATACTGGCTCATAGCATTTTACAATTGATTAACAAGGGTCAATTACAATTTGGAGGAAGTCAATTTAATTTGGATTATCCAAAATGTTCACTTTTTTATGATTTATAGCAGTGTTTTAATTAACGCCGAAAAGCATTTGAATTTGCCAAATGTGTTAAATATAAGTTATGAGCAAGTAATCAATTCTGAAAATGAATTAATGCATGCATTAATCAAACCACTTTGTCAGACAAAATTCTGAACTTCTGATTCGCTATCAAAATGTATTTGAACCAAAATATATTATTTTGTAGGATAGATGATTCAAACACAATTATCTTATTAAAAGCATAAAAAAAATTATTAATTGTAAGGGTCAAAGGGCAAACTTAGGTTTTCTATTTTTAATTGATTTTCAACTGATTATGGCTGTGACTATTCAATCGGTCACACCGTTCGATCTAACGATCTCTACTCACAAAACTCTTCTTACTATGTCTCCTAGTAACTGCTGAACGCCAGCTAAGAAAATAAAGTGTATTTTGAGTTTAACAAAATATAAACTTTAGTAATAAAATGGTATTTTAACTTTTTGAGTAGAAAATTGTTTTAAGGCAAACCTGGGTGGGAAAAAATCGTTCACTCTATTAGGAAACTCTCAGACTATATGCTATTACTTAAAAAGACATCCAAGCAATAAGACAATTAATTCATTTTCTTAAAAGGAGGAGATCTCTGGAGACTTATTAATCAAGGAACATAATGTAGATAACTATCAGAGAGACCTTATCGGATAGGAACAGCTGAAAATCAAATAAATACTATTATATGAACTGCTCTGATTAGAAAACAAAGTATTGCTACATTCTATAACTGATCAAACACTCAAATTGGTACTATATACTCACCTTACTAGTTTGATAATAGCATCACTCAGCAAAAAGGTTTTATAAATCATCAAAGTTTTCCGCAGCCCCCTTTCTGGAAAACGTAGTACCTCGCTGATATTTAGATTTTGCTTTATAAATAACAAGAAGTTCGTCGAGGTTTACAAAAAAAAAAAACTAATGAAAATTCAAAATTATTATTTTATGCAGGAAATAGCATAAAGCCATAAACTGTAAAATATTACGCATTACATGTGTAATTGTATCATAAATAAACTATAAATCCTTATTTAAAATATAATAAACACAAACGTGTCAAATTAAGGGGAAGGGGAGGGAGTTGTCAGTTTTGTAAAAGTTAGGCGTCACGCGATATTATGTGGTCATAGCATTTTACAATTGATTAACAAGGGTCAATTACAATAGGAGGAAGTCAAATTAATTGCCGTTTTGAGATTGATTATCCAAAAAGTTCACTTTTTATGATTTATAGCAATGTTTAATTAACGCCGAAAAGCATTTGATTTTGCCAAGTGTGTTAAAACAAGTTATGAACGAGTAATTATTCTTTAATACTGATGTATCGTTAAAATAGAAGTACATACTTATCCATGATATCATTTTCTAAAGTTTAATACTATAAAACATTCCAATGACTTTAGTTTATGCATTTTTTCCCATAAGTTACACATTGAAATTTGTATCATTTTGGTGATCGAGGGAGTCCAATGGAAGAGTAAGGCAACAAAATAAACATAACTAAAAAAAAAACACACTGAGGTATACATAACATGTATGTAGCTCTTTATTACGTCATCATTGTAACTTGTAAAATAAATTAATGAAAACATTTAGCAAAGTAGGAAACATATTTCACTGGATTGACAATATGTTCTTAATTGCTATCCATCCAGAACTTTTTCGGAGATCTTCCACCACTTTCTTGTCCAACTGGAAAGCTTTAGCGAGAGAACCAGGATCAATGGCAGGATCTGATCCAAATACTGCATTTGCGATGGTAATTACACCAGGGTTCTGGCTGCTTAAACCAGCAAAAGCAACGCTTTTGTTTTTCCAATATTGAATTGGAAGTGAATGAGACCAATGGGAAACACAAACACATCACCCTTGTTAAGAACTTTGCTGATAGTGTGTTGTTTGGATTGGAAGTAACGAACCCCAACCAAGAACGGAGTCCCTCCAGGACTACAAGAATCTCAGTGGCACGAGGGTGAGTGTGAGGTGGGTTTTGGCCATAAGGAGCAAAGTCAATACGGGCAGCTGAAATGCCAAGAGTGTTAAGTCCTGGAATTTGATCGACATTCACAGCGCTAACATTTGAACCAACTAGATTGTTTGTGTCTCCAAAAATATTAACTGAAAAGTAGAAATCCCCAGCTTTGGCGAGCTTGGGGTCCTTGCAGAACTTCCCATTCACAAACACTGAAAACATGAAAGAATTGAATTAATATCGAATACATGCCGAGCCATAGAAAGGATGTATACAGAGAGAGTGTGTGCATGTGCGCTGCTAATGTACATTCAAAAATATAAAAATAGAAATTGTGACAGAAACTTAAAACGTACCACCGTGCAGGGGATCATCAACGGCTACACAGAAGTCCTGAAGAGGACTGGGATCAAAAGCAGAGGCCAATGAGGAAGCCAAAGCCAAGAGAATAAAAGCCAAAAGGAAACTTTTCATCTTGATGAGTGGGTTAAGTCTCTCTATTCTTCAAGTATTATTGCTTTAGTAGTCAAGGTGAGATATGTTGCAAGGCAAGTTAGTGTATTTATAGATAAAATTCATTGAACTAGTCTTCATTAGTTCCCCTACTCGAAGAAGATGACGAAGACTTACCAAGTCTTCAATGGTTATCTATTTTTAATTTCCATCAAGAGCAGGTCTTTAACAACAAAATCAAATTGTCAAAGTAAATTTTTTTCTTCATTGCTTACATTACTGCATTTAAATGCATAGAAGAGGTCCGCTTTCGTATCTCACTTAGCTGCTGGTGTTCTTAAATTTCATTGACTTAGTCGTCCAACATGCATGATCAAGAAAATAGTGAATGGATTCACACAGATTTGCTCAAAATAAGACAAAAAAAAAATGTATCGTCTTTATGATCTGCTAGAAATTAATAAGACTAGATTAAATTCTTAAATCAGACATAATCTAATTCCCAATACTGCGTACTAAATTTCAGTAACATAAGGAATAAAATCGTTTACGGAAGCTAATAAAAGGAAGTACGAAAAAATGTACATTTGCTGACCAATCATGAAATTCAGTTGGATTGTGTCTCTAAACCTTCATAATTTCATTTTTGTGCCGGCTAATCTCATGTCCACATGTAATCGGATCTCCAATTCTTGAAAAAAAAAATTATTTGTTTAGGTTGTAGGATCCTTTAAGTGATTTAATAAAAGGAATTGTTTAAATACGTAATGGTTGACAAGAAATAAAAAAAGGGAGTTGCTATTCTTACAAAGAAGCCTACAAAGGAGGCATACAAAGTTAATCTCCACCCTTCATCTTCATCATTTCTCTCTCTCTCTCTTTCTCTTTTTCCGTTTTTCTTTTGTTTTTTCCTTCACTTTGTAAGCTACTTTGTAAACTTCTTTGTAAGTATAGATTTATCCATAAAAAAATATTAAGTGACTAATCACAATGTCCAAGGTTAAACTGTGGTCGATCTCCAGACTCTTGAACCCTATTTGTATGAGTAAACGATTTTTTCCCATCCAAAGTTTGCCTTAATGAACTTTCCCACCCAAAAAGTTTTAAAATACTATTTTTCCATCGAACATTTATATTTCATTAATACCCAAAATGCAATTCACTTTCTTTGTCAATGTTTAACGAGTTATCATGAGCCAAGTTAAGAGGGATTTTGCAAAGTAGAGGCCGGTGAATCGAATGGTGGTGACCGATTAAATATTGGTTGTCGAAATCAGTCGAAAATCAGCTAAGAACAGGAAACTCTAGCTTTGCGGCAACCATCAATCTGCAAGAAATAAGATACCGAAGTAAGAGAGGTTATGTAGAGAGAAGACCGGAGGTTCAAATGGTGATGAGTGGTGACGGAGAGAATTTTTGCTACCGAAATCAGCTTTGAGTAATAACAGATTATTTATTTTGGATGTGAAAGTGGTATTTTGAAACTCTTTCATTAAGGCAAGCCTTGGGTGGGAAAAAGTCGTTTACTCCTATTAGTATATGTGTATCTTCATTTTGTCAAACTCCTTAATTACACCGATGACAATAAGGGTTGGATATAACCTTTTCAAAACTTAATGAAAGCCATCTCGCGGGAATAAGAAAATATGAATGTGTGAATATACAAGTAATAATACACTAACAACCTCTTCTCACAAACTTTCTCTCACAACCTGACACATAAAGCAAGACGTACACTGGTACACACAAGTTTACGTTACTTCTGGTGAGAATTAGTTTAATTTTGTCAGCAATCAGCTGCCGTAATATATATGTTTGTTATTTTACAACTTTCAAGTGTTTATAATTCCTTTTTTTTTTGGGGAATATTTCTTATGGATTTAAGTGTAAAATAATGAATAACGATATACCCCATAATTCCTCTAATGAAAATTATGCCTTAAATCGAGTTTTTGAGGAAAAAATTTCAAAAATTAATCTGATCTTGGCTGGCCAAACTTAATACTAACTTAATTGGATTCAATTCTTAGAACTAGTAGTCTCTGGACTCACTCCAACATAAGAAACCTTGAATGGGAAATTTGGTTCATTACCAACCAAAAAAATAATAATAATAAAAAATAAAAAAAATTTAAGTAACTTATTTACTCAATAATGTTTTACATATCAGAAAATATCCTTCCACTACGGTCTACCTCATTCTTATACTTATTACTTGTAGAGAACATTTCACATTGGGAGTTTAAATAAATATTCTTAGCAATTAATCAACAAATGAGGATAGATTTAATTGTACAGAAGATCTGACTTCTAATTGTGATTTCTTTAAATTTTTTCTTTTTTTTTTTTTGGGGGGGGGGGGGAGGAGACACTAACATAACATTGAATATTGTATATATTAACAATTAAAAGCAAATTAAACAGCATAGAATTTCCCCAAGCTACCATGTGTCTTGTCCAACCCGGATTCAAAGGTCCATTAGGCCCAATCCACAATGAAAGACTTGGATCCAAAAAAACATCTAGAGAACAAATCATGAAGCTTCCAAGATGCTCAAGAATATTCTTTACCCAAATACTTTGTAGATAAGATTATGATTCTTATTTGATATGATTAATCTTGGTCATCCAATCTATTGGATTTATATGAATTTGGACCGTCAGATTTACTTGTAAAACTTCATAGTTGATGTTAAGTTATTTTCATTCCAAACATTGTATTATTGTGAGAGCAATAATGATACAAGAGAGTTTTCTCTTCATCTTTTTCCACTACTAGAAAAACCCTCTTTCTTGACGGGTAATAACTATCAAGAAGGGGGTTTCTTAACCATTCTTTGCCCGTCATTGAAGTTAGTGTCAAGAAAGGGTGATGACCATTTTTTATTTTTGAATTGTCAAGAATTTCTTGACAGATCTCTTGACAGTTATACCCTTGGTCAGAATAATACTAAGGCTACAGACGTTTCTATAATAGTCATCATATGCTCATAGGGTTCTCACTATCAAGATTTGAAACATTTGATAATCTCATCACGATTCTACCATTCTAAAGACAAATATCAATACATATAGATATGATTTACATGATATAGAATAAAAATGTCTTTTATTGATCAATGAACATTATTATAAATAGTCAATTCTACAATAATTGATTGGCTCTATGACACCTACTCTAACAAGAAATACAAGGGACATGACCCCTAACATCACTATGAATTAGTTCTAAGGGAGAATTGGCATGTGAATGTGAGATTGGGAAGTTGTTTTTATTTAACTTGTCTAATTGGAATGCATCACAAAATGTGAAATTGGAGCTCAGAGAAGTGTTTAGTTTTGAGGGAAACTTGTTTTGCAAAGTTGTTTAAATCTAATGTTTGTACTTTGGAGTGTGGGTGTCCCAATCGTTTGTGCCAAATCATAACATCAGTGGCATGTAAGTTAGCAGTTAAACAATGCAAACCAGTAGTATGTGAGTGATTAGAGATATGTAAGTAATCATTGCTGAATGAGACACCAGAAAAAGCAGGAACATAACTAGAATGAGAAACAACTTCAATTGCAACATTATTGTTACTAGAAGTCTAGAATCAGAGAAAGAGACAACTACAGTATGATTTTTATTGTCAATGCAAGAAGGGATACATTTCAAGTTATTATCAACAATTAATTTACTATCAACAAGATAATACATAACAAAAATTTAGCCAAATTTTAACCAATTCTAGACAGTCTTCGAACTATATTTAACAAAAAAAATTAATTTAATAATAATCAAATTTTATTAATAATAATTTTCCATCCTAATAGTCTTAAAACTGTTAAAGATTTTTTTTGTAAATATAAATTTTTAAATATTTTTATTTTGTAATTTATTACCAATTAAATAATAGAATAATGTAATAAAATTCTTTATAATATTCCTCAACCAACAACAATTATCATAATTCATAAATAAATTTAAACATTCGAAAATCTTTGAACCATACTAATTAAGTAAACGAAATTCAACAATAATAGTATATCATTCAATAAAAGTTTAATACATATTTTTTCCCTCATTGACGCCTTGACATTAATGGAACATCAATACCTAAAAAAAGTTTGATATGTACATCGCCCATTCTCCTCTAACTTCATCGATCTCCGCATTTGTGTATATTTCTTTCCTCAAGAACTGTAAAAGATTAAACGTAGATCCAAAAGCACACACTTCAGTGTTTTCCTCAAACATAATGACATTATTATATAATCAGAACTTAAACAATCTAAAGCAACACCAATCCAACCTTCGCTTGGACTAAGCAACCATAGCTAAAACAGGTTGGTTTCAAATCGAGCAACCCTAGAATTCTACTAATTACTCTACCAAGCCCAACCTAGGGA
Source organism: Pistacia vera (assembly GCF_008641045.1). Taxonomy (NCBI): domain Eukaryota; kingdom Viridiplantae; phylum Streptophyta; class Magnoliopsida; order Sapindales; family Anacardiaceae; genus Pistacia; species Pistacia vera. The sequence goes on from NW_022195908.1 coordinate 215,865, forward strand.
ACTGCATTCCAGTTTGAATATTTTCTTTAAGTACAAATTAGGACAAGCTTTCTCCAGCTTAACACATCATATTACAAAAATCAATCCGTTAGGTGAAAAGGCATGAAACAGTTACGAACCAAGAGGGTGATGTGAAGAATAAGTATGATATGAATGTGTAGTTTATAGATCACCATCACACTCAACCAAAGTGTAAAGTTCCAAGACCATTAAGTTTAGAATGGCAAAAGACATGCTTTTTTTCGATGCGAGGCCATCTCTCTCAAGAACAATTTCATGTATTGCAACCAACTAATGCCGGAGCATAAGACAAAAAGTGGGACCGCTTGTGACCCTTCCACTTTCCTGGGAATTTTCCTAGTGCATATTGAACCATAGTAACACTTACTACTATATTAAGTTCCTGTGAATTATTTGATTTTTATACCTCATCACCCCTACCACAAAAATGCCACCAAAACCTCCAAATCGTCAGAGAACTGTTCGAGATGTTGAAATTGAGGAATTAATAAACCAAATCAAAGAACTACAAAAACAACTTGCAAGACAAAGAGTCACGAGATCAAGATGATGAAATCAGTAATAGCTCCAACAATGAAAATGAGGGCACCAATCCATTTAGGGAAGACTCTTTATCTCGAGATGAATCTCTTAGATTCCGTCCGAAGGGCCGAGGCAATGAATTTGGGATTTCAAGCTTCAGAGTAGACATTCGACTACAAAGAACTAGACTTCCAAATGTTACCAAAGTCAGGATCTTCTTCATATAATTCTTTCACAACTTCAAAACCAACAACTCTAGGGTGGAAAGTAAAGCATGACAACAACTTAAGGCATCGACTACCTTGTTTTGTACACCTGATTTGTGTTTGAGAAGAAATAGAAAGGCTCGAAGAAACTCACTCCAATTTGCATGATGCCAGGACGTCGCGAGAACCCCAATCTTAGCGAGGTTGAAAACCCCACTATGGATGCCAATTATGGTGAGGTTAGGATAAACCTCCCTATGGCAAGAATTGCCAAAAAGGCCACCTTGATTGGCTAAGCCAAGGATAACTAAAAGAAACCTCAAAGAGGAAAAGAAAACAAGTGTTTTAACTCAAATATTTTAATAATGATAAGGGATGATTACAAAAGACAAAACAAGGCTTTATTTATAGCCTTCTAAGTGAAAAAGGTAAAACATATATTTCCCATGTAGGACAAAAAGTCAATACAATTAAAAAAAAAAATTTGGTCTTTTTTGTCTTATGCTCCGGCATTATTCTTCCCAGGTTGGAAAAGACTCGTCGTCGAGTTCCACATCTTCATCATGTTCTCCATAGTAAGGAGATAGATCAGCAACGTTGAAAATAGCAAAAACTCCATAATCTCCAAGGAGCTCAATCTTGTAAGCATTATCATTGATAAATTCGAAATGGTCTGTCAACTCGAGGAGACAACTTCGTACGCAACTTAGGGAAACGCTCCTTCCTTAGATGAATCCACACTAAGTCTCCTTCCTTAAATTTAGCCGACCTTCTATGCTTGTTGGCTTGTTGCTAATCTATCTCCTTACTACAGAGAACATGATGAAGACGTGAAACTCGACGACGAGTCTCTTCCAACCCGGGAAGAATAATGCCTGAGCATAAGACAAAAAAAAAAAAAAAAAAATTTAATTGTATTGACTTTTTGTCCCACATGGGAAAGATATGTTTTACCTTTTTCACTTGGAAGGTTATAAATAAAGTCTTGCTTTGTCCCTTGTAATCATCCCTTATCATTATCAAAATATTTGAGTTAAAGCACTTGCTTTCTCTTCCTCTTTGAGGTTTCTTTTAGTTATCCTTAGCTTAGCCAACCAAGGCGACCTTTTTGGCAATTCTTGCCATAGTGAGGTTTATCCTAACCTCACCATAATTGGCATTCATAGTGGAGTTTTCAATCTTGCCAAGATTGAGGTTCTCACGACGTCCCAGCGTCACCAACACTTTTACCGGAACTCAAGCTGGACCAGTATGAGCTGAACCCTATCATAAACAATTATGAATTCTTAGCAATTGTCGATTCCAAGACAATAGAAAAGGTGAAATAGCATGTTATAATATATAGCAATTTAAAACCGGCCATTAACAATTATGACCTCTTAGCAATTTTCATGATTCCAAGTCAAAGGGGAAGGCAAAATGACATGTGAAAACATTATAGCATTTAATAATTCTGCACAAAGAAAAAACTACAAGATCACCAAAAATGAACTAAAGCAAGTTCAATGTTAGAATTAAAAAGCAAGCAAAAGAGAAATAGCGAGAAATCCAAAGCACATAAAGGCTTGGAACTCTAGCTTTAGCAATACAACTACTAAACTCTCACTGCCACTATTGCATGACAGATCAAAGCAAGCAATTTGTTCACAATGTCTAAACATAAAGCATCCATGCTTCTGATGGAAGTCAAGACACTCCTTACATATTATCTAAAACTTTAAGCTGAATTTGAATCTGTGACTTAAATCAATCAAAATTTACCTCCTATCAGAAAATCAACCAGTGTGGCTTTATTTTTTATTTGAGAAGGATTACGTAACAAAGCAATGTGACAACCACTTATAATAAGTCGGCAAAAACAAGTGGGTCCCTGAATGTCTTAACAATTCCAACAGAACCCAAACAGCAAATTATGAAGTCACATCAAGAGAATTCATGCACACCTGTAGTATGTGAGCAAGTGCCATATGGAACTTTTCTAATGGAAGGTCAACAAGACGAGGGAAAATAGGTAGCACCTGAGATCATAAAATTATTAGAACTGTGATAGTATTATTGAATTTGACACCCGTAAATTAGAAACAAAACAATATTCAGTAATGCTCCTTTATGCAATTAACATAAGTTATTCCAATGCAAATACAATCAAATTAGTAACATGGAAATCAGATCATATTAGAGACAACTAACAGATCTCGTTCAATATTTCTCACTAAATGTCCTAGTGTTTTTTACTGCCAAACTTTATAAATTAATACAAAATATCAATTTTAGTTTTAAGTTGACTAACACATTTAATCCAAGCTTAATATTTCAAAAATATTATTTCTTATAGTACACCAAATAGTCAACAGAACAGATAGTATAACCATACCATCAGATGTGTGATCTTCCACATAATCAAACAAACCAATAACTGCCACCAAATAAGTAGACATTATTGGTGATTCTTGATATGAAACTGTTTTTTGATGCCCATCCACTTTCTCCTAAATTCAGTATTAACAGTTTAGGACAATAGACTACATTAAGATGAAAACATGAAAACAGGAGAGGAGAGGTACCTCAGAGAATATTTTATGGAAAGAACAAGAGAAATGAGTTTGATAAGCATATCTAATCCCCTCTGCACCACCAGTATTATAGTCTACATTCTCCGAGCCTCTACTTCACCCTTCCATTAATCATAAGGATAAAAAAAATGANTTCATTACATATTACATCTCTGCTAACTATGATTTTTACCCCTGGTGCAGTTCTGTCCCATAACCTATAGCCTTTAGTGCCCTCTTAATAACCTAGAAGTACACACTTTATGGACATAGGCTCTAGTTTTCCATCACTCGTGTGTGCATATGCAGCACATCCAAACACCCTTAGGTGACTTAGATTCAAGTCCCTCCCTGACCATTTAAATTTTGGGCATTTGAATTCTATGGAGCTATTTGGGCTTCTGTTTATTAAATATGTAACAGTAGTCAATGCTTCTCCCCAAAAGGTTTTTGGAAGGCCTGAAGTAAACAAGAGACACCTAACTTTCTCTAGTAGAGTATTGTTCATCCTCTCAACAACCCCATTTTGTTTAGGGGTTTTCCTCACTGATCTATGCCTTAAAATACCCTGATCCCTACAGTAGTTATCAAATTCCATATTGCAAAACTCCAGTCCATTGTCTGTTCTTAAGGCTTTCACTCTTCTTTCAACCTGATTCTCCACAAGTGTTTTCCAAATTTTAAACTTAGCCAAAGCCTTATCTTTTGACTTCAGTAGGTATACCCATACTTTCCTACTGAAGTCATCAACTATGGAGAGGAAATAGGTATTTCCTCCATGAGATCTAACTCTCTCGGGTCCCCAGAGATCAGCATGGAGATAGTCTAAGCAATTTTTGGATAAATGTATGCCTTTAGTAAAGCTACCTCTATATTCCTTTCCTAAAACACAAGTTTCAAAGAAGTCTAGAGAGGTTATCCTATCTTTACCAAGCAAACCCTGTTGGCTAAGCATATTCATACCCTTTTCACCCATATGCCCTAGCATTAGGTGCCATTTATCAATGGCACTTAGGTTAGAGGAGACCAAAGCACTATTCCCTTTCTCAGGGTAATAACTACCACACAAGAGATACAACCCATTTTTCTTCAGCCCCCTCAACACAATGTGGTTATTCTTAAACACATTTATACAACCCCTTTCAGCTTTATAACTACATCCTGATTCATCTAAGGTGCAAAAGGATATTAGGTTCCTTTTTAATTCAGGAACGTATGTAACATTAGATAATACTATGAGCTTCCCATCATCCAATCTTAGGGTTATATTACCTATTCCTAGCACTCTGCAAGTGTTGTTATTGCCCATGAAAACAGTTTCATACTCACCACCCCTAAAGTTTTGGAACTAATCTCTATTAGGGCTCATGTGGAATGAGCATCCTGAGTCTAACACCCAATCTTGTGTTTGTTTTGTCCTAGACACAGTGAGTACTTATGGGTCAATGGCATTATTCTCAGCACAAGCTACATTACTCTCAGTGTTTACAAATTTTTGTTTTCTAATCCAATCATAACAATTCTTTTTTAAGTGGCCAGGTTTATTGTAGCGAAAACATTTCCTAGTCTCCCCTTTCTTGTTAGTTCCTTTTCCTTTCTTTTTAGTCTTGGACCATGTGTTTCTTTGCATGCGATTAGAGGAACTTCCTAGTTCTATTTTACCTTTTACAAACAGATTATTCCCACTTCCTTTCTGAACCTTCAACTCTAACTCCCTAGCTTTAAGAACTGATACTATAAGGTCTACACTAGGGACAGTACCAGAGTACTGTAAAGCATTCTTGACTACTTGGTAGTCTTCTGTTAGTGAGTTTAAAAGGATCATGGCCAGGCTTGTGTCTCCTAATTCTTGGTCAGTGCCTTCCAGGATTATAGTCATTTTTAAGAATTCATCTAGATTATCTTCTATTGACTTACTACTGTCCATTCTATATGAAAATAGCACCCTTTAAAAAAGCAAGATTGGATGTAGTTTGTAAGGCATACAGAGTTTCGAGTTTACCCTAGAGTCTGATTAGAGCCTTTAATCTATCCGCTTTTCTTAGCACGTTGTCTACCATATTCATCACGATCAAATTGTATGCCTCGTCTATTTCTGCCTTTCTTTTTAACTTGTCCGTCGGCCATCTTTCTGTGCCCTTTTTTAATGCAATCCCTACTTTATTATGTGAAAGTAGGGCCTTCATCTTCTTTTTCCAAAAAGTCTATCTTCCCATCGTACTGGGAGATCTCCATGCGAGTTGAACTCATGATGCTAGAATCAGAAATTGGTTTCAATTCTTGACAATTTCTGGTTTGTTGATAACCTACAGACTCCTAAGAACCTTAGAACCCGACAATTTAGAAAACCCCCAAATTTGTTGAAACCCTAGAATTCAAATTTTCCTAAATTGGGATCTTGAAGTCACACTAGGTTCTACTGTAACTAGCTTTGATACCACTGTTGTAATAACACACACACAAACCTAATTTAACCTATCAGATCAAGCAATCACGAAAAGATTCAACACCACAATTTTACCGTGGTTCACTTTTCCAAGAATGGGAAGGCTACGTCCACGTTGAGCTCCGGAAACAGAAGAAGCTCACTGCACTAATATGAAACAGTTTATAGATTACGGACTCTCGATCAAAAGATCCAAGAAACACCCCGAAATCTATCAATCTTGTAACAATCAACCTAGAGAAAATAACACTAAGATCCCTAGCCCTTAGAGAGACAATAACCCTCTCTCAGAATGACAAACACAATCACTCAACTAGTTACACCGATTAAGATTTCAGAACTGGACAAAATTCTATTTCACAGTTTATTACTCGAGAGAAACCCTATATCAAATACTTAAGACTCATTTGCTTATATACCGTTAACCAGAATTGGACTAACTTTCGCCGTTGGATCTCAAGTTGATTGATGGTCCATATTTCTTCCTGAAACGATAGCGTATTACTTAGTTAAGTAACATGGCATCGTTTCAGTCTTCACACTTACAAAGGCCTTATTTCTCATCTCTAATTCGACAGGTGCAACTGAACCATACAGAGATCCTTAAGGATATAACATGTGTAAAGCCTTCATGGTTCTCATTTTTTATGATAAACATATTAATTTATTATTTAAGGGGAAAAAGGTTTTAAGTTAAATCCACCATAATTGGAACAAAGAACTTGAAAAAAGGACACCAATAGTAGTACTATGAAGAATTTGAGATCGTTGGCCAGCTATTTAGTAATAATGGCGTTGGCCTCACGGTCAAAAAGGGATTGGTGTTTTACCGGAGTGAGTTGAAAAAACTTTTAGCCAAACCTTTAGATTAATTGTGGCATGAAGTAGTAATCTCAGCTTTTTCATTGATATTATTAGATAAATTAGTCAGATATCTTAAAATATATTTTCATAATAAAACATTTACTTAAAAAAATCTATTTTTATCATTATTATGCATATATTATATCTCCTTTTTAAAGATAAAACAATTTACAAATTAAACAAAACACATGTACACCTTAAACTTATTTTATGATATGTGATTTCATCTCTAGATTTTGACCGGACAAAGTTTTTGATTTTCACGCGTTCATTGTAGCTTAAGAATTATTCTAACTAGGTGTAATCTTACGTGTTGCGCGAGTATGTTTATAAATTTCAAGTACTATTGTTTGTCGATAATATAGTATTGTTTATGAAGTGTTATTGAAATCAATGTGATAGTATGCATTGAGCGGGTATGTTTATAAAATTGTATTTCAAATATTGTTGTTTGTCGATAATATAGTGTTGTTTATGAAGTGTTATTGAAATTACTGTGATAGTATTTATGCGAGTGTAAACAGTTTGTATTGAAGTTAATTTACAGTTGAATTGATAATTAAAGTAATAAATAATAAAGAAATTAAGAATAACAATTTGATATAAATATTACAAGTGTGAAATATATATTTAAATAATTTGATATACATTAGACAAGATTGAATGTATACCAATATAATCCATATCAGTTATATTAAATATATACCAATTTAAAATAAGTATAAAATCAAAATGGAATGACATTAAAAATATTTTTAATTCATTAAATAATTTGATTAATATTATTTTGTCGTTAACCCATTTTGATCCACACTTGGACTAGTGTCAGTGTGCCAAACCACCGATGCAACCAGTTTTGTGCGAAAACCAAGTTAACAGTTTTCTAGGGTTCCTTTTTTTCATTTCTCTCTAATTCCTTTACAAATTTCTCTCCTCCTTCTTCACTTCACTAATTTTCTATTTCTTTATCTTCTCTTCTCTTCCTGATTCCTTCACAATCATTGTCAGTCTCATTGTTCCATGCGAGAATAAGATACGATTTCACTAATTTTTTTTTTCTTGTTGCTGTTGTTTAGGTGGAAGGCCCATGCGTGGCATCGGTTTGTTTATTGCTTATATTTCCAATACTGTTGTTTGTATATAATATAGTGTTGTTTATTAAAGAGGCTTTGATACCATGTTTGCTTGAAGAATGGGATGTTTCAACTCGTTGATATCTACTACAGGGTTACAGGCATTATATAAGTAGAAAAACAATGAACTAAATCTCCTAATTATGTTAGTTACAGATTACACAACATACTGACATAATTAGGAGAGTAAACAATATAAAGAGTATCCTAAGACTTACATAAATAGAAGATGAAAAACTGTTTGTTATATTATTTATGTGAATGTGCACGGTTTGTATTGAAGTTAATTTAATGTTGAATTGATAATTAAAGCAATAAATAATAAAGAATTTAAGAATAGCAATTTGATATAAATATTACATGTGTGAAATATATATTTAAATAATTCCAATCAATTTTACAGAGGATTTATATACCCGCGCATTTCATAAAATTAAGAATTGCAATTTGATATAAATATTACATGTGTGAAATATATATTTAAATAATTCTGATCAATTTTACAAGGGATTTATATACCCCCGCATTTCATAAAATTAAGAATATCAATTGGATATAAACATTACATGTGTGTGTGAAATATATATTTAAATAATTCAATATACGTTACATAGGATTCAATGTATCCCAATTTAATCCAAATAAGTAATGTTAAATATATGCCAATTTAAAATAAGCATAAAATCAGAATGGATTGACATTCAAAATATTTTTAATTCATTAAAAAGTATGATTAATATTATTTTGTAGTTAACCTGTTTTGACACGAGGTTGGACCGGTGTCAATGTGCCGAACACTAGTGCAATCAGATTTGTGCAAAAACCGAGTTATCACTTTTCTAGGGTTACCTTTTTTTTTCGTTTATTTCATTTCTCTCTAATTTCTTTACAAATTTATCTCCTCTTTCTCCACTTAACTCATTTTCCCTTTCTTTATCTTCTCTTTGTTCTTCCTTCACTGTCATTATTTCGTGCAAGAATAAGATCCTTTCAGTTTTCTCTTCTGGTGCTGTTGTTGATTTTTCAAAGATGCTTGCAGTGTTTGTCTAGAGCCTTTCTCATATTTTGTTTATTTTTTTTCTAAGAATTTCAGTTGTTTTTTTGTGAAATTTATTCTTCACCTGTGTTTTATGTGATATTGTACAGTTTTGTTTGATCGGCATTGCGTTTGGAGAGTGGATATCAAGTATTTGTTTGAGCTTTTATAGTTTATTTCTGTACAAATATAACGAACTCTATATTTGTAGAGCTTTCAAAAATTAATAAAATTTCATTGTTTGCTTTTCACAGTTGATTTGGCAATAGTTGATAGACAATTGGAGTTGAAAAAGATTCTACAAAATATTGGCACCAACTTAGAGAATCTAAATACTGCAAGATAGAAATTGAAAGATGTCATTGATGGGTTGTGGGATATCATGCATTCCACCATGGGTATTATTGCTGATAACTTATTTAGATAAATGGTTCAACAGCAAGGCAAATTTCATATCAAATGCAACATATAATAAACCAAATTAAAGTTATGTTTGTCTAGTTTCAAATGCTTCAATCCGTGCATCAATTGGAATTTTATTGATCAAGTTATGACTAATTTACTATTGACTGTTTAGTAGAAACTGAAAAACAGAGGAAAGTGGAACGCTTGTGTATTTTGGTGATAGAAATATCCTCATATGGATATCATATCACATTTTCAATAGTATTATTAACTTCCTCAAATAAATGGTTCGGCAGCAAGACAGATTCAATATCAAAGGCAGCATATAATATATCAAATTAAAGCCCTGTCTGTCTAGTTTCCAATGCTTCAATCCGTTCGTCAATTGGACTTTTATTGAGCAGGTTATGGCCAATTTACTACTGAGTGTTCAGTGGAAAGTAAGAAACATAGGAAAGCAAAACCTATTCAGATAAATGGTTCAGTAGCAAGGCAGCATATACTATATCAAATTAAAGCTCTGTCTGTCTACTTTCTAATTCTTCAATCCGTTCATCAATTGGACTTTTATTAAGCAAGTTATGATCAATTTACTACTAATTGTTCAGTGAAAACAAAAAAAACAGAGGAAAGTGAAATGTTTGTGTATTTTGGTGATAGAAACATCCTCGGCTTAATTCCATTCCAATACATGAATCTTTTCCCTATAAACACCAGCAATAGAAATTAATTGATTTTTATATTAACATTGTGAAGAGATATGTTTACCAAATTGTTGAGACCAGCCGTATTGCTGAAGCCAAATAATATAATGTGGTAATAGGCAACCGACGATATCATGGTGGAGTGATATCATATCACATAAATATAGATAGATATTTAATGAGAATGTGAAACATTTGTATTTACGTGAATAGACAGGGACATCGCTGCATGAAGAGTAGTCGGGGTGCGTATGATCGTGACTGGTCGATCTTCTTATTTGAATAAACGAAGTTTTAAGTAGCATTTGAAGCCACTATTTGATATCATATCTTTTCAACCAAATGCGAAGGGTCTCCAGTTATCCAATTCAGCATTTATATATCAAATTAAAGCCTTGTCTGTCTAGTTTCTAATCTTCAACCCATTCATCATTAACTTTTATTGAGAAATTTATGACCAATTTATTATTGACTTTTCAGTGGAAACTGAAAAATAGAGAAAGCGAATGTTTCTATCTTTTGGTGTGTAAAACAAATTGTGTGTCTTTTGGTGTGTAAAACTCCAAAGTACGTGATAACAGATGTTTCTTCAACTGTTGTTAGGCGATCAGAAACTACCACCTTCGATTTGGATGAAGGCTATCTGCTCTCATTAACGACTATACGGTAGTTTCATGATCTTTTTTTTTTGGTTCCTTCTTTTTCAATTTCATTTAGTTTTTATAATTCGGTAACTACAAGCTAAAATCTCAAATTCTCTTCGGCAGATGCTACAGAAAACAATCAGAAAGGCTGATGGAAGAAGTAAGGATGATGTGATCAATGAATTGACGAAGCCATGGTTCAACTACGCTGATTGACACCGTACAAAGACTTGGACTGATTTACAATTTGACATGAGATTAAGAGCATATCGCATATATCCACAATAACAGCGATGATAAATGGAAGAAAGAAATCTACACGCAGTATCTCTGAATTTAGACTCCTCAGACAACATGCTTATTATGTTTCTCAGGTAGTGAAGCTGTTAATTTCTTTGTAGCTATATAAATTGGAGAAAAACAATGCTTTATTACGCTTTTCAACCAAATGCGTGGTTTATGACCTCAGACAAAGGATTCAAAGGTGGTGCTGAATCCTTATCTCTGAGAATGTCATAAATCATTTCATTAACATGATTGAAAAGCGCAAAAAGCTTTTCATGTAGCGGCAGCTGTTCAATTATATTTTTATATATATATACATGTATACACATATATTTGTTCTTCTTAAATTTTACCTTTGTATTTGTTTATAAGTTTTATGTTTCATTCATTTCTCACAAATATAATGTTCTAATTCTACTTCTTTTGCCATGTGCATCAGTGGGCAAGTTATTGCAAGCCTTTTTCAGGAGGCAAATGGTACCACACTCTATAAACCAACATTGGAAAATATATGAAAATGTACTTATTCCATCACGGGCCCTATAATATCAATTAGATCTTTGTCTTCCACAGATCCGATTTTAAGAAGGAATTATAATATAAAGAAAGCAATTCTGCGTGTATACTGGGCATCGTAGTTTTTCGGCTGCAAGATTTTTGGAACTTCAACGAATTAAATGTGTCATATTATCTACACTTGCGTTAAAATGTTACTGAATTTGATTGATTATTATTGTGTTTCTTTCAATTATTCAGGACGAGATAAAATAGGGATGTTCCTAAAGCTTTGCGTGTCACATCAATGACCTGGTTGTTCTGAGGAGCTGCTGGTACACATCAGAACTATGGGAGAAGGTTGGAAGAAGGTGAATAACCCTTATCTCAATAATAATTGTATAGGTTATTGGTACAGAAGGTGAATTTACCCTTATCCAATATACACCAATAGTCAAACATGGTCAAACGTAATTTTATTGGATGAAGTTAAAAGTGGGCAGCATATTGATAATCTTCGAAACTAAGGTTGGCAATTTTAGTTGATGAAATAAGGGTTAACAAATATATTCGGCCATTTTTATTAAAATTTAATATTTAAACTCTGACAATATGCAAGACTTAGTCAAAAACTACCATTAAGCCTTGAATCTTGATGCTAATTAAGTTTGTTACCTTGAAAATTGTATTTCTTGTGAAAATACTTTTTTTTGCCTTCACTCTATTACATTTGTACATGAATTAAAAAATATCATGTTTAAAAGACTTATATACCCCTCACATATTTTAATGACAAATATAAAAAAGGTTTATGGTCTTCACTTGTATTTATTTGTTTTAAGGGATTAGTATTAATATCGTCGAGGTTTGCTGAAAACAAATAAACCACCTTCGGTGTTGGGTACCTCTTTGTTTTGTCTCTTTGTCAATTGCCAACCTTGAATTTCCAAGAAGTAGTGCAAGTCAAGAAGTAGAGGATGCAATGGACGAAGAATCAAAGCATTGTGAATAATGACTTTGGGAACATATTCATCTCCTAAAGATACAAGGCGATAAGAGTTATTGGGTTACAAAACAAAGAAGAATGCGAAAGGAGAAGTCAAAAGATACAAGGCGACGCTCGTACCAAAAGGATAGTCAAAGAGTTGGCATTGCCTATGATAGGTATGTGTTCTCATGCTCACTTAGAAACCATAGGAGTAATCATTTCTTTGGCAGCTCAAATAATTTGAAGATTCATCATATGGATGTAAAGTCTAGTTTTTTGAATGATACTCGAAGAAAAGTTACAGTAAACAATCGTTGGGCTATAAGGGAAAGAGCAAGAAGACAAAGTCTTGAAGTTGAACAAAGCTCTTTATAGTTGAAACAAGCACTTCGGCATGGAATAGCCATATTGATGGTATTTTCAAGAGACGTTTTCACCAAACGCCCTCTTGAGCATGCTCTTTATGCAAGATCAAGAATGAAGATTGTTGATTGTGTGCAATGTTCTGAAAACCAGACTGGACCCGCCGTTCGAACCGGTTCGACCGGTGACCTGCGCATTTCCAGTCCAGAATACTTCAAAAACTGTTAATTGCATTTAAACAGGATTGACCGCGGTGTGACTGCCGGAATAGTGCCGAATTGCCGTCTAATCCCAGTTGATCCCCGCCGGTCTGACACCGATCGAGAGAGAAATCACCACTATTAGACTTGACGGCATCTCCACTACAAAAACCTGCCATTTTCAGTGGCCGTCGTCCAGCCATCATCGCTCTCGTGCACCTAAACTTCACGCGACCGTCAGACTTCTTTGTTGATTCCGACAATTTCCGATGCCAATGGAACTCCTTGGCACACCATCAGAGTCGTCGGCACCTACACATCAAAAGCCCGAAGATTCCACTTCGATTGGTCGTCGATCGTTGCTGCCGCCACCACCCACCAAATCTTTGAGCAATAGGGTTGTTTTAGATAGATTTCAAATCTTAAGGAGTGTTGTATGGGTTGTTTTTATGAATTAACCTTCAAGGCCTAAAGGTAATTTTAATTACGCCCAACCGACCTACCATAGGAAACCGGACCCTTGAACGGTCATTGTCCGTTCCGTTTTTCAGAATATGATTGTGTGTTTATATACCTAATTAGTAAATTCGCGTAAAAGTGAATTCATGATTTTATTTGGGCAGCCATATATTTGTGAATTATATGTCCCAGTCGAATTATTCACGACTATAAGATCATATTTTTGTGGACAAAAATTCATTATTTGATAGGGAAACAACGCCGTTTTAGGGGGTTTTTTGTCAGATTAAACGAAATCTCCTCTTGTTTGGTCTTCTCTTCGTCTCTTCTTCAACTATCAAATATCAATTATCAATGAAATCAAACAAAAAACAGCCGTATCATTGAATCTTGCTCTTTTCTTCTCTTTTGAGTCTTGATCTCTTCTTCCCTTCTCTTTTTAACTCTCTTTTCCAAGACTTCAAGCCTCAGGTTCACCTTCATATTCATCCTTCTCTTTTTAACCTCTTTGAATCTTGTATGTTGGTGGAGTGGATTGCTTTGTTGTTTTCTAGTGTGTGAGTAGTAGTAGGGGTTGGCTTGGTGTTTTAATTGGATTCTTGATTTGTTATGTGGGATGATTGATTTTAGTATAAACATGTTTGATGAAATGCATGTAAGAGTTCATTTGACTGTGATTTTTGCTTGCGCAATGTGGAGGTGAGCTACTGGGCTTCACTTAATGTTGCTAGTTTCCCTCAAGATTTTGGTTTAAAATTTATTGATTACTCATTGATAATACCATTGATTTCCTTCTTATCTGCTTGCCAGTCTTCAAATTCAACTAGGTGGGTCATAAACTGTTAGATGGGTGGAATGTAGATACAGAACTGTATTTTGAATTTTGATTACTGTATCGAAATGGTATTTTGAAAGTCATGGCCAAATTAGACTTGTCATCCTTTGCGGTTTTGCCTTGACTTGCACACGTATTTTGAATTTAGCTTTGACCTCTATGGCATCTTTTACACAAATTACTATATCACAATGCATTGTAAACATCGGTCAAATTAAGCGTAGAGAGCTATTTCGATGCATAAGGATGCAACAAACAAAATGCTTTAAACGAGAAATACCAAATCATCTGACTTAAAAAAGAAAAAAATACAGTTTCTTTCTAGCTTTAGACAAAATAAAAGGAGAGAGTTCATGAAATTCCAGAATGTTTAAATTATATAATACAATCTTGTTATTTAATGCTACCATTTCATAGTTATAATCTATTCTCAACAAAAAAAAGATGGCTTCGTTTGTTTCGCTTTTGGAGAACTATTTATTTCCAAAAAAGTTAACAGTAAAATTCATTATTCCCAAAATATTATTCTATATTTTTCAATTCTTTTAAACCTCTAAATTTGTTATTTAACTAAACACACCCCAAATATTTTTTTTAGAAATTGCAAAAATACTCCAACCATCCTCCGTGGTGGTGCCGGCTGTCCATATTTAATGGTGGGTTGGGGGATTTTTGTTAACTTTCAACATTTTATAAGGGGTGTTTAGTAAATAAAACACATAGGGGATTTTTTGTTATTATTCCAAATCTTACATCGTAATACCCACCCAATTTAATTTTTTTCCAAAATATTATTCTAAAAACTATTAGAATAATGAACCAATATGCATGAATTCTCACACAACTAAAAAAACCCCCTTTCTTAACTGTATTCTGTCAAGAAGAAGGTTTCTTAACAATTCTTCACCGCGTTGAAGCCAATGTCAAAAGGATGGTAATCGTTCTTAAACTGTCATAATTTCTTAATAGATCTCTGACAATTATTACCCGTAAGGATTTAACCAAATTTTAACCAATCATTCTACATTCTTCGAACTTCGAGATTTTATAACCAAAAAAAAATTATTAATTAATTAATTTAATTTAGAATATATATATAACAAATTTTATTAATAATAATTTCCACCATTGATAGTCTTAAAATGTCAAGGATTTTTTTTGTAAATATTTTTTTTAAATATTTTATTTTGTAATTTATTACCAATTAAATAATAAATATACATGAAATTCTTCATAAATTCCTAAGCCAACAACAATTATCACAATTCAAAATAAATTAAACATTCAACATCTTTGAATCATACTAATACGTAAACGAAATTCAAACAATAGTAGTATATCATTCAACCAAAAGTTTAATACTATTTTTTTTCCCTCATTAACGCCTTGGCATCAATGAAAACTCTATAACTAAAAAAGGATCAATGAAACATCTATAACTAAAAAAAGTTTGATACTACATTGCCCATTCTCCTCTACTTCATCGATCTCTGCATCTGTGTATATTTCTTTCCTCAACAAACAGTAAAAGATTAAACAGAGATCCAAAAGCACACAATTTAGTGTTTTCCTCCAAACATAGCAAACATAATGACATTATTATTTATCAGAACTTAAACAATCTAAAGCGACACCAATCCAGCTTAGCTTGGACTAACCAACGATGGTTGAAAATAGGTTGGCTTCAAATCGGCAAACCCCCAAAATTCTACTAATTACTCTACCAACCCAACCTGGGAACCGCATTCCAGTTTGATATATTTCTCTGTGTACAATTAAGGACAAGCTTTCTCCGGCCTTAGCAATCATATTACAAAAATCAATCCATTAGGTGAAAAGGAATAAAACAGTTACGGACCAAGAGGGTGATGGAAAATAAGTATGATCTGAATGTGTAGTTTATAGATCACCATCACAGTCAACCAAGTGTAAAGTTTCCAGACCATTAAGTTCATGACAAGACATGCCTTTTTCAGGTGCAAGGCCATCCTCTCTCAGGAACAATTTCATGTATTGCAACCAACACTTGTAACCGGAGTTAAAGCTGGACCATGTAGCTGAACCTGTCATAAACAATATGAATTCTTAGCAATTGTCGATTCCAAGACAATGAACAAGGTGAAATAGCATGTTATAATATATAGCAATTAAAACCCGCCATTAACAATTGACCTCTTAGCATTTCATGATTCCAAGTCAAAGGGGAAGGCAAAATGACGTGAAAACATTATAGCATTTAATAATTCCGCACAAAGAAAAACTACCAAGATCGCCCAAAATGAACTAAAGCAGTTCACTGTTTGAAATTAGAAAGCAAGCAAAGAGAAATAGCGAGAAATCAAAGCACAAAAATTGGCTTGGAACTCTAGCTTTAACAATAACTACCAAACTCTCATGCCACTATCGCATGACAGACAAAGCAGCAATTTGTTCACATGTCTAACATATATTAACTAAGCATCCATTCTTCTGAGGAAGTCAGAACACTCCTTACATATTATCTCAAACTTTAGGCTGAATTTAATCTGTGACTTAAATCAATCATATTTTACCTCCTATCAGAAAATCAACCAGAGTGCTTATTTTTTTCTTTGAGAAGGATTACATAACAACGCATTTTGACAACCACTTATAATAGTAGGCAAAAACAAGTGGGTCCCTGAATGTCTTAACAATTCCAACAGAACCCAACAGCAAATTATGAAGTCACGTCAAGAGAATATTAATCTAAAACTTTAGCTGATTTGAATCTGTGACTTAAATCAATCATAATAATTTACCTCCTATCAGAAAATCAACCAGAGTAGCTTTATTTTTTTCTTGAGAAGGATTACATAACAAACAATTGACAACCACTTATAATAAGTAGGCAAAAACAAGTGGGTCCCTGAATGTCTTAACAATTCCAACAGAACCCAAACCAAATTATGAAGTCCACGTCAAGAGAATTCATGCACCACCTGTAGTATGTGAGGAAGGTCATCGGAAATTTTCTAATGGAAGGCCAAAAGGCGAGGGAAATAGGTAGCAACCTGAATCATAAAATTATTAGACCTGTGATTGTATTATTGAATTTGACATCCATAAATTAAAACGAAACAATATTCAGTAATGCTACTTTATGCAATTAACATAATTTATTCCAAGCAATACAATCAATCAGTAACTGGAAACAGATCATATTAGAGACAACAACAGATCTCGTTCCATATTTCTCGCGAAATGCCCTAGTGTTTTTTTACTGCCAAACTTCATAAATTACTACCAAATATATCCAATTATAGTTTTTAAGTTGACTAACACATTATAATCCAAGCTTAATATTTCAAAAATATTGTTTTCTTATAGTACAATCAAAAATAGTCACAGAACATATACTTTTCTTATAGAATTAACCAGAAATATGGAAGAAAAGTCAATAGAAAATATAGTATAACCTACTCATCAGGATGTGGTGATCTTCCACGCAAAACAAACCAATAACACTGCCACCTAATAGTAGACATTATTGGTGATTCTTGATATAAACTGTTTTTTGATGCCCACCACTTCCCCTAAATTCATATACAGTTTAGGATAGTAACTACATTAAGATGAAAACCATGAAAACAGGAGAGGAGAAGTACCCTCAAAGAAATTTATGGAAAGAACCAGAGAAATGAGTTTGATAAGATATCTAAACCCCTCTGCACCCACCAGTATTATAGTCTACATCTCCGAGCCTCTACTTCACCCTCCCTTTAATCATAAGGATAAAAAAAAAAATGATTCAGTTAATTTGAAACCTTTATGTGACACAAGAATCAAAATGCATACATTTTGAAATCTTTAATATGTAAAATAAAGTGCCTTCCTGTAAAAACACCGAACAATACTAAAGACAGACCAAAGATACCTAAATGACTATAGAATCACAAATAAGAAGTGAAAGAATACATAATAAATGAAAAAAAGAAGAGGGAGAAAGAAGAAAAAGAGTAGTTACCATGTCATACTGAGCCCTCTCTAGAATCTTGCGAATCTGCATATATCCAAATGAGCAAATCATCATAAGAGAATTGGAGCTAGTTGGACCATGTCAGAACAAGATCAGTTATATTTTTAGTAGGAAGACAGAAATTAACAATCATTATGCTAATGGACAGAGAAAACACAACTATCGACTATATCACACATCAAAATAAAATAATTATTATTATTATATTGGACTTACAATCAATCCAAAAGCTACAACCCATAAGCACTCTTATCTCTTGAAATTCACTCTTTGCAAAAGGTATTCTCTATTTGCATCTGGATGATACTTCTGGCAAGCTGCACAATTTTGTGGATGCCAACATCTTAGACAATAGCCATAAAAAAAAAGGTCTGTTAGATGATGGATAATCACTTAACCAAGTGCAGACATGATTTCCCAATGGCATAAGTGGTAGAAAAATATCTGGCAACGCTGCCAACCTCAAATACCCCTAGATTCATAGTACTAGTAAAATTAGATGCATCTCCGGTGTGCCTTTCCAAGTTCCATTAAGGATTCCACAAGCAAAACTATTCCTAAAAGTAAAAATAGCCCACATAGTTTTCACCCAAACACTAAAGCCACCTATTTTAAAGAGCTAAGGAAAAATTAAGCCACTGACCCCATAAAGAACAGCTACCAGTGATTGCAAGATGCCAGAAAAGAAAGAACAATCCATCAGAAGATGTTTTACACTACAGTAAGGGATTTCTTATGATTAAAATGTAATTCCCTAACTTAAAAGCATATTAAGTGCTCAAATACTCATGGCATGAAACGCCTTTTTTATCTCATCCTGGCTCGCATTTTTAGGAACACCAAGAACTTCGTAGTAGTCTCGCTGATTGGAGTAGCAAGATCCTTGAAAATACATTACAATAGAATAATAAGAACCAAACAAATATAGAATGCTCACCCATAAAAAATGGTGAAGAAATACAACAAAAACCTGTAGCATGAATACAGCGCTTCGCCAATAACATTCCCGTGGTTGCAAAATCAGCATGTTTCTGAATAACAAAGGGAACAGAAATCATCCTCATCTTAAATAGCATTTTAAGAAATTCTTCTACTTCTCTCCAACATAAAATCCAAAAAGTAACAAAAATGCAACAGCTCCACGAAACCAAAGCTTTTCTCCCACCAAAATCAGTGTTTGACAACAATCAGCGTTGTAGAGAGCACCTTGAGTGATGAAGTTGAAAAGAAAGAATTAAAAGTTAAAACCCTAAATTGAAAATATTATTGACAACAATAATCACCTTGAGCCGTGAAGTTGGATTTAGAATGAATCAGCGTTGTAGAGAGATTCTGCGATTCAGTGGAAAAAAATTTGGTTTTTGGGCGGGAGAATTTTGGGCAGTAGATAATTGGTTTTTAGGGGAAGTCCGTTTGTTTCCATATTTGACATGTATTCCTATCCCCAGAATAACTGTTTGATCATTATCAAAATACTATTATATTTTATTCAATTATTTTTAAATCTCTTAAGTTTATTAATTTAATTAAATACCTTTAAAAAAATTTAAAAATTAACAAAAACACTCCTACCTATCTACATTTATCAGATTTTGACCACCACCATCAAAAGATAGCCAGAATCTGGTATAATGACACACTATGAGCTGGATCTGACCGATAATGTACGGAAAAATGCTAGATCTACTATCAAAGATCTGGCTGTTAATCTTTGGTTGTAGCTGGTTGTCAACGACAGCCATCTTTGGTCGTCGCTGATGGCCAGATTTGATTATCGACAGCCAAAAATAGTCGTAGATCTAACCTTTTCCAATCAAATCCGTAGTGGGTCTGGCCAGAAAATGTCATATCAGCACACGAACGGCTAGATCCGACCATTCGTGCACCGTAATGCCAGATTCCGACGATGGTGGCTTGAATCTGGCAATTGTGGGTGGGGATAGTTTTGTCATTTTATAAAAATTTTATATATTGGGGTGTTCAGTAAATTAGCAAATCTAGAGGGCTGTTTTATTAATTTTTAAATCTTACCTCGTTATTCTCACCCAACTCTAAAAATATCAAAAATCTTATCCAAAATAATGAAACAAACTGTTGTTTATTTTATTTTATTGTATATTTTAATATTTTATAACCCTAAACCTTTGCCTTCATGAAAAAAAAAAAAAAAAAAGGNAAGGTTTATGGTCACTTCACTTGTATTTACTATTTGTTTTAAGGGATTAGTATTAAATATTGTCGAGGTTTGCCGAAAACAAATAAACCCCCTTAGGTGTTGGGAACTCTTTGTTTTGTCTCTTTGTCGATTGCCAACCTATGAATTTCCAAGAAGTAGTGCAAGTCAAGAAGTAGAGAGATGCAATGGACGAAGAAATCAAAGCAATTGTGAATAATGACATGTGGGAACATATTCATCTCCTAAAAGATACAAGGCGATAAGAGTTAAGTGGGTTTACAAAACAAAGAAGAATGCGAAAGGAGAGATCAAAAGATACAAGGCGACGCTCGTACCAAAAGGATATTGTCAAAGAGTTGGCATTGCCTATGATAAGGTATGTGTTCTCATTGCTCACTTAGAAACCATAGGAGTAATCATTTCTTTGGCAGCTCAAAATAAGTTGAAGATTCATCATATGGATGTAAAGTCTAGTTTTTTGAATGGAGTACTCGAAGAAGAAGTTTACAGTAAACAATCGTTGGGCTATGAAGGGAAAGAGCAAGAAGACAAAGTCTTGAAGTTGAACAAAGCTCTTTATAGATTGAAACAAGCACTTCGGGCATGGAATAGCCATATTGATGGGTATTTTCAAGAGAACGGTTTCACCAAACGCCCTCTTGAGCATGCTCTTTATGCAAGATCAAGAATGAAGATGTTTTGATTGTGTGCAATGTTCTGAAAACCAGACTGGACCATCCGGTCGGACCGGTTCGACCGGTGACCTGCGGCATTTCCAGTCCAGAATACTTCAAAAACTGTTAATTGCATTTAAACAGGATTGGACCGCGGTTGGACTGCCGGAATAGTGCCGAATTGCCGTCTAATCACAGTTGAATCCCGCCGGATTCTGACACCGATCGAGAGAGAAATCACCACTATTAGACTTGACGGCATCTCCACTACAAAAACCTGCCATTTTCAGTGGCCGTCGTCCAGCCATCATCGCTCGTCGTGCACCTAAACTTCACGCGACCGTCAGACTTCTTTTGTTGATTCCGACAATTTCCGATGCCAATGGAACTCCTTGGCACCACCATCAGAGTCGTCGGCACCTACACATCAAAAGCCCGAAGATTCCAGCTTCGATTGGTCGTCGATCGTTGCTGCCGCCACCACTCACCAAAATCTTTGAGCAATAGGGGTGTTTTAGATAGATTTCAAATCTTAAGGGAGTGTTGTATGGGTGTTTTTTATGAATTTCAAACCTTCAAGGACTAAAAGGTAATTTTATAAATTACGGCCCAACCGACCTATCCAATAGGAAACCGGACCCTTGAACGGGTCATTGTCCGGTCCGGTTTTCAGAATATTGATTGTGTGTTTATATACCTAATTAGTAAATTCGCGTATAAAAAGTGAATTCACGTATTTTATTTGGGCAGCCATATAATTTGTGAATTATATGTCCCAGTCGAATTATTCACGAACTATAAGATCATATTTTTGTGGACAAAAATTCATTATTTGATAGGGAAAACAACGCCGTTTTAGGGGGGTTTTTGTCAGATTAAACGAAATCTCCTCTTGTTTGGTCTTCTCTTCGTCTCTTCTTCAACTATCAAATATCAATTATCAAATGAAATCAAACAAAAAACAGCCGTATCATTGAATCTTGATCTCTTTTCTTCTCTTTTGAGTCTTGATCTCTTCTTCCCTTCTCTTTTTAACTCTCTTTTCCAAGACTTCAAGCCTCAAGGTTCACACTTCATCTCTTCTCTTTTTAACTCTCTTTGAATCTTGTATGTTGGTGGAGTGGATTGCTTGTGTTTGTTCTAGTGTGTGAGTAGTAGTAGTAGGGGTTGGCTTGGTGTTTTAATTGGATTCTTGATTTGTTATGTTGATGGATTGATTTATGTATAAAACATGTTTGATGAAATGCATGTAAGAGTTCTATTTGACTGTGATTTTGCTTGCGCAATGTGGGAGGTGAGCTACTGGGCTTCACTTAATGTTGCTAGTTTCCCTCAAGATTTTGGTTTAAAATTTATTGATTACTCATTGATAATACCATTGATTTCCTTCTTATCTGCTTGCCACGTCTTCAAATTCTAACTAGGTGGGTCATAAACTGTTAGATGGGTGGACAATGTAGATACAGAACTGTATTTTGAATTTTGATTACTGTATCGAAATGGTATTTTGAAAGTCATGGCCAAATTAGACTTGTCATCCTTTGCGGTTTTGCCTTGACTTGCACACGGTATTTTGAATTTAGCTTTGACTCTATGGCATCTTTTACACAAATTACTATATCACAATGCATTGTAGAACATTCGTGTCAAATTAAGCGTAGAGAGCTATTTCGATGCATAAGGATGCAACAAACAAATGCTATTAACGAGAAATACCAAATCATCTGACTTAAAAAAAAAAAAATACAGTTTCTTTCTAGCTTTAGCAAAAAAAAGAGAGAGAGTTCATGAAATTCCAGAATGTTTAAATTATATAATACATTCTTGTTATTTAAATGCTACCATTTCATAGTTATATCTATTCTCAACAAAAAAAAGATGGCTTCGTTTGTTTCGCTTTTGGGAATACTATTATTATTATTTCCAAAAGTTAAACAGTAAAATGTCATTATTCCCAAATATTATTCTATTTTTTCAATTTCTTTTAAACCTCTTAATTTTGTTAATTTAACTAAACACCCCCAAATATTTTTTTAGAAATTGCAAAAATACTCCACCACCATCCTCCGGTGGTGGCCGGCTGTCCATATTTAATGGGTGGGTTGGGGGTATTTTTGTTAACTTTCAACATTTTATATGGGGTGTTTAGTAAATAACAAACATAGGGGATATTTTTGTTAATTTCCAAATCTTACACGTATACCCACCCATATTTAATTTTTTCCAAAATATTATCTAAAAACTATTAGAATAATGACCAAATATGCATGAATTCTCACACTACTAAAAAAACCCCCTTTCTTAACTGGTATATCTGTCAAGAAGAGGTTCTTAACAATTCTTCACCGTCGTTGAAGCCAATTTCAAAAAGGATGGTAATCGTTCTTAAACTGTCAATAATTTCTTAATAGATCTCTGACATTATTACCCGTTAAGGATTTAACCAAATTTTAACCAATCATTAACATTCTTCGAACTGTCGATATTTAACCAAAAAAAAATTAATTAATTAATTAATTTAATTTAAGATAATAATAATAATCATTTTTATAATAATAATTTTCCACTTTTAGTCTTAAAAATGTCAAGGATTTTTTTGTAATATATTTTTTTAAATATTTTTATTTTGTAATTTATTACCAATTAAATAATAAAATAATACAATGAAATTCTTCATAATATTCCTAAGCCAACAACAATTATCACAATTCATAAATAAATTAACACATTCAACAATCTTTGAATCATACTAATTAAAAACGAAATTCACAATAGTAGTATATCATTCAACAAAAGTTTAATACATATTTTTTTCCCTCATTAACGCCTTGGCATCATGAAAACTCTATACCTAAAAAAGAGCAATGAAACACATCTATAACTAAAAAAAGTTTGATACGTACATTGCCCATTCTCCTCTACTCTCATCGTCTCTGCATCTGTGTATATTTCTTTCCTCAAAAACAGTAAAAGATTAACATAGATCCAAAAGCACACAATTAGTGTTTTCCTCAAACATAGCAAACATAATGACATTATTATTTAATCAGAACTTAAACAATCTAAAGCGACACCAATCCAGCCTTAGCTTGGACTAAGCAACGATGGTTGAAATAGGTTGGCTTCAATCGGCAAACCCCAAAATTCTACTAATTACTCTACCAAGCCCAACCTAGGGAACCGCATTCCAGTTTGAATATTTCTCTGTGTACAATTAGGACAAGCTTTCTCCGGCCTTAGCACATCATATTACAAAATCAATCCATTAGGTGAAAAGGATAAAAACAGTTACGGACCAAAGTGATGGAAAGAATAAGTATGATCTGAATGTGTAGTTTATAGATCACCATCACAGCAACCAAAGTGTAAAGTTCCAAGACCATTAAGTTCAGAATGACAAGAGACATGCTTTTTCAGTGCAAGGCCATCTCTCTCAGGAACATTTCATGTATTGCAACCAACACTTGTACCGGAGTTAAAGCTGGACCAGTAGAGCTGAACCCTGTCATAACACTATGAATTCTTAGCAATTGTCGATTCCAAGACAATAGAAAAGGTGAAATAGCATGTTATAATATATATCATTTAAAACCCGCCATTAACAATTTGACCTCTTAGCAATTTTCATGATTCCAAGTCAAAGGGGAAGGCAATGACGTGAAAACATTATAGCATTTAATAATTCCGCACAAAGAAAAAACTACAAGATCGCCAAAATGAACTAAAGCAAGTTCACTGTTGAAATTAGAAAGCAAGCAAAAGAGAAATAGCGAGAATCAAAGCACTAAAATTGGCTTGGACCTCTAGCTTTAACAATACAACTACCAAACTCTCACTGCCACATCGCATGACAATCAAAGCAAGCAATTTGTTCACAATGTCTAAACATAGTTAACAAGCATCCATGTTTCTGATGGAAGTCAAGACACTCCTTACATTTATCTAAACTTTAGGCTGAATTTGAATCTGTGACTTAAATCAATCATAATTTACCTCCTATCAGAAAATCAACCAGAGTTGCTTTATTTTTTTCTTTGAGAAGGATTACATAACAAGCAATTTGACAACCACTTATAATAATAGGCAAAAACAGTGGGTCCCTGAATGTCTTAAACATTCCAACAGAACCCAAACAGCAAATTATGAAGTCACGTCAAGAGAATATATTATCTAAAACTTTAGGCTGAATTTGAATCTGTGACTTAAATCAATCATAATTTACCTCCTCAGAAAATCACCAGAGTAGCTTTATTTTTTTCTTTGAGAAGGATTACATAACAAAGCATTGACAACCACTTATAATAAGTAGGCAAAAACATGGGTCCCTGAATGTCTTAACAATTCCAACAGACCCAACAGCAATTATGATCACGTCAAGAGAATTCATGCACACCTGTAGTATGTGAGGAAGTGTCATCTGGAAATTTTCTAATGGAAGGCCAAAAAGGCGAGAAAATAGGTCACCTAGTCATAAAATTATTAGACCTGTGATGTATATGAATTGACATCCATAAATTAGAAACGAAACAATATTCAGTAATGCTACTTTATGCAATTAACATAAGTTATTCCAATGCAAATACAATCAAATCAGTAACAGGAAATCAGATCATATTAGAGACAACTAACATCTCTGTTCCATATTTCTCGCTAAATGCCCTAGTGTTTTTTTTTACTGCCAAACTTCATAAATTATACCAAATATCCAATTATAGTTTTAAGTTGACTAACACATTTAATCCAAGCTTAATATTTCAAAATATTGTTTCTTATAGTACATCAAATAGTCAACGACATATCTTTCTTATAGAATTAACCATGAATATGGAAGAAAAGTCAATAGAAAATATAGTATAACCATCACATCAGATGTGTGATCTTCCACATATCAAACAAACCAATAACAACTGCCACAAATAGTAGACATTATTGGTGATTCTTGATATAAAACTGTTTTTTGATGCCCTCCACTTCCCCTAAATTCATATTAAAGTTAGGATAGTAGACTACATTAAGATGAAAACATGAAAACGGAGAGGAAGTACCTCAAAGAATATTTTATGGAAAGAACCAGAGAAGATTTGATAACATATCTAAACCCCTCTGCACCACCAGTATTATAGTCTACATTCTCCGACCTCTACTCCCCCTTCCATTAATCATAGGATAAAAAAAAAAAATGATTAGCTAATTTGAAAACTTTGTGTGACACAAGATCAAAATGCATACATTTTGAAATCTTTAATATGTAAAAGTTAAGTGCCTCCTGTAAAAACACGAACAACACAGAAACCAAACAGACCTATGACTATAGAATCACAAATAGAAGTGAAAGAATACATAAGTAAATGAAAGAAAGAGAGAGAAGAAGAAAAAGAGTAGTTACCATTCATACTGAGCCTCTTCTTAGAATCTTGCAGAATCTGCATATACCAGAATGAGCAAATCATCATAAGAGAATTGGAGCTAGTTGGACCATGTCAGAACAAGATCAGTTATATTTTTAGTAGGAAGAACAGAAGTTAACAATCATTATGCTAATGGACAGAGAAAACACAACTATCAGACTATCCCATCAGAAAATAAAAATAATTATTATTATTATTTTGTAC
This sequence comes from Pistacia vera, assembly GCF_008641045.1. NCBI lineage: Eukaryota > Viridiplantae > Streptophyta > Magnoliopsida > Sapindales > Anacardiaceae > Pistacia > Pistacia vera. The sequence goes on from NW_022195908.1 coordinate 242,482, forward strand.
TTCACAATCAACCAAAGCTACAAACCTCATAAGCATCTCTTATCTCTTGAAATTCACTCTTTGCAAAAGATATTCTTATTTGCATCTGGATGATACTTCTTGGCAAGCTGCACATTTTTGTGGATGCCAACATCTTAGACAATAGCCATAAAAATAAAAGGTCTGTTAGATGATATAATCACATTAAACCAAGTGCAGACATGATTTCCCAATGGCATAAGTGGTAGAAAAATATCTGGCAACGCTGCCAACCTCAAATACCCCAGATTCATAGTACTAGTAAAATTAGATGCATCTCCGGTGCCTTTCACTTCCATTAAGGTTCCACCACAAGAAAACTACTATCTATAAGTAAAAATAGCCCACATAGTTTTCACCCAACACTAAAGCCACCTTTTTTAAAGAGCTAAGGAAAAATTAAGCCACTGACCCCATAAAGAACAGCTACCAGTGATTGCAAGATCCAGAAGAAAGACAATCCATCAGAAGATGTTTTACACTACAGTAAGGGATTTCTTATGATTAAAATGTAATTCCCTAACTTAAAAGCATATTAAGTGCTCAAATACTCATGCATAAACGCCTTTTTTATCTCATCCTGGCTCGCATTTTTAGGAACACCAAAACTTCGTAGTAGTCTCGCTGATTGGAGTAGCAAGATCCTGAAAATACATTACAATAGAATAATAAGAACCCAACATATAGAATGCTCACTAAAAAATGGTGAAGAAATACAACAAAAACCTGTAGCATGATACAGCGCTTCGCCAATAACATTCCCTGGTTGCAAATCAGCATGTTTCTGAATAACAAAGGGAACAGAAATCACTCATCTTAATAGCATTTTAAGAAATCTTCTACTTCCCTCCAACATAAAATCCAAAAAGTAACTAAATGCAACAGCTCCACGAAACCAAGCTTTTCTCCCACCAATCAGTGTTGACAACAATCGCGTTGTGAGAGCACCTTGAGTGATGAAGTTGAAAAGAAAGAATTAAAAGTTAAAACCCTAAATTGAAATATTATTGACAACAATAATCCTGACCTGAGCCGTGAAGTGGTATTAGAATGAATCAGCGTTGTAGAGAGCTTCTGCGATTCAGTGGAAAAAAATTTGTTTTTTGGCGGGAGAATTTTGGGCAGTAGATAAGGTTTTTTAGGGGAAGTCCGTGTGTTTCCATATTTGACATGTATCCTATCCCCAGAATAACTGTTTGATCATTATCAAATACTATTATATTTATTCAATTATTTTTAAATCTCTAAGTTTATTATTTAATTAATACCTTTAAAAAAATTTAAAAATTACAAAACACTCCTACCTATCTACATTTATCAGATTTTGACCACCACCATCAAAATAGCCAGAATCTGGTATAATGACACACTATGAGCTGGATCTGACCGATAATGTACGGAAAAATGCTAGATCTACTACTACAAAGATCTGGCTGTTATCTTTGGTTGTAGCTGTGTCAACGACAGCCATCTTTGGTCGTCGCTGATGGCCAGATTTGATTATCGACAGCCAAAATAGTCGTAGATCTAACCTTTTCCAATCAATCCGTAGTGGGTCTGGCCAAATGTCATATCGCACACGAACGGCTAGATCCGACATTCGTGCACCGTAATGCCAATTCCGACGATGTGGCTTGAATCTGGCAATTGTGGGTGGTAGTTTTGTCATTTTATAAAAATTTATATATTGGGGTGTTCATAATAATTACAATCTAGAGGGCTTTTTATTAATTTTTAAATCTTACCTCGTTATTCTCACCCAACTCTAAAAATATCAAAAATCTTATCCAAAATAATGAAACAAACTGTTGTTTATTTTATTTTATTGTATATTTTAATTTTTAAACCCTAAACCTTTGCCTTCATGAAAAAAAAAAAAAAAAAGGTGAAATGGGTGGGAAATTTGGCCTTAGTGGGAACTTTGACTTTTGAGCGGTGGGAAGCTTTTGCCTCAATGAATTTTTTTTTTTTTTTTTTAAACTTAATCTTGAATGGTTAAAAACTATCAAGGATTGAGATTACAACTGCCAATAAAAAAATTTATATAATTTATTTTTGATCAAATCTTTGACAGTTAATAATTGTCAAGAATCATTCAAAACAGTCAAGAATTACAATTCTTGACCCTTTTTTAGAACGGTTAAGAAAATTTATCAATTCAGTCTATCAAGAAATGGGGTTTTTCTATTAGTATCAATAGAAAACAATGTCCAATACCTAAAATTCAAATACAAAATTACATGACTTAATAATATCTATATATAAATCTAATACACAAACTATGTTTGCACTTTGCATAGGTACAAATAATAATAAATATATATATATAATATATGCTTAAGAATTGTCGTATTTTTTAAAATGTATTAAACCTGTATATACCCGTACTGTATTTTTTCCATCTCTGAATTTCATGATCGAATTTTTACAAATGTATTTTTTACAATTTACCATATCATATTTGTAAAATTCTCATATCCTTTTTTTGCCGTACCTCTAACTAGGCTTGTATGTGGATGATGTGATCTTTATTGGAAGCAACTCAAGCTTGTTTGAAGAATTCAAGAAAGCAATCATCAAAGAATTTGAGATGACTAATATTGGGCTTATGGCATACCATCTTGGCATCAAAGTCAAACAAAAGGGAGACAACATCTTCATCTCTCAAGAAGGCTACACAAAGAAGATCCTTAAGTAGTTTAAGACAATGTTCTGAAAACCAAACCGGGAGTCGACCTGGCAAAATGGTCGGTTCCCAGTTCTAAAGGTTGGACTGGTCCAACCGACCGGCTGGACCGGTGATGTCAGCATGAATCCAAAAGTCAGCCACTAACATTCATAAATCTGTACATAAAGCCATCAATACAATAACCGGAGCAACAACCAATCAGAAGTAAGGTGTAGTTACACCTAAGCTTCTACAAATCCATAAAAGAAGTAATATGTAAATATCAGCAAAAGAACAACCGTGTGTCCTTTCAAGGTCGCTCGAAGTTCTGAACCACGAAGACTAGGATCCCAGATCTTAACCTGCAAAAAATTTAGAAGATCAAACATCAAGTTAAAACTTGCCCCAAATTATACAATGAAGGTTGAAAAAATACTCATCCATCAAAGTTGGAAGTTCCAATATATTAAGAATGTGGCACAATTTTACACATTTCGTTATACATTTCACTCTTAATTTCATTTACTAGCCAAAAGAATTAAAAGGATCAAGTACGTCAGACATGGTTGCGTCAGGAAACATGGTTACTGGCAAATTGCTAGATAGATTTATTTAACGCTTATAAATAGAATCCCAAGCAAGCTCACTAATCCACAATCCACAATTCCCATTGACAGGCTCCACAGAATGAGACAGAAATCCAGCTTCCAAGCAATGCATGACTCTTGTGCAAAGGAATTTTATGACAGAAAAAAATAATCAGAGATGTAACTCATCGAACAATCTACACTCCCGCTGACAAAGAAACCTGCATCTTCACGGTCACCCATAAGATCCCACACCTTACTTCTAATAGGTGTAGATTGTTACTTGGTCGACGGCAAACGACAGCTCGCAGACGGCGGCAGACGGCGGCAGATGTGAAGGCTGAAATCTGAACTGAAGTGACTAATCCGGCAGACCAGCAACCGCAAGCAAGAGAGAAGACTTGAAGGCTGAACCGCTGAAGCTGAAGGTTGAAGGAGATTTGACTTCTGAGATCGCGAATGGAGGACAGGAGGAGGAGGACTGGACTGGAGAGTGGAGATCGCGAAGACTTGCAGGCAGCAGACCACCCACAGCAAGGAAGAAGCACTGAAGCAGAGTAGTAGACCGAAGACTTGAAGAGTGAAGAGTGAAGAGTGAAGACTTGAAGGCTGAACCGTTGAAGCTGAAGCTTGAAGGAGATCTGACTTCTGAGATCGCGAATGGGGGACAGGAGGAGGACTGGAGTCAGTAGCTCAAAGCTCAAATGCAAATTGAAAATGAATTAAAAAATTTGGCACTTTTGACTTTTTGTTTGTGCGAATGTAGTTTTTTTTTTTTTTTTTTTTTTTTTTTTTAATTTCTTATTTCATATGATTAAACCGGATTGGGTGTGGACCGGAATTCTTTTTAATACCGGTTGGACCGTCGGTTTGCTATAGTGCGATGGTCCAACCGCGGTTTGAAATGGTTTGACTTAAAATCTCAGTTTTTTGCTCTTTTCAAACCGGAAATCTAAACAAAACCCGATCGAACCGGTTCGACCACCTATCCAGTCCGGGTTTCAGAATATTGGTTTAAGATGCATGATTGCAATCCTATAAGCGCACCAATAGAGTGAGGAATCAAATTATCCAATAAGCACGGTGAAGGAGAAAGAATAAATCCAACTCTCCTCAAGAGCCTAATTAGAAGCTTGTGCTGGTTTACTTGTACTTGTATCAGACTTAACATTCTCTATGTCGTTGGGTTAGTTAATCATTATATGGAAACCCCAACAACAACTTATTTCAAGGTTGCAAAGAGAATCCTTCTCTACCTTAAAGTTACAATCTACTTTGGCTTGTTTTATTCATTTTCAAAGGAGTACTTTTATCTCATTTGAAACTAGAGAGTATTGGCCTGTGTGATTTCCACATAATACAAAACAAACCAATAACAACTGCACCAAATAAGTAGACATTATTGGTGATCTTGATATAAAACTGTTTTTTGATGCCCTCCACTTTCCCCTAAATTCAATATTAAAGTTTAGGATAGTAGACTACATTAAGATGAAAACATGAAAACGGAGAGGAAGTACCTCAAAGAATATTTATGGAAAGAACCAGAGAAATGATTTGATAACATATCTAAACCCCTCTGCACCACCAGTATTATAGTCTACATTCTCCGAGCCTCTACTTCACCCTTCCATTAATCATAGGATAAAAAAAAAAATGATTAGCTAATTTGAAAACCTTTGTGTGACACAAGATCAAAATGCATACATTTTGAAATCTTTAATATGTAAAAGTTAAGTGCCTCCTGTAAAAACACGAACAAACCGAAACCAAAAGAACAACATAATGACTATAGAATCACAAATAGAAGTGAAAGAATACATAAGTAAATGAAAGAAAGAGAGAGAAGAAGAAAAAGAGTAGTTACCATTCATACTGAGCCTCTTCTTAGAATCTTGCAGAATCTGCATATACCAGAATGAGCAAATCATCATAAGAGAATTGGAGCTAGTTGGACCATGTCAGAACAAGATCAGTTATATTTTTAGTAGGAAGAACAGAAGTTAACAATCATTATGCTAATGGACAGAGAAAACACAACTATCAGACATATCCATCAGAAAATAAAAATAATTATTTTATTATTGTACTTCACAATCCAACCAAAGCTACAAACCTCATAAGCATCTCTTATCTCTTGAAATTCACTCTTTGCAAAAGATATTCTATTTGCATCTGGATGATACTTCTTGGCAAGCTGCACATTTTTGTGGATGCCAACATCTTAGACAATAGCCATAAAAATAAAAGGTCTGTTAGATGATATAATCACATTAAACCAAGTGCAGACATGATTTCCCAATGGCATAAGTGGTAGAAAAATATCTGGCAACGCTGCCAACCTCAATATACCCCAGATTCATAGTACTAGTAAATTAGATGCATCTCCGGTGCCTTTCACTTCCATTAAGGTTCCACACAAGAAAACTACTATCTAATAAGTAAAAATAGCCCACATAGTTTTCACCCAAACACTAAAGCCACCTTTTTAAAGAGCTAAGGAAAAATTAAGCCACTGACCCCATAAAGAACAGCTACCAGTGATTGCAAGATGCCAGAAAGAAAGAACAATCCATCAGAAGATGTTTTACACTACAGTAAGGGATTTCTTATGATTAAAATGTAATTCCCTAACTTAAAAGCATATTAAGTGCTCAAATACTCATGCATAAACGCCTTTTTTATCTCATCCTGGCTCGCATTTTTAGGAACACCAAGAACTTCGTAGTAGTCTCGCTGATTGGAGTAGCAAGATCCTGAAAATACATTACAATAGAATAATAAGAACCCAACATATAGAATGCTCACTAAAAAATGGTGAAGAAATACAACAAAAACCTGTAGCATGATACAGCGCTTCGCCAATAACATTCCCTGGTTGCAAATCAGCATGTTTCTGAATAACAAAGGGAACAGAAATCACTCATCTTAATAGCATTTTAAGAAATCTTCTACTTCTCCTCCAACATAAAATCCAAAAAGTAACTAAACAACAGCTCCACGAAACCAAGCTTTTCTCCCCACCAATCAGTGTTGACAACAATCGCGTTGTGAGAGCACCTGAGTGATGAAGTTGAAAAGAAAGAATTAAAAGTTAAAACCCTAAATTGAAATATTATTGACAACAATAATCCTGACCTTGAGCCGTGAAGTGGTTTAGAATGAATCAGCGTGTAGAGAGCTTCTGCGATTCAGGGAAAAAAATTTGTTTTTTGGCGGGAGAATTTTGGGCAGTAGATAAGGTTTTTTAGGGGAAGTCCGTGTGTTTCCATATTTGACATGTATCCTATCCCCAGAATAACTGTTTGATCATTATCAAATACTATTATATTTATTCAATTATTTTTAAATCTCTAAGTTTATTATTTAATTAAATACCTTTAAAAAAATTTAAAAATTACACAAACACTCCTACCTATCTACATTTATCAGATTTTGACCACCACCATCAAAATAGACCAGAATCTGGTATAATGACACACTATGAGCTGGATCTGACCGATAATGTACGGAAAAATGCTAATCTACTACTATCAAAGATCTGGCTGTTATCTTTGGTTGTAGCTGTGTCAACGACAGCCATCTTTGGTCGTCGCTGATGGCCAGATTTGATTATCGACAGCCAAAATAGTCGTAATCTAACCTTTTCCAATCAATCCGTAGTGGGTCTGGCCATAAATGTCATATCCGCACACGAACGGCTAGATCCGACATCTCGTGCACCGTAATGCCAATTCCGACGATGGCTTGAATCTGGCAATTGTGGGTGGTATGTTTTGTCATTTTATAAAAATTTATATATTGGGGTGTTCATAATAAATTACAATCTAGAGGGCTGTTTTATTAATTTTTAAATCTTACCTCGTTATTCTCACCCAACTCTAAAATATCAAAAATCTTATCCAAAATAATGAACAAACTGTTGTTTATTTTATTTTATTGTATATTTTAATTTTTATAACCCTAAACCTTTGCCTTCATGAAAAAAAAAAAAAAAAAGGTGAAATGGGTGGGAAATTTGCCTTAGGGAACTTTGACTTTTGAGCGGTGGGAAGCTTTTGCCTCAATGAATTTTTTTTTTTTTTTTTTAAACTAATCTTGATGGTTAAAACTATCAGGATTGAGATTACAACTGCCAATAAAAAATTTATATAATTTATTTTTGATCAAATCTTTGACAGTTAATAATTGTCAAGAATCATTCAAACAGTCAAAATTACAATTCTTGACCCTTTTTTAGAACGGTTAAGAAAATTTATCAATTCATCTATCAAGAAATGGGGTTTTTCTATTAGTATCAATAGAAAAAATGAAATATTATTCTAAAAACTATTAGAATAATGAACCAAATATGCATGAAATTCTCACACTACTAAAAAAACCCCCTTTCTTAACTGGTAATATCTGTCAAGAAGAAGGTTTCTTAACAATTCTTCACCGTCGTTGAAGCCAATGTCAAAAAGGATGGTAATCGTTCTTAAACTGTCAATAATTTCTTAATAGATCTCTTGACAATTATTACCCGTTAAGGATTTAACCAAATTTTAACCAATCATTAACATTCTTCGAACTGTCGAGATTTTAACCAAAAAAAAATTAATTAATTAATTAATTTAATTTAAGAATAATAATAATAATCAAATTTTATTAATAATAATTTTCCATCATTGATAGTCTTAAAAATGTCAAGGATTTTTTTTGTAAATATATTTTTTTAAATATTTTTATTTTGTAATTTATTACCAATTAAATAATAAAATAATACAATGAAATTCTTCATAATATTCCTAAGCCAACAACAATTATCACAATTCATAAATAAAATTAAACATTCAACAATCTTTGAATCATACTAATTAAGTAAACGAAATTCAACAATAGTAGTATATCATTCAACAAAAGTTTAATACATATTTTTTTCCCTCATTAACGCCTTGGCATCAATGAAAACATCTATAACTAAAAAAAGGATCAATGAAAACATCTATAACTAAAAAAAGTTTGATACGTACATTGCCCATTCTCCTCTAACTTCATCGATCTCTGCATCTGTGTATATTTCTTTCCTCAAAAACAGTAAAAGATTAAACATAGATCCAAAAGCACACAATTTAGTGTTTTCCTCAAACATAGCAAACATAATGACATTATTATTTAATCAGAACTTAAACAATCTAAAGCGACACCAATCCAGCCTTAGCTTGGACTAAGCAACGATGGTTGAAATAGGTTGGCTTCAAATCGGGCAACCCCAAAATTCTACTAATTACTCTACCAAGCCCAACCTAGGGAACCGCATTCCAGTTTGAATATTTTCTCTGTGTACAAATTAGGACAAGCTTTCTCCGGCCTTAGCACATCATATTACAAAAATCAATCCATTAGGTGAAAAGGAATAAAACAGTTACGGACCAAGAGGGTGATAGAAAGAATAAGTATGATCTGAATGTGTAGTTTATAGATCACCATCACAGTCAACCAAAGTGTAAAGTTCCAAGACCATTAAGTTCAGAATGACAAGAGACATGCCTTTTTCAGTGCAAGGCCATCTCTCTCAGGAACAATTTCATGTATTGCAACCAACACTTGTACCGGAGTTAAAGCTGGACCAGTATGAGCTGAACCCTGTCATAAACAAATATGAATTCTTAGCAATTGTCGATTCCAAGACAATAGAAAAGGTGAAATAGCATGTTATAATATATAGCAATTTAAAACCCGCCATTAACAATTATGACCTCTTAGCAATTTTCATGATTCCAAGTCAAAGGGGAAGGCAAAATGACGTGAAAACATTATAGCATTTAATAATTCCGCACAAAGAAAAAACTACAAGATCGCCAAAATGAACTAAAGCAAGTTCACTGTTGAAATTAGAAAGCAAGCAAAAGAGAAATAGCGAGAAATCCAAAGCACATAAAATTGGCTTGGAACTCTAGCTTTAACAATACAACTACCAAACTCTCACTGCCACTATCGCATGACAGATCAAAGCAAGCAATTTGTTCACAATGTCTAAACATAAGTTAACTAAGCATCCATGCTTCTGATGGAAGTCAAGACACTCCTTACATATTATCTAAAACTTTAGGCTGAATTTGAATGTGTGACTTAAATCAATCATAATTTACCTCCTATCAGAAAATCAACCAGAGTCGCTTTATTTTTTTCTTTGAGAAGGATTACATAACAAAGCAATTTGACAACCACTTATAATAAGTAGGCAAAAACAAGTGGGTCCCTGAATGTCTTAACAATTCCAACAGAACCCAAACAGCAAATTATGAAGTCACGTCAAGAGAATTCATGCACACCTGTAGTATGTGAGGAAGTGTCATCTGGAAATTTTCTAATGGAAGGCCAAAAAGGCGAGGGAAAATAGGTAGCACCTGAGATCATAAAATTATTAGACCTGTGATGGTATTATTGAATTTGACATCCATAAATTAGAAACGAAACAATATTCAGTAATGCTACTTTATGCAATTAACATAAGTTATTCCAATGCAAATACAATCAAATCAGTAACATGGAAATCAGATCATATTAGAGACAACTAACAGATCTCGTTCCATATTTCTCGCTAAATGCCCTAGTGTTTTTTACTGCCAAACTTCATAAATTACTACCAAATATATCAATTATAGTTTTAAGTTGACTAACACATTTAATCCAAGCTTAATATTTCAAAAATATTGTTTCTTATAGTACAACAAATAGTCAACAGAACATATACTTTTCTTATAGGAATTACCATGAAATATGGAAGAAAAGTCAATAGAAAATATAGTATAACCATACCATCAGATGTGTGATCTTCCACATAATCAAACAAACCAATAACAACTGCCACCAAATAAGTAGACATTATTGGTGATTCTTGATATGAAACTGTTTTTTGATGCCCATCCACTTTCCCCTAAATTCAATATTAACAGTTTAGGATAGTAGACTACATTAAGATGAAAACATGAAAACAGGAGAGGAGAAGTACCTCAAAGAATATTTTATGGAAAGAACCAGAGAAATGAGTTTGATAAGCATATCTAAACCCCTCTGCACCACCANCTTATAATAAGTAGGCAAAAACAAGTGGGTCCCTGAATGTCTTAACAATTCCAACAGAACCCAAACAGCAAATTATGAAGTCACGTCAAGAGAATTCATGCACACCTGTAGTATGTGAGGAAGTGTCATCTGGAAATTTTCTAATGGAAGGCCAAAAAGGCGAGGGAAAATAGGTAGCACCTGAGATCATAAAATTATTAGACCTGTGATGGTATTATTGAATTTGACATCCATAAATTAGAAACGAAACAATATTCAGTAATGCTACTTTATGCAATTAACATAAGTTATTCCAATGCAAATACAATCAAATCAGTAACATGGAAATCAGATCATATTAGAGACAACTAACAGATCTCGTTCCATATTTCTCGCTAAATGCCCTAGTGTTTTTTACTGCCAAACTTCATAAATTACTACCAAATATATCAATTATAGTTTTAAGTTGACTAACACATTTAATCCAAGCTTAATATTTCAAAAATATTGTTTCTTATAGTACAACAAATAGTCAACAGAACATATACTTTTCTTATAGGAATTACCATGAAATATGGAAGAAAAGTCAATAGAAAATATAGTATAACCATACCATCAGATGTGTGATCTTCCACATAATCAAACAAACCAATAACAACTGCCACCAAATAAGTAGACATTATTGGTGATTCTTGATATGAAACTGTTTTTTGATGCCCATCCACTTTCCCCTAAATTCAATATTAACAGTTTAGGATAGTAGACTACATTAAGATGAAAACATGAAAACAGGAGAGGAGAAGTACCTCAAAGAATATTTTATGGAAAGAACCAGAGAAATGAGTTTGATAAGCATATCTAAACCCCTCTGCACCATCAGTATTATAGTCTACATTCTCCGAGCCTCTACTTCACCCTTCCATTAATCATAAGGATAAAAAAAAAATGATTCAGTTAATTTGAAAACCTTTAGTGTGACACAAGAATCAAAATGCATACATTTTGAAATCTTTAATATGTAAAAGTTAAGTGCCTCCTGTAAAAACACCGAACAATACTAAAGACAGACCAAAGATACCTAATGACTATAGAATCACAAAATAGAAGTGAAAGAATACATAAGTAAATGAAAAGAAAGAGAGGGAGAAAGAAGAAAAAGAGTAGTTACCATGTCATACTGAGCCCTCTTCTTAGAATCTTGCAGAATCTGCAATATACCAGAATGAGCAAATCATCATAAAGAGAATTGGAGCTAGTTGGACCATGTCAGAACAAGATCAGTTATATTTTTAGTAGGAAGAACAGAAGTTAACAATCATTATGCTAATGGACAGAGAAAACACAACTATCAGACTATATCACATCAGAAAATAAAAATAATTATTATTATTATTATTGTACTTCACAATCCAACCAAAGCTACAAACCTCATAAGCATCTCTTATCTCTTGAAATTCACTCTTTGCAAAAGGATTATTCTTATTTGCATCTGGATGATACTTCTTGGCAAGCTGCACAATTTTGTGGATGCCAACATCTTAGACAATAGCCATAAAAATAAAAGGTCTGTTAGATGATGGATAATCACATTAAACCAACTGCAGACATGATTTCCCAATGGCATAAGTGGTAGAAAAATATCTGGCAACGCTGCCAACCTCAAATACCCCTAGATTCATAGTACTAGTAAAATTAGATGCATCTCCGGTGTACCTTTCCAAGTTCCATTAAGGATTCCACAAGCAAAACTATTCCTAAAAGTAAAAATAGCCCACATAGTTTTCACCCAAACACTAAAGCCACCTATTTTAAAGAGCTAAGGAAAAATTAAGCCACTGACCCCATAAAGAACAGCTACTANCCCTATCTTCTGATATCCGCTAATTTCTGAGTCAAAAATATCCAATTTTGTGCTTATTTGCTCAAAATGTCCATTTTAACCTGAAATCCGAAAAGTAACGAATTAAGAACCAATTCAGGTCAAAATACACCAAAAAGTACCTGAAATCCGACAAAAAGATCTAATAAAAACTGTATAATTTACGGATTATCAATCATTACACATAATTATGATTTACACGATATAGAAGAATATGCCTTTTGTTGATAAATAAACATTTATTACATAGTCAATTTTATAATAATAGATTGGCTCTAGGGCACCTACTCCAACACTCTTATCTCTTGAAATTTACTCTTTGCAAAAGGATTATTCTTATTTGCATCTGGAAGATATCTTGGCAAGCTGCACAATTTTGTGGATGCCAACATCTTAGACAATAACCATAAGAATAAAAGGTCTGTTAGATGATGGATAATCACATTTAACCAAGTGCAGACATGATTTCCCAATGGCATAATTGGTAGAAAAATATCTAGCAACGCTGCTAACCTCAAATATCCCTAGATTCATAGTACTAGTAAAATTAGATGCATCTCCGGTACCTTCCCAAGTTCCATTAAGGATTCCACAAGCAAAACTATTCCTAAAAGTAAAAATAGTGCACATAGTTTTCACCCAAACACTAAAGCCACCTATTTTAAAGAGCTAAGAAAAAATTAAGCCACTGACCCCATAAAGAACAGCCAATAGTGATTGCAAGATGCCTGAAAAGAAAGAACAATCAATCAAAAGATTTTTTACACTACAGTAAGGGGTTTCTTATGATCATGATTAAAATGTAATTCCCTAACTTAAAAGCGTATTAAGTGCTCAAATACTCACAGCATGAAACGCCTTTTTTATCTCATCCTGGCTCGTATTTTTAGGAACACCAAGAACTTCGTAGTAGTCTCACTGATTGGAGTAGCAAGATCCTTGAAAATACATTACATTAGAACAATAAGAACCAAAAAAATTTAGAATGCTCACCCAGAAAAAATGGTTAAGACATACAATAAAAACCTGTAGCATGAATACAGCGCTTCGCCAATAACATTCCCGTGGTTGCAAAATCGGCATGTTTTTGAATAACAAAGGGAACAGAAATCATCCTCATCTTTAATAGCATTTTAAGAAATTCTTCTACTTCTCTCCAACATAAAATCCAAAAAATAACCAAAATGCAACAGCTCCACGAAACCAAAGCTTTTCTCCCACCAAAATCAGTGTTTGACAATAATCAGTGTTGTAGAGAGCACCTTGAGCGATGAAGTTGAAATGAAAGAATTAAAAGTTAAAACCCTATATTGAAAATATTATTGACAACAATAATCACCTTGAGCCGTGAAGTTGGATTTAGAATGAATCAGCGTTGTAGAGAGATTCTATGATTCAGTGGAAGAGCGAGAAAGAGAGATTTTGGGCAGAAGAGAAGGAAAATTTCCTGGTTTTTGGATGAAAGAATTTTGGGCGGTAGATAATTGGTTTTTGGGGGGAATCTCTTGGGTTTTTTATTTTATTGTATATTTTAATATTTTATAACCCTAAACCTTTGCCTTCATGAAAAAAATGGTGAAATGGGTGGGAAATTTGCGTTAGTGAAACTTCGACTTTTGAGCGGTGGGAAACTTTTGCCTTAATGAAATTTTTTTTTACTTAATTCATGACAGTTAAAAACTGTTAAGGATTGAGATTACAATTGTGAAGAAAAAAATTTGTATAATTTATTTTTGACTAAATCCTTGACAGTTAATAATTGTCAAAAATCATCTAAAACGATCATAAATTATTTCAAATTCTTAACAATTCATAAACTGTCAAGAATTACAATTCTTGACATTTTTTAGAACAGTTAAGAAAATCTGTCAACTCATTCTGTCAAGAAAGGATATTTTTCTAGTAGTGTAATAAATTTACATGAATGGAATTAATAAATAGCCTGAGATCTGTGGTTGGTACCTAAAACAATTCAGGGACATAAATATATGTAAACCAAAATAGTTGAAGCCTAGTAACCCTAAAGTCTGACCCCAACATGGAGAAGATAAGTAGGTTTCAAATATGACCCCAAAAAGTGAATTCTCAAGGCTTCCTCAAAGCAAACAATGGTTCTACCCTTTAAACACAGATACCTAATTGTACCATTAACTGAAAATTTTAAACCCCTGGCAAACCATGCTCAGCCACATAAAACATTTCTAAAGATTTTGAAAACTCCAAATCAGAAGAGTGATCATCACTCATCAAGCTTACTATATAAGTTCAATTTTAGAAGCAACTAATTATAGTTTGTTGCATATGTCCTCAGATTGAATCCTCAATACAGGAAAACCAACAGATAACCACAACAGTGAAATAAAAGTTCTGAATTACAAAATTTGCCAATGAATAATAATCCAACCTTTCTTCGCATGATTTAACTCCATTCGGTAAACCCTTTATACAAAAGGAATGTAATCAAATCAAAACCAAAGCAGAACAATAAAGATACACTTGTCAGAAAGCACTAAACAGAAAAATTAAACCCCCACCATTCCCTGTTTCCACTTGATTATTGTAGTAGTAGTTTTCATTGAACCTTCATCATCAAGGAAGGTGAAAATCTTTGTAAGTTTCAAATCCTCAAAATAAGGATTGGGGTTGAAGTTCTGAAAAATCAAAAGAAACTTATAAAAACACATTAGTACATCCCCCAATCGATAAAGAGCATGAACTGACATTGCTACTACTAAAGGTAAGTCTGAATAAAACGTCAACTTTGAATTGCTCACAAAATCAAGAAGAATAGCATAAATAAACTTACAAATGTGATAAAGTATCCAAATTTGATATCTTTAAAATCCTCCACCTCCAAAGAGCTCAAGTGCCTAAATATCTATCAAGGTAAAAAGGAGAGCAGACGGACAATTAAAATTTTTAAGCAGAAAAACAAATCAATTGAAGAACTAGACAACTACTTTTCCAGCATCATGGTTAAAAGTTGATGTGCTTAAATAAATCTAACAGTGTAATAGTAGTTCAATTTCTTAGGATAACAAAAATGGAAGCTGTAAAATAAATTACTGCAAAAATTCAACATCAATTCATAAGAGAGCAACATTCAAACCTTTTGATCCTCATCACTCAAAATTTCACTGTTAGGATCCCACATTGAAAGGGAAATGGGTGGGCATGTGAGTTATAAAGGCTTGGGCACCCTCCCTTGGTAAGCCAGTTTTCCAAGGAGAGTTCTACTCAAGCCCATGAAAGACTCAGACCAAATTGTTGAGTTATTGGAGTGGGTTCCTATCAAAGTGGTATTAGAGCATAGTAGCGATCGGAGTATGGTTAGAACAAGGATGGAAAACATATTAGATATTGTGGAGAAGGACATGGGAACGATGAGGGACTATTTGCTGGAAATCCAAGCTTGGATTAGACGCAAAGACGAGGAAGAAGCTAGGAGAGCTGAAAGGGGTGGGTCGACAGAAATACTGGTGAACCTGAATCCAAACACAAGAGAAAGAGAATAAGGAACCTAACCCAAATGCAAACAGTGAAAACACAGTGACTAGACGAAGTCGACTAGAATTTGCTGGCCGGAAAATCAAAATGCCAGTATTCATGGGTGAGGATCCTTATGGGGGGTTATTTAGGATCGAATGATACTTTAATGTGTATCACGTGGCGGAGGAGGAACGATTGAACACGGTGGTGGTGTGTATAGAGGGAGACGTGATAAATTGGTTTCAATGGATGGAAATCCATGCTCCAATCACATCATGGCCTGTGTTTAAATTCTTTTTTCTTCATCGATTTGGTGGATCCCAAAAAGGAGGACCATATAAGGCACTGATGGGAATCCGAAAGACTGGCTCTATGGAAGATTACCGCCATAAGTTTGAAGCACTCTCTGCACCATTAAGAGATGAGAAAGAAGACATACTGTGGGTTGCTTTCCTAAATGGACTCAGGCCAGAAATTAAAGCTGAAGTCAGATTGGGCCAACCCAATTCACTAATCTAACTGATTGAATTGGCCTAGAAAATAGAAGAGAAAAATTGGGCCTTGGATGAATTGAAGAATGGGCTAAGTAAGGGTGTAAGGCCCGGAGGGATAAATGGAGTTAATAGAATGGCTTGGACTCATAATAGTAGGTCGGGTAAGAGTTTGGGGCATCATGAAAACGGGTCAAGGAATTCATATATGTCTAACCCGATGACACCTTCATGTAACGCAAATGAAAATGCAAACCAAAACCCAAATTTTAATGCGTAAACAGGCCGAAATTGGAATGATCGACATGTCCATGCTGTTCCGAGCGACAGCCAATGCGGTAGCAATAGCTTTGCTCAACGACCACCGACCAGTTTGAATTTCAGAAGGGAGTTTCCTTTCAAACAAATGACAGAACTCGAGATTCAGAGAAAAAGGACGCATGGGATATGTTTTCGGTGTGATGCAAAGTTCTTTCCAAGCCATCGATGTGGGGACAAACAGTTCCACGTCATTCTGATTGATGAGAAGGATAACCAGGATGAGACGAACAAGGGTGGGGGTGAGTTGAGTGAATCTATCATAGAACAACTTCAAGATGACTCGGAGCTCTTGATTAGTTCTGTTGTGGGTATTTTGGGTCCAAAAACTATGAAAGTGAAGGGTAAAATCAGAGGGGCTAAAGTGATAGTGTTGGTTGATAGTGGAGCCTCACAAAATTTTATAAGCAAGGGTGTGATAGAAAAATTGGGGATATCAGTGATGCAGACGTAGACTTTCGGGGTGAGAATTGGTGACGGTTATAGAGTGCGATGTGAGGGAGAATGTATAGAGGTGCAATTGGATATCCAAGGAGTTCCAATTATACATAATTTTTTTCCCATTTGAGATGAATAGTGCAAATGTGGTTCTGGGTATTGCTTGGTTGGAAACTTTGGGGGAGACAATAGTCGATTGGAAAACACAAGTGATGAAGTTTAAGTTAGGAGACAGAGTTGTGAAGATTTTGGGTGATCCTGCCTTAAGCAAGACCCTAATTTCTTTAAAGGCTATGCTTAGAACGATCCAGCGCGAAGGACATGGGTATTTTGTGGAGTTAAAATTTTAGGGGGACAACAACATCTTACCAGTTCTGAATCGGTTTCAGTCAGTCTTTACTTCATTATCAAGATTACCGTCGCCTAATACCCAAGATCATTCCATTAGCCTCACTTCCGGATCCAACCCCCAAACATTAGACCTTACCGCTATCCCTACTACCAAAAAAATGAAATAGAGAAACTGGTGGGTGAGATGTTAGCTTCCGAAATCATTAAACCTAGCCTTAGTCCCTTTTCCAGCCCAATGTTATTGGTGAAAAAGAAAGACGGCGGATGGAGATTCTGTGTTGATTATAGGGCTCTAACTAAGATAACGGTTCCGGATAAGTCTCCTATTCCAATGGTGGATGAATTATTTGATGAGTTAGGAAGAGCTTCAATTTTTTCTGAGCTGGATTTGAAGTTGGGCTACCACCAGATTGAGTGAAGAATGAGGATACCCACAAAATAGCATTTAGAAAACACGAAGGGCATTATGAATTCTTAGTCGTGCCTTTCGACTAGCCCAATACCCCAGCCACTTTTCAAGCCTTGATGAATGACATATTTCGACCTTTCCCGCAACGGTTCATTTTGGTCTTCTTTGACGATATATTGGTTTACAGCCATACAAAAGAAGATCACATTCATCACTTGGAGATCACCCTTAGCACACTTGAAGAACACCAATTGGTTGCCAACAAAAAGAAATGTTTCTTCAACCAACGGAAATTAGAATACTTGGGGCATGTCATTTCAGAGGATGGGGTGGCGGTTGATTCTTCCAAAATCGATAGTGTGTTGTAGTGACCAATTCCTAAGGATATCAGGGCATTACATGGATTTCTTGGTTTGACTAGATACTACCGAAGTTTTGTCAAAGATACGGGAAAATAGCCATTCCTCTTACATGTTTACTTAAGAAAGATGCATTTCAATGGAATACTGAAGCCCAAAAAGCCTTTGATGAGCTTAAGCAGATCATGACATCAGTACCAGTGTTGGCTATGCCAGATTTTGCTAAAGAATTTATCATCGAGATGGATGCCTCAGGGAGTGGGTTAGGGGTTGTTCTGATGCAGGAGGGTAAACAGTTAGCTTTTTTTAGCAAAGGGTTATCCATACAATCTAAGCTTAAATTAGTTTATGAACGTGAGTTAATGGCTATCGTAATTGTGGTTCAGAAGTGGCAACATTACTTATTGGGGTGGCGATTCATCATTAAAATTGACCAACGAAGGTTACATTTCCTAACAGATCAGCAGCTACTGAGTGAAGACCAATAGAAATGGGTTACTAAATTGATAGTCTTGAACTTTATCATCCAGTATAAATCGAGGACAGAGAATCGGGTAACTGGTGCATTATCTAGAAGAAGTGAACTGGTTGATTTCAATGGGCTGTCTGTGAGTTATTTTGTAGGGATTGAAGAACCGGAGAGTGCTATTCAACAAGATGACAACTTGCGTGGGATTGTCCAAAACCTACTGTTGGATCCCAACAGCCATCCACCATTTAAATTAGTTGGGCACCATCTCCAGTATAATGACTAGCTAGTTTTACCAAAGAAAGGGGCTCACATTCAACTACTCCTACATGAGTTTCACTCGTCACCAGTTGGGGGCCACTCGGGTTTCTTTCGCACTTATAAAAGGCTCAACAGTGTGGTGTATTGGGAGGGCATGAAATAAGATATCAAAGAGTATGTCGACTCTTGTTCGGTTTGTCAACAAAATAAGTACCAAGCTTTGAGTCTTGCCGGCTTAGTGCAGCCTTTATATATTCATAATCAGGTGTGGGAAGACATCTCCATGGACTTCATCATCGGACTTCCAAAAGCAAATAGCGTCGACACTGTTTTGGTGGTGGTTGACCGATTGACTTAGTACAACCATTTCTTGGCTCTTAAACATCCTTACACGGCCATGGATGTCACCAACCTTTTCATTAAGGAGATTATCCAGCTTCATGGGTTTCCTCGATTGATTGTCTCCGATCGCGACCAGATATTCATCAGTCACTTTTGGAAAGAATTGTTCAAACATTCCAGAATGCAGCTTCGAATGAGTTCGGCCTACCATCCTCAAACAGATGGCCAATCTGAAGTGGTGAATCGATGTGTAAAGTCATATCTACATTATTTTGTGGGTAGTCAGCCTCGTCAATGGCCTAAATGGATCTCTTGGGCCGAGTTTTGGTTTAATACAACATTCAATGGCTCCACAAGTATGACCCCTTTTAAAGCACTTTATGGTCATGATCCTCCAACTCTTCTTAAGTTTTCCGATCATGGGTCAACTATCGATGAAGTGAACTGTCAATTGCAAGCTCGCAATGCCATCTTAGCTGAGTTACAGGAGAATCTCCTCAAAGCTCAGGGTCGAATGAAAAGCTATGCCGATGCAAAGAGGAGGGAAGTTCAACTGGAAGTGGGGGATTCAGTTTACCTTAAGTTACAACCCTACTGTCTTCGCTCTTTAGCTCGTCGGTACAATGAGAAACTAAGTCCCCGATTCTATGGCCCTTTTGAAGGTAAAGAAAGGATTGGAACAGTGGCCTTTTGTTTGAATTTACCCCCTACAACATGCATTCATGATGTTTTCCATGTGTCACAACTCAAGAAAACAAAGTACCCACCACCTACTGCCCAATCTTTCTCAGCGGCGGTAGATGAACATCTTGTTTTGAGGGTCAAACCAGAGGATGTTTTACGTATGCAGAAACTTCTAAATGGTACTTTGGATGTCTTAATTAAATGGAAAGGTCTACCCACATATGAGAACACTTGGGAGGAATTCACCTCCATTGATCTCTAATTTCCTTTATTCCACCTTGGGGACAAGGTGGCTCTCCTTAGGGAGGGTAATGATGAGACCCCTTTAGTGCAAGTCTTTAGCAAAAAGAATCAGAGAGTGAATAGAGGATAAATAGCATTTTATTGTGTATAAAGCAATGGACAGGTGGCATCTATAGATTGGATTAAAGAAATTATGTTAGAGTGGGATTTGTGCACGAAAAGAGTTGACAGGGAATGTTTAGGGATATTGAAAAAGTAAAACGGAATTTGGGTTGGGGAGGTACTGGCCCTTGAAGCCAGCTAGTTATCTTGGTTATCTTTTTCCTTTATTGTCTCTTATTATCAATTTGCTTATTGTCAGTTGCTGTTCATTTTCTGTATTATACTTTGTGTACCTTGTTGATGATTGAACTGGTGTTTGTTTTGAATATTAATAGTAAGACAGTAGAGGTATTTCAGAAAGTCTGGTTGAGAGGATTTGTCTTGCGTTAGTTGTTGGGGTGACTAGGAATTCTGGGTATTTGGGGTGCATGTGTGGTTTTGCAGGTTGTGATAGAAGCAGGTTTCTATCAAAGTAGTATCAAAGCATGATCCTGTGCACGCGTGGCAAACTGACCTTAGGCCCGAGCTGCTACCCCAAGGAAAGAGGATCTGCGAAGTCACCCAAAGGGTAAAGAGGTCGACATGGAGCCCACGCAGCAGGGCCCAGTGGGCCCCCCGAGGGGTTGAGAAGCAGAGTTGCTGACAGGCTTCTAAGCAAAGTAAGACTCAAAAGAGGGTAGTAAAGGCCAATGAGAGCGGGGTAGCCGATGAGGGCGAGCGCTCTTTGGAAAGAAGACCAAGAAGGGCGTTGGGTCTCGAAGCGTGGGGGGAATGTTAGGATCCCACATTGAAAAGAAAAAGGGTGGGCATATGAGTTACAAAGGCTTGGGCACCCTCCCTTGGCAAATTGGTTTTCCAAGGAAAGTTCTACCTAAGCATATGAAAGATCTATGACCCAGCCCAAATTGTTGAGTTATTGGAGTGGGTTCATATCATTCACCAAGAGCAAGATGACAAATAAACTGCATAGAGTGAGAAACAAGTCAACAACAAAAAGCTTTTGATCATAATAGTTCATGAATTATAGTTTTCCCCATGTAAACAAATAAGAACAAACTATTCACAGCAGTTAACCAGAAGTCAAGAATGGATTTAATGATGTCATTCTGCTTATCATAGATTGTGTTGATGCGTGATTTTGACACCAACTAAATGCACATGGGAAATGTTGAGCTGACTCAGAAGACACACGTGTATGGGGATATTGGACTGAATAGAAGATGAAGAACATTGTTTAAAGTGGTTCAGATGCTTAAGTAAGCAAATCCTACGTCCACTGGTATCGTATTAATATATGAGGTCAGGTCACGTTCAGCGAGCTGACTTACAAGAGATTACAGGAGAAAGAGAAAGAGTATATATATGCTATTACAGAGAGAAATTAGTAATCCCACAAACGAGAGAGAAACCTTCTATATATAGGGGGATGAGTTTAGGTAATCATTACTAAATCAGGGAGTGGGTCAAATTGCCATGCAAATCCTTCCTTGTGTCTTGTTGTTCACTTGCTTGAGTGATTTACTCAACGTTTGCAGGGATTGGACATGTAGATCATCTCCAACCTTTCACCAGCCTAATGCACACCTACTGCACTAGCAAGAGCATGCCGCTTGCGTCAACGTGCTACATGGCTACGTCTGAATGGCTGCAAGACTTACCTAAGCTCTGACCGCTTACGCTGATAGGGTTCTGCGTCAGCCCTACTTTTCCAGGCATGTAACGCCCCACTTGAGGTACGTAGTTAAGATTTGCTGTATTGCTTGAATGTTTATTGTTCTACCCTCAATTGAGTTTTTATGTTGCTATTTTTGGTTGGTTGGCCCTTGTTTTAATGTATGAGTGGAGTTGATGGAGTGTTTGTCCTAAAATTGGTTGAAACTTGGAGAATTTTTAAATTACATTCTTCGCCGGGGCGAAGAAAAGTCTTCGCCGTGGCGACGTCGGCTCTGTAATTTTTCGCCGGGGCGACAGAACTTTCTTCACCGCTACAACGGGATGGCAGAAAAGTTTCTTGAGGTTTCTAGAGAATTCTCCATAGGGGTAAAATGACCTTTCTACCCCTAATTAGCAAGAAAAGTGGGGAGTAAAATGTAAGGAAATTTCATGGAGAATGTGTTGGAGTTGGGGGTGTGATGGCAAGGAATTAAAGGAGAAGAATGGAATTTCCAAGAAAGAGTAAGGGCAAAATGGGAATGATGGGATGTAAGTTGAGTTAAAAAGGGTTTAAGTGTTGAAAGCCCTTCATTCTTCACCATCTCCATGTAACAACTTCTTTCTACTATAATATTCGTAAAACATATTAATAAGAAGACAAGTATATTTATCAAAAAAGTTGGGCCCAAAAATTTTCTTTACTTAATAAATACATTCTTTACATAATACAACATCATTTGTACAAAAGACTCTCAAAAACAGTGGACAGTGCAGCCAAGTCTCCCCGCTTGCCGACGTCCCTCTGACCAGGTCCTCACCTATGTCCTGTACAATAAAGAAAACAATGGAGTGAGCACAAAGATACTCAATAAGTAAATCTTCTACTCTATAATCCCCGTGCATTACTCATCAATTCTTTTCGTACTCTTGTCACTTCTCTAATTCAATCTCTCTTGTTCTTTCTTTACTTCTAGTTCTCACTATTCTTTTCTTTCTTTCTATTCTCATCACCCATGGAGAATATCATAACAATGCATTTTCTTTCTTTTCTTTTCTTTCTATTCTTTTCTTGTTCTTATTCTTTGCCGGTCTTGGTCGATGCATGGATTCGGAACCCTTGACCATGTGAGTGTACTCTCTTTCGTGTATAGCTCTCATCCGCATGTATTCTCACGGCTATACAAATTCTTTTTCTCATTCTCATTCCGCTCTCTCATGGCGGAGACCGCTCTCTCTCATGGCGGAGACCGCTCTCTCTCATGGCGGTTTACATGTGGGTAACTCTACACTCATGGGTTCCCCATCGCATGACCTATTTTCTTTTCTTTTCTGTAGCACTTAATAAATCATTTTATTCTCTAGTGCTAATTCTTTCTTTCTCTTTTATTCTAAGAGAATTGGTTCTTTTCTTTATCTCTATTCTTAGAGTGTTTCTTTCTCATTTCTCATATTTCTTTCTCATGTGATTACTCAATTAAACATATGCATATGGATGGCTCATGCCTAAAATCTTTCTTATATGCATTCATGAAATGCAAATATGCTATGTTGCATAAAGTAAGGTTCTCTACTTCTACTCATGCTTCTTTTAGACATTTCATCAAACAATATGTGTGCATAGATAAACTCTATTCTAACTTGAATTATACTTCTTTCTTAACCATCCAAAATTGGAGTTCAACTCCTTTAAATCATCACACATCCTGCAAAGAAAACACACTTCAAATATTCCTCTCAAATTCTTCTAATTCTATCCATACTTCTACCAAAATTTAACAACATAATCCACCCTTCTCATGGTGGAAGTTCCTTCATATAACAACACTGAACTCATTCATGAATTCATCAACTCATTTCAACATAAAAATTCAAGCATTGATCATATATAATTCTCTACACATCATTCAATCATGCAAATCACAACTTAGGTGGATTTACTTACCTTAGGCTCAAAGAGGAACCACTTAAGCTCTCTACTCTTGATGGCTTGATACCTTCTCTTAAACCTTCAATACACACTCAGTAAGGATCCTACTTTTCAACAATAAAATTTACATCTAGAGTAAGGATTCTTACCTTTTAGTGCTTAGGATCAACTTGTATCAATTTCTAGTCAAAAGCTCTTCAAAGATCCTTGGAAAATTGAATGAAAATTTGAGAGAATTGAAGGATGAAAGAGGCGGTGGAGAAGAATGAATGAAAGGGTTTCTAAAGCTAAACCCTTAATATCTCATATTTTCTCCACTCTTTCCCAATATACCCTTGCTCCTTCTTTGAAATTCCACCTAAGACCTTTCATTCTTTGCAAAAACATCCCCATTCAAGCTAGTCTCCATGCAATTTCCTTGCATTTCACTCCCCACTTTTCCTACTAATTAGGGGTAAAATGGTCATTGAGTCCCAAAAGGAAAAATTCTCTAAATCTCAAGGGAAAATTTCAGCCGAGTCTTCGCCACGGCGAAGCTATTTCTTCGCCCCGGCAAAAACCCACAGCAGCTACACAGGGGCTGTAGCACTTCATCGCCGCGGCAAAGCTTCTTCTTCACCCCGGCGAAGGCTGTAACATCAAGATTTCGCCAAGTCTTACAAATTTTCAAGGCAACCACTCAACCAAACCACAACCAAACCAATACACCCTTTCAACCAAGGGTCAACCAAATAATACTAACAACATAGAGACTCAAATGAGGATAAATCAATAAACATTCAAGCCATTCATCAAATCTTAACTACGTACCTCAAGTGGGGCATTACACTCCACCGCCATTCTCATTGCCTAATTTCTCTCAATTCTCCACTCATTCTCCCAAGATTTTCTAAGGACTTTTGGGGTAGTTTTTAGTAGAGATTTAATCTAAAGCATCCTAAGGTAAGGATTCTTGCTTTAGATGAAAATTTTGCTTATAATTTGTGGAAGTCTTCTGTTGGTATTGTTTAAAGTGGTAGAGAGAAGACAAGACATCAAGGGGAAGGAAAAGTGCTAGAGAAGTTATTTACCCACAAGGTAAGTAAATCCAACCTAAGTTGAGATTTAGGAATTTATTTGAGATTTAAGAATTCATTTGAGTAGAGATTTGTGTATGTATGTGTATGAATTATATTTGTTGAGAAATTGAGATGAGATGAGATGAGTAGTTATTTATGATTATTGAATATGTTTGAGTATGAGAAGTGTTGAGCTTTTATGATGTTGAGTTGGGTTGATAGAAGTTGGAGAGAGTTTTGAGCAAACCCTATGGGAGTGAGTTTATTTGATAGGAATGTAGGGAGTATGAGGGACTTTCTCCCATTTGTGGGCGATTAAAGAGAGGAGAAGAGTTATAGTTAAAGTAGAGTTTTATATGCACATGAGTTGTATGATGAAATGCTTGAGAAAGGCATGAGTAAGAGTAAAGAACCTTAATTATTGCTACATGGCACAATTGCATTTCATGAGTGTGTTAATGAGTATGAATCATCCATATGCATTAATTATGCATTAGAGAAAGAGTAGAGAACTTTGAGTGTGAGCTTTATTAAGAGAAAAGAGAGAAAAAGAGAATAGAGTAGGTTGTGCGATGGGGAACCCGTGAGTAATGGGTAGAGTATTCCCGCATGTACGCCGCATTAAGAGAGAGCGGCATGAGTATGAGAGAGAGAAGTGGTATAGCCCATGAGAGTGCATGCGGATGAGGGCTATACTCTAGAGTACCCAAGAGAGAGATTATATACTCACATGGCCAAGGGTTCCGAATCCATGCATAACCGAGTTCGATCGACTGAGAATGAGTAAAAGTCACGGAGAGCGGGAGCGAGTCCCGGTCGTGCCTCTGGTAAGATGGGGCCGTGACTTGCAGAAGAGAGTTAGTAGAAAGAGAAAACAGAGAGAAACATAGAAGAGAGAGTAAATGAGACTTGCAAGGAAAGAATTAGAGTGATAGAATTACGAGGATAAATGAGTAGAGGGTTTACTTGTTGAGCATTATTTGTGCTCACCCCGTTGTCTTTCTATGTTTTTGCAGGATCGAGGTGAGGACACGGTCGGATGGACGTTGGCATGCGAGGAGGAATGGCTACATTGTCTACATAGTTTTTGATAGTTTTTGTACATGACACTAACTTTTTGCAAAGAATGTATATGTTTAATAAAAGAAAAAAATTTGGGCCCAATTATTTATGTTATTATACATGTATTTTATTATGTATATTTTACGAGCATATGAATAGAAAAGAGTTATTACAAGGCATAATAGAAGTCCCCTAGTTTTTAAGGTTTGAGAATCGAACCTTGGAAACTACATATTATGCCTTGATTTGATGTGTTTGACGAGATACTGGTCGATCCGACCTAGCTACAAAGAGGTCAACGAAACGTTTCCATGCAGGCGACCTAAAATGACTAACTCTAAGGTTCAGCAATCTATTCTTAGACTATATTCAGTGCCATAATGATGATTCTAGTCTTTATCCGAAGTTCATGACCTTATTGCACTTAGCTAAATTTTTGCCAAAGGCAAAGAATCACGTCACTTAGCAACTGACATAAGATAAGATCAAAGAGTCACATCACTTTGCAACTGACATAAGACAAAGGGTGTTTTATATAACGACCTCTTCAGATGTTATCCGTTGCACTTTTGTAGCTGATACATTTAATGAAATGTCTTTTGCTCTGACAGACGTGTCCTGTGCGTAATAAATGTCAGTCATGTACATTAAATGCGAGCCATGCTGAAACGACATTCCCTATCAAAGCATTAAATGCGGATGTGGGCACATTTAATGTGGAGGAGGGAAACGTGTCGTCGCTTGAGTGTTTCAATGGAAGAGAACTATGATTTGGTTTCTCGAAGCGTGAAGGTCACTCTTCTTCATTGATTTGCGACATGTGGTCACGATCAACGATCATATGCGTTTTCTGTCCAAACGTCGTTTGACTTCGGGAAACCAAAACGCCACTTCCTTCACTATAAAACTCCAAGCTCATTTCAGGTAATGCCATAATACTCACCTTCTTAGAGAGAGCAAAAATTTTTGTGAGCCTTGGTTCTTTGTCTATCAGACTGGTGCGCACTTGATATTCGAAGTAGGAGGATTCATCTTCTCATTCCAAGAGGTAAGGATGGTTTCTCTGCCACTTTTATTATTATTTCTTGTTTTCGATAGTCGTCGTGCGATGATAGTCTGCCGGTTGTTGATCGAAGATGAAATATTCTCCTTGGGTTTGAGCCATTTGATGGTGGCTCTAAAAGTATTCTTGTTAGGGTTCTTCTAGGCTTTAAGGGAGGAAGCTTTTTACTTTCTCCTCCACATCATCAT
Source organism: Pistacia vera (assembly GCF_008641045.1). Taxonomy (NCBI): domain Eukaryota; kingdom Viridiplantae; phylum Streptophyta; class Magnoliopsida; order Sapindales; family Anacardiaceae; genus Pistacia; species Pistacia vera. The sequence continues at coordinate 269,588 of NW_022195908.1, forward strand.
ATGAAACAGTGTACGAGGACTGAATGATTCCCTGCATGTCGCTTTTTTCATACCGCAGTAGAATGGACTCCCCAACGACCACAATTAAGGAGGGGATCAACTCGCCTGTGTAAGTTGCTCATGCGGGCCTCCCTCAAGAGATCCTATCGATGATTACTGCTGAGGACATTCAAAAGGTGGTAGACCCATACACTCTCTGTGTGGAGGTCTTCCAAGATAGGATACACATAGCTCAGAGTCTGCCACAAGGGATGGCTGCGATCTCCGAGAACATTTTCAAGAGTGGAGTGTTAATCCCTTTCCATCCTTTTGTCAGGTTGGTCCTCGATCATTTCGGGATCGCATCACTATAGCTAATGCCAAACACATATATGATAGTAGTTGCTATGTATATTGCCTACGGCAAAAACGGATTAGGCGAGCTAACTGCGCTGGAGCTCGGTTGCTTATACATCCTGAAGAAGATTAAGGACAAAGACTCCTTCTACCTCTCCAAGCGCTCTACGATAGAAGCGGGAATACATAGTTACCCTAGCAATATAGGGGCACACGAGACGAAGTCCTTTTTCTTTCGATACGATGGCATTTGCCACATTCTGGAGCCGAGTAGGTTCTCCTTTCTTTTGAGGTCGCGAATTTCCCTTTTGGTCTTCGCTAATGAGCTCTTTATTTCTTCGCAGTTAACAAAACGACTAGGTTATCGCTCCTCGAGGATCCAGACAGGATCACTACCTTCGGTTTTCTTCCCAAAGAGAGTCGCGATGCAAGGCTGCTCATGACAACCGCAAATTTGTGAAAGTATAGTTTCTTCAACCCCGAAGCTACCTTAGAGACCCCATCGAGTAAGCTTCTTAACCTTAGCCTGCTTTTTGATTTTTCACGCAGCAAACTGTTTTACTAACGATGTTCGCATGCAGCAACCATGCCTCCCAAGGTGCCCAGATCGCCAAGACCAAGGCAGTTCACCTTCCCTCGAGTAAGCGCCACCGGACTGGCTGGAGCACCTCCCAGCGGTCCCCCCGTTGGAAGGACACCGACGGGTGCTCCGGTACGACCTGCTAGGGTTCCCCAGCCTTCGGCTGTTTGCCCGAAGCATAAGACCATGGCTCAAAAATCCAAGAAGCGAAAGCAACTTCGGACCAAAGAGTCGGAATCCTAACCAGAGGGCCTAGATGTTTAGCCCAAAAGGTTGTTGTTGATTTTCGCAAGTGTATGAAATCATGCAAGTAATACAGTGTATAAAATACGGATATCAAACCCAAGGGAATTACTATTATCAATTACCAATTAAACTATCCTATTACTATTTGATCAATCAGATTTTCAGAATGATTCAATGGAAAATAAAATAGCTTAGACACAAAACAAAACCGACTTTTATTAAAACGTTAGTAGGAAATCAATATGACTAAACCTAGGGCATAGATTTCACACCAATTTAATCCTATGCATTGACAATTATCGTTAACCCAATTAAGCTTATTCTAAAGACCAAACTCCCTAATATTTCGCTAACTTTCTCTCGAACAATTAACAAATTAACTCCTAATTACTAACCCGAATTATCTCTAATCAGATTTAAGCAATTAAAGATCATTAAGTTCTATGGAATTTACCAGAGCCTCACAGATCACGGTAACCTATCTCTAGCGTTCACTCAATCTATGGTTTTATTACCTTAGACTAATTAGGTTTCATCTCTCGATCTCAACCTAACCCATAAAATCATTCAATTCTAGGGCCCTTTAGAATTGAAAGCTTTAAGCACAATAATAAAACTTAAAACAAAACTTAATAAAAATTAGCAACAATTAATTCAATGCATATTCATAAAATTGGGCTACCTCTTAGCCCTAGAAAATAAAATTAGTTCATACTTTCAATAATCAAAACTATTGTATTCATAAACATGAGTATAAGAAAGAGTAGAAAAACTTCTCTAATTGGTGACTCAAAATTGCAGGAATTTCCAATCTCCGAAGAGCAGCTGAACTTCTCTCCCTTCTTCTCCTCCTAAAAATCAGCTAAAAACATCTATTTATACTCCTAGGGTTTTAGGGTTATGATTCTCACTATCCTAATCACTTTCGAACTCTTAAAACAGGAAATACACGTCATAAATTTAATGTAAAAAAATCTAGAATTGCAGTTGTGCCGCAGCATTGTGCCTAGGCATAGTTGATTCTGCCCCAGAACTCGCAATCTTGACAAGATGGTGGTTTTTGAGCATGATAACGTTCGAATCTGGTCAAGTGGTAAACATATGAATTGTAGCCCTTTGAATCATCGTTTCAAAGTTCAAGAATCATCTCAATCCAAGATCTGTAGCTCAAGGTATTGTCAAATTACTGTCGCATGTTCAAAATTGGAGCGTTTTCCAAGATTTTCACTTTAACTTCAAATCGCCCTAACTTCTTCGTTTCAGCTCTGAATCACGAACCATTTGATTCTTGTCATCCCACATTCCATCGTCGATATAACCTTCATCTGAATATCATATTTAAGAACTTGAAAACACTCAAAACATCCCCGTGATCCCATAAAAGACATTTATGAAATAATTAAGTTAAATTTCACAAATTAAACACATTTTTCCACAAATAATCTAATTGAATCACTAACAAAATATGTGTTTTCAAGATTTTATCACAACCCCCAACCAGCTTCTTGCTAGTCCCTAGCAAATTAAGCGATAAAACATGTCTTTAAGATAGAAAATAAAACAAACAGTGAAAACCTATATCTAAACTATCCTAAGTCACTTTCGTAGATTGACACGATTGCATTTAGCGTATGCAACAGGCCTTTAAACCCCTAGGCGACCCCAGTTGGACGAGTTGTAGTCTCGGGAGGGTTTCTAGTGATGATACCCACAAACATCCAAACCGAACCTACCTAGACTCAAAACTAAAACAAAAAAACGGAAATAAAAATTTTTAGGATCAATACATATAATTGTCTCAAAAATTGTGTCTACATGCACAAATCGAATAATTAACGTCATGTGAACATAAAGATTAAGCAAATATCAATTACACTTTTGTTATAGACCCTCTCATAAAATCAACCACAAACCATTTATCCAAAAACTCGGATGATTTTATGCATAACATTCATGGGCAAGGTACAAAAATAAAAACAAATGTGCAATCAAACTCCATAGGCTCACTTTTCAAACCACTCTCCACTAATGTAGAATCCAATCCCTACCTCGGATCATTAGGTCTTTATCATGGTTATAAAGTTAAGCTAGGGTAATGGTTTATCAGAGAATGGAAAGGAATTTTTTTAACAAAATGTAAAAGACTTAAAATTTTACAGTAAATGACCAAGAACAATTTCTTTCTTGTTTCCTTTCTCATTGATTGAACTCTTCCTTCCAACATTAGCAAAAACCCTCATGTAATGTACCTCATTTCAAGTTCTTCTCCCAAGCTACTTCTTCCTCTTTTTCAGCAAATTTTTTTTTTTTCAAAATTGTTTTTTTTTTTTTTTCCTTTCTTTTGCTTTTTTTTTTTTCAGGAAGATAGTAACTCATAAAAAAAAAAAAAAATTTGTCTACCCCACCTTGCTTTTACAGTCAATTTTTTTTCTTTTCACAACCCCGAACCTATCTCATTGCACATACTCAGGTTGTGGTCCACAAGATATATTTATTTTCTTCTACCACACTTCTTTTCATGAGTTTTTCTTATAAGGTCACCTTAAATTAAGTCTCTCACAATAAGATGGGTCGAAAAGTGTTTTAGGCTTCATTGTCAAGGTAAGATATAGTAGGTTTACAACAAAAAAGTTAAGGCTTACCAAGTGTATAACAATAGGCTCAAAGGGTTAACTAGGGATAAAGTAGTAGAGGTTGGCTTGAAAGGCTCAATCGTTCCAAAGAAAATTGCCTAAATCATATCCTAAGCAATGTAGATTCTAGGATTTCGCCTCAAGTGGTTATCAAGTGAATTCTAGAGTTTATGCACAATTTTCACAAAAAATTTATTGCCCATAAAAATACACATAAAACGTCTCTAAGTTTCCAAATTGTCCAACCAATCAAATTCATTCCCAAGAGAGTCGTAAACTAGATGCAATTGACACCTACTAACATCCTAACGCTACACAACAATTAATGTCTTCTCAAAGTTACATGTATCTCACTATCATAGTCCTATCATTGACATGTGTATTGGTTCCAAAAATAAAAACATCACGTCTTAAAATCACTAAAAAAAAAAAAAAATTCACATTTATATAAAAAAAACTATAAAAACGTTGTTCACCCATATTGTATTCAAAAGGTAAACCTCCTACCCCCAACCTTTAACCTGAACATTGTCCTCAATGTTTAAAATGAAAGAAAAGAGGAACTTACCCTTCATTTGCAATAATGAGGTAGGAAATGTACCCATGAATATTGTGCTTCGTGCCAAACGTGCATGTTATTTCTATTCTGCAAAAACAAACTTTGGGCCTCTCTTGGCCACATTCATTATGCACAAGGAGACAAAAAAAATTATGGGCAATTGAAAAAGGCAAAAAAAATTAACTAAATAAATAAAGACTACGAAACACATGTCACAGTATATCTCAAATTATCCACCAAGTATATAAACATAAACACATATTAATCCAAACCAAAGTTATCACAACTTACACATTAAATAAAAATCTAAAATAAATTCAAAACAAAACTCAAAATTAAAGTAGAGAGCTTGGGTTGCCTCCCAAGAAGCGCTTTATTAGAGTCGTAAGCTTGACTTTTTGACTCCTTCAATCTGGATCATCTAGGAAAATCCAAACCCTTCTATCCTTTAATCCACCATACACATAAGGCTTCAATTGTTGTTCATCTACCCTCTCAAATTTAGCCTCCATAATCCTAGAGTTGACTAAACAATTTTCTAGGGGTGAGCTAAGGTAGTTTTCTTCTAAGGTTTCTGCTACTTTGTCATCAAGGATGCTAATCTTAAAGCAAGTATCTGACTTGGGTGGACATTTCATCGTGTTAAAAACATTGAACTCTACTTGTTCATTTTCCACCCTTACGATTAGTTTACCTTGGTGTACATCTATTAAAGTCCTACTTGTAGCTAGAAAAGACCTTACTAATATTAAAGGTATGTTCCGGTCTTCTTCCACATTAAGAACTACAAAATCTACTGGAAAGATAAATTTGTCTACCTTTATTAGGACATCCTCCACCACTCACCTAGGATATGTTATGGATCTATCCGCCAATTGAAGATGAATCGTGGTTGGCTTCACCTCTCCTAAACCAAGTTTCCTGAAAATAGAAAATGGCATCAAGTTAATGCTGGCTCCTAAATCACATAAAGTTTTATCAAAATAAAAACAACCAATCGTGCAAGGAATATTAAAACTCCCTGGTTCTCTTAATTTCAGTGGTAGTTTCTTTTGAAGTAATGCGCTACATTCCTCGGTGAGCATGATCGTCTCATGTTCTTCAAACCTCCTTTTATGTGTAAGGATCTCCTTTAAGAACTTGGCATACTTTGGCATTTGCTCCAACATATCTACAAAAGGAATATTTATGTGTAAGCTTCTAAACATATCCATGAACTTACCAAATTGCTTGTCAAATCTTTGTTTATGAAATCTATGAGGATACAGAAGAGAGGCTTCATCTTTCTTCACATCTTGGGCTTTGTTCTCAAGTTCTGGTTTTGTGCCTAGGCATTGTGTTGAGGCACTCTTCATTCCGGATTTTGTGCCTAGGCATTGTGTTGAGGCATTGTTGGTTCTATCCAATTTTGTGTCTTCAGCTTTTTTCTCAATTTCTTCAGCTTTTCTTTATTCTTTCAACTCCTTACCACTTCTCAACATGACGGCATTGAGTTGCTCCTTTGGATTCTTCCGATATCACTTGAAAATGTCTCTTGAACTCTTCTCGCTAAAATATTGTGGATTTGCCCAATTTGAGTCTCAAGGTTCCTAATAGAGGCTGACTGATTTTGAACTAGGACGTCAGTCTTCTCAAACCTCTTGCTTGTCTCTTCAATGAACTTGGTCAACACATTCTCTAAATTAGATTTTGGCTCTTGAGGTTGAAAAACCAGGCGCTTGTGTTTTTGCTCATTGTTGTTGCTCCATAAAAAGTTCGGGTGTTTCCTCCATGCTGGATTATATGTATTGGAATATGGATTTCCTTGCCCCTTTTGGAAATTGTTGACATAGTTAGCTTGTTCTGTTTGAGCAAACGGTTCCCTCTTGGCAATCGTTCGATGAATTATTTCTCGCACAAAGGTCACATCACACAAAAAACTGCATTCTGCGTCTAGCAAAATTAGACGCAGAAAGTCACATTTAGACGTTCCCATTTTTAGCGTCTAAATTTGTATGTCGCCCTTAGTTGCAGTAGGCTAGTCGCAGATTCATAGCGCGGCTAAATTTTGGTTTAGGCGCACAAAGTTTTTTTTTTTTTGCGACTAGCAAAATAGTCGCTCAATGCTGGTCAAATTAGTCCCCCAACTTAGATGCTAAAAGTTCAAGGGTAATTTGGTAAAATTGTATAGCGACTAATCAATTAGTTGCAAAATGTACGTTTTAGTGTCTAATAATTTGTTGCGAATCCCACAAAAATTAGACACCAAAGATGTAAGGGTAATTTCGTAAAAGGTTTTCGCAACTATTTTATTAGTCGACGAATGTATCTTTTTGTGACTAAAATTTAGTGGTTAATTGTAATACTTTTAGATGCTGAATGTAGAATCCAAACGGTTTTCGCGACTATTTTATTAGTGACCGAATGTATCTTTTGGTGACTAAAATTTAGTGATTAATTATAGTCATTTTAGACGCTAAATGTGGAATCTAATAAGTTTTCACGACTATTTTATTAGTGGACGAATGTATCGTTTGGTGACTACAATTTAGTGGTTAATTGTAATCATTTTAGACACTGAATGTGGAATGTAATAAGTTTTCACGACTATTTTATTAGTGGACGAATGTATTGTTTGGTTACTACAATTTAGTGGTTAATTGTAATCATTTTAGACGCTGAATGTGAAATCCAAAAGGTTTTCGAGACTATTTTTTAGACGCTGAATATGGAAGCAATTATACTAAATTACTTTTTGCTACTAAAACATTAGTTGTAGAATGTGTTTTTTTAGAACATTTCATATTGACCTTCAGCGGCATGCAATTATGCTAAATGACTTTTTGCTACTAAAAAATTAGTTGCAGAATGTATTTTTTTTTTAGAGCATTTCGTATTGACCTACATTATACATTCGACATGAACAAAATAATGGATACAATATAAAAATCTGATTACTAAATCAAATATCATATTTTCACACATATATATATAGTCCATATATGGATTTTTATGCATGATGAGCAATAAAAATACAAAATGCACTATCACATGTGCATAACCCAAAAGAACAACATGCACCCACATTTTCCCCACTACCTATCTGTTCATAACTAACAAAAAAATGTCCATCCCATGTACACCATCTAACACATATATGCAAACAATCCTAAAAAGATGGTTCTATCCCCATGTCAAAATATCTATTGTCCATACAACAAAAAAAAAATACCATCAATACCATTAGCATGTCAACTGTCACCAGTTGCAGTATTTGAAATAGTTGTAGCTGATGAGGACGAGTCTTCATTAGTTGGAGATGGAAAGCGTTGTCGAGTTGGAGCTTTATCAGATTGCTGTAGTTCAAGGGCTATAGTTAGCTACTTCATCATCTCCAACAGGACAAATTGTTGGTGTTCAAGGCTTTTTATTTTCTCTTTTTGTTGATTAAATAAGATGAGCTGGTCTTCCAACTATTTAATCTTATTTTCTTGTTGCATAATGCACCTTAACTCTGCTTCTGCTGCAATGGATTGATGCTCAATCTATGAAAATGCAAAATTTTGGTTAAATCCGGAAGCTTTACCCAGAACTTCCTCACATATCTCAGCTTCTGTTTTTTCACTTTTCCCTCCTTGTGTTTCCTCTTGTAGCTCTATCATTTTTTCCTACCATCAATTGAATGCATAATCAATAAGTCAACCAACAAACTAAATAGCAACATAAAAGAATACTACAACTTTCAAAAATAAATTTGATGGAATAGAGAAGCAAGTATCTTAAACATTATCAATCTAATACTAAAAGGCAAATTCTGACATAAAGTTTTTTTTATACACATATAAGCAACAGATTTACATTCACATATCTATGCATAAACCTGCTAAGTAATTGGAAAGATAAGGGCTGTTGCATTTTCTAAATATCATAATTCTGCAAGAGGCATATTTATAAATCTGTGTTTTAATTCTGCAAGAGGCAAAACAAAGCCATATGTATAAATATGTACATATGCATTTCCCATTTTCAAAGTGTTTTAAATCTGTACTACTCATCAAGTGTATAAATCTATACATATTTATAAATCTGTACATATGCATTTCCCATACATGATCTTCAGCAATCATGAAGCTGAATATTTAGAAAATAACAAAATTCATTTCACAAGATGATGTGCACAATTTTAAATCATTCTGATTTAGGTGGTTTCAATCAAGCTGAATCTCAATTCCATGGAGGAAGACTTCACACACACACACACAAAAAAAAATATAGGGAAAAAAAAAAAATCTAATCTCATCCATCCAAGTTCAGCAATACGACATTCAAATTATATATTCAGACAATAATAATATCTACATCATTAAATCCAAACTGTTATGTTCAATCCAAACAGATTATAAACCATGAAACAGGTTTTTCCTACTAGAAGAAACTCCACCTTTCAGCTTTAAAAAATACAAACTGTTAAGTTCAAGCAAGAGAAACAATATAAGACAAGTTAAATTTCAGCCTTATCCTACAATGTTTGTAACATATCAATAGCAAACCACAGCAAAGTTATAAAAGTTTGGTAACACTCAGGAAAACTATTAAATGCCAATATCAAACAAATGCACAAGCAGCAACATAATTACAGGTGATCAAAAGATGACAGAGAAATGCAATGAGACTCAAATTAAAACAATAAAAGCATGGCAGTATGGAACAGTTACGAAAAAACAATACATTTATACCCAATTGAATGGTAAGACATTTCATATATCGATAATTGAAAGATGATCAACTTACATATAGCTCTCTTGCTTGTTCATTAATCCGCCCTTTCTCGGCGCTCCAACGAGTGTCATGAAATAATTGTATAAGACCGACAGATTCCCCAAGTTGGTGCGCCTTAACAGTTCATATTGTCATTGACCATAAATTGAAATAAAATCAGTAAACAGGAAAACAAAGTTGTATATTTCTATAGGTGAATCATATTAAATACCTTTTCCTTTTTGTGCTGGATAAAGTTCTTGGAACCACCACAGTGGTTACACCTCATCTTCGACTGGTTCTCAGAATAAGTTTTTCAAATATAAAAACATAGAAAGCAAGTTCCTGTCCTTTTAAAAATGACCAAAGGCTAGCGCAAACAGAATTGTTTTCAATACAAACTTCTTATTGACAACTCCATTAATGATTATGACATAGATCAGAGACCAAAGGTATACTTTGGAAACTACTTGATTTCCCAAAATAATGTGATCAAATGGTAGATATCTTATCATATCTAATTCACAACCATTGTGGCAAGTGGTGCAAGCACATAAACAAGAAGGATAACAGGTAGCCTACAATATTCAATTACTATAAAAGACAGAAAAAAGGTCAGTTACTTCTTCAATTTCGTAAAATAAATCATAATAATTGATTTTCACACCTTAAGTGCTTAAACCACATAATAAGCATGGACCATGGCGGAGTGAAATCGAAGATCAATTACTTTCTTCAATGATATCTTTTGAGAGATTAAAAATTTGTAGGGCTCTAAGATAAACTCAAAAGCACTCTAATGGCCAAATATTCTATATGACAGATCTTTGTTATTTTATTAGATTTAATAAGTATGGCCTAGAGAGAAAATGAAGGAAAGCTTAAGAAAATTCAGCCAAAAAAAAAAATTAGTTTTACAAAATTTTGTGGAAGAAACCAATATTTAAATTTGCAAAAAATTTGGAAACGGTCATATGCTTTATTTTTCCAGCTTAGGAATATTTTATAGATACCAATTTGGATGGAAGCCCTCTTATAGCTAACATATTGACTTTTACACGTTATACGTTTTAGTGACTTGTTGACATGGACAATTTATTCCGCTTACTACTACTCATTTCATTAGAAAAAGAACTACATACAGATACCAACTATTTGTCATATACACAAAATTTTAACTCCAACATAACCTGTCCCCCCTCATTGTTCTTTTGCAATGCCTTCTTTGTACAACTGGTGCTGATTATATTTCCCTTTTGTAGCAAATTTTACGCCGATATTCACAAATAGCTTTGTTGCCTACAATATCTGTTTCATAAATATATAGAGAAGACTATTCATTTATAAGGCCTATATGCAGTCATTTGATTTCTTATCTCAAGAGATCATAATCCTAATAGCCAGAAAATAAAAAGTCTTGTTCAAAATAACCTTAAAATGCATGTTCCTCTTTATTGATTAATAAAATCTTTTCTTCAAACACATTTTCTTCTTCTTGATCTCTCAATTTACTTCAATTCTTTCCCTATGTAGTTACATACTGAAAAATCTATTTGCCTAGGAGAAGGTACATATGGCTTCTTCTAATGAGGTTGTGAAAATCATTCTTCAGATAGTGTATTTCATACAGGTTCTGATTTAGAAGATAGTGAACTTATTTTCTCCACTGTTCACTTAAGGTGCTTGATTTTCTTCTTCATCTTATTATTCATTATTTCCCCATAAATACAAACACGACCCCAATGCAAGTGAATCCCAATACTGTAAGGTTTTGGTAGCAATGTTACTTCTAATCAACATGGATAAGTACAGATATTTGTATGAATCTAAACTCTAGGAAAATAGGATACAAGATGGAGTGATTCAATCTTACCCCTCCTTTGAAAAGATATAACACTCTGGCTTCATCAAATGATTGATCTTTCCAAAAGGAAGAGGAGAAATAATCCTATAGCCATTAAAGGTAATGCGATTGCTAGGAAATGGGTGATCCATAGAGAAAACTATGAATAACAAGATGATGTAAAAAATCTGGCGGCTAAGAGCGCTGCATCAAGGAAAAAGGTTTACCATTTTCCAAATGAAAGCCCTTGTGAATCTCTTCCTTCTGATGATAACACTTGAGCTTGATTCTCGTAGATAATTTGCATAATAGCCACTGGAGAAGGCACTTGATACCTTTCTAAATCATAATATATCTACTAATCTTAATCTATAACAAGAATGCAGGACAAAGAATAGAAGAAAATCAAAAGATAAAGATGTAGAACAAGTGTTTGAAGAAAAGACCACCTAAAGTAGTAAATAGGAAAAAGGGAATTGAAGTTTATTCTTAACTAAACATTTCCTCTTTCCAACTCAGGATGCTTTCCAACTAAGAAAAGGAAACCTTCGCAAACCATATGGAGAAGTATAGTAAAGATAAGCATCATTTGTCATGTGTATGTTATTACCTGTTGTAATTTCCGCCTAAGACAAGGTTAATAAGGGGAATTGTGAGAGCTATAGTTCTATGTAGATGTCAAGTAATGTATGTGTATAACATTCTCTTTAATTCAAACATTTACATTTTGAGAAGAATAAAGTATAGACATCAACATGTAAGAAAATATGATTGCCAATAAGAACCTTTCTTCAAATACTATGAAAGCTTTTCTTCAAATTGTTATCTATAATGCCGCTAATGAAGAATAAATAGTCTAACACTTATAACTTCAACAAAAGTCTGAGCACAAGTTTCTTCCAGAGCATTCTCTAGAATCAATTCTTTTGATTGAACATTGTTTCATTTCCTACATTTTCTCATTGACCATTCTTATTAAACCTGATAAACAGAGTAAATCCGACCACAAAATAAATATGGACTGAAATGGCCAGAAATCCTAATATTCTTCTCTTTTCAGACATACAAAATGACTAGCTGGAGAGGCATGGATGAAAATTAAAACTCAAATATTGACTAACCATCAAGGGAAGCTTTAAGAGGGCCAACGAACTCAGGAAAGTCAATTTCTTCAATTGCTTTTAATACATCATCAGCATTAATAGTTTGCCTCTTTGACTCCTTGCATATCATTGGCCCGCAAGTAATTTCACACCCCATAAACACTAGCTCACAACAAAATTCATACCCAACTTCCTTAACAAAAACTTTGTACTAAAAACACCAACGTCATGCTGCAAAAACCACATAAGAGCTTCCATATAGTCATCAAACCCAAGCAGTTAACTTAATTTAACCAATACCCACTTGACAAACCTTCCAATCATCAAACTTTCGAAGAAAAAAAATGAACTTTGCGATAAATTCCAAATATCCAAGATTCACCTAAGAAGTAAATATAAAAACTCTAAATGGGTGAGTTGAAACAATGAGATGGTTGGTTATTGCTTACGTGGCGGAGAGGTAGTGGATAAAGATAGGGGCGCTTTCGGAGAAAGCGAGAAGGGAGTATTTGTTGACGGTGATGTCGGTATCGGGTGAACACTCATTGAGCTTATCCTTAACCACTCTGCGCACGATAGTCTTGGGCAGCTCTTCCATCTCTGATACCACTTTCTCCGTTTCCATCTCTGAAGAAACCTTTGATTTTTTGTTCAAACATTCTATCAAAACAGGGTGGGTTTTCCATCAAAAATCAAATATGTTCCATCAAATATAAAAATGTAATTTACTAATCAACAACACAAATTACTGTAAACAAGAAAACGGTATGAGGAGAAACATGATCTTTCTCAAAATCACCTATAAATATTGTACATTACCAGTTTCCTAACACAATACATACCAAGTCTGACGTGGTCCATCAATCCATCAAATGAGCACCAACTGAAACTTCTTCTATTGGGGTAATCGCCAGGGATTTGCGTGGAGAAGAAATTGGGAATTTGGGGAAACAGGGAGGGATTTGCGTGGAGAAGAGAAGAGGTAGGTAAGGTTATGAGATTGGGAATTTGGGGAAATAGGTAGGGATTTGCGTGGAGAACAGAAGAGTTAGGTTATGAGATTGGGAATTTGGGAAAATAGGCAGGGATTTGCTAGGGGTGTTCAAAAGAACCGGTTGGAACCAGAACCGAAACCGGCGGGTACCCTAGGTTTGGTTTCGATTCCAGTTCCTATAGTTAGGAACCAGAACCAGGAACCGAGACTAATATAAAATAAAATTAAATATTAGGGGGGTTAATAAAAACTTTTATAGAAAAAGTAATGTGAATACATTTATATTTATATTTCATAACATTTAAAGTAAGTTGGTTTGACTTTTGAGAATCTACCTTTACAAACAAAGTAATGGAATTTGTAATTTTGAATTTTAAATTTATAATTTGTAATTTTATTTTTGTTAACAAGTGCCAGGTGGAGGGGGGGCAGGGATACGGGGGGTATTTGTAAGTTTTTAAGGGGTTTTTTTGCCATTTTAAAAACTTTTGGTGGGTCATGTAATTTTACAAGGTACCTAGAATCGGAACCGGAACCGTTGTTACAGGTTCTGGTTCTGGGTACTTAGGAACCAGAACTATCGGTTCCGGTTCTGGTTTAAAATTTCAAGGAACCGTCAGTTCTGGTTCCAGTTCCGGTTCCTTCAAAAAGTGCAGGGTACCTGGAACCGAACACCCCTAATTTGCGTGGAGAAGTTTGGGAATTTGGGAAAGGCTTGCTTTATATAGGTTAGGGTTTTCTGTAAATAACTTTAAAAATAAGACTTGTAATTAGTTTTTTAATTTTTAAATATAATTATATTTTGCAAACAAATCAATTTGCAACTAAATTTTTAGTCAGAAAAGAATTAGTTATAGTTGCAAGACTGGCGGGAACAAATAATTTGGGGGGAAGATGAATTTTTCAACTTAAATTGGCAACTAAACCGAATTTAGTTGCTATATATAATTTTTTGCAACTATTGTTAATATGAACACAAATATTTGTTGCTAAAAATGCCTTGGGGCCCTTGTAATTATTGTCCAAATATGGGATATTTTGGTAATTTAATTTTTCTATAACTAATCATAATAGTTACTAATACATTCTTAATTAATCACAACTAATTTAGCTACTAACGGGTAGTTGCAAAAAAATGTTTTTTATAACCAATAATGTAGATGCAAAATAAAATATTTTAGATGCAAATTGTCAAATTACGGAGGGAAAAATGGCCCACCAAAGATTGCAACTAAATTTATTAGTCACTAAAACAACTTGTTCTGCAACTAACAAAATAGTCGCAGAACATTAACTTTAGAAGCCAAAAGTTGAAATATATGGACCCCGAAATTGAGTTGCTCTTTGCCCGACTAATGGCAATTTAGTTGGTAAATGTAGCATTTTTGCAACTAATTCTGATTAGTTGCTAAAAAATTGGTTGCAGAATATAGTTTTTCTTGTAGTGCATGTTAGAGAAAAAGATTCAATTGCATTTATTTTCAACACATTACCTAATTGCTTCTGGATGTTCGAAAGTTGAGCAGCCAATGCTGTGTAACCATCAACTTCGTGCACTCCCACTGATCTCCTTGTTGGAGTTCTCTCTGGAGTCCTCATATAGTTATTGTTCGCCATCACCTCAATCAGATTGTATGCTTCCTCTGGCGTTTTATTGTTCAAGGCTCCCCCACTTGCAGCATCAATCATAGCTTGAATAGTTGGCAATAACTCTTGGTAGAACGTTTGCACTTGCAACCAGAGTGGTAAACCATGGTGAGGGCACCTCTGTAAGAGATCCTTATACCTTTCCCATGCTTCATACAATGACTCTGTATCTTGTTGGTAAAAGTTAGTAATCTCACTCCTCAGTTTGGCAGACTTGGTAGGTGGAAAATACTTAGTGAGAACGCTTGAGCCAACTCATTCCATGTCGTGATACTCCCAGATGGCAACTAAATCAACCAAGCCTTAGCTTTATCCCGAAGAGAGAATGGGAAAAGCCTTAACCTAATTGCATCATCGGATACCCCATTATGCCTGAATGTGTCGCATAACTCCAGAAAATTTGCTATATGCAGGTTGGGATCATCATTAGGTAACCCAATGAATTGGACCGACTACTGAATCATTCCAATAATTGCTGGCTTAATCTCAAAATTAATCGCTTGAACGGGTGGTCTCCTGATGCTAGAATAGCACCCATTAATAGTAGGACTAGAGTAGTTCACAATGCTCTCTGAACCACTGCTTCTCCACCCATTGCATTTCCTCCTAAGGTATCCTCATTCTCATTCTCTTGATTTCCCATATTAGGATTGACAATTCCTATGTTAGCCATTGATTTTTCAGATTCAGCTTGCCTCTTTTCTTTCCTCAACTGTTTAGCGGTTCTCTCGATCTTAAAATCTATTAGATTAACATCACCACCACTTCTTGAACGTAAGCTCTCCAGGATCTAAAACAAAAACACACGACAAAATAAGCGAAACAGAACTAATACTAAAAATAAATAAATAAAATTAACTTCAAAACAAAGATAAAACAAATCAAACTAGCAACTAAATAGTTCGTAATGATATTGAAAAAAATATATAATTCCCCGACAACGGCGCCAAAAACTTGTTGTTGATTTTAGCAACTGTACGAAATCATGCAAGTAAAACAGTGTATAAAATACGGATATCGAACCTAAGAGAATTACTATTATCAATTACCAATTAAACTATCCTATTACTATTTGATCAATCAAATTTTCAGAATGATTCAATAGAAAATAAAACAACTTAGACACAAACAATAGAAAATAAAACAACTTAGACACAAACAAAAACCGACTTTTATTATAACTTTAGTCGGAAATCAATATGACTAAACCTAGGGCATAGATTTCACACCAATTTAATCCTATGCATTGACAATTATCGTTAACCCAATTAAGCTTATTCTAAAGACCAAACTCCCTAATATTTTGCTAACTTTCTCTCGAACAATTAACAAATTAACTCCTAATTACTAACTCGAATTATCTCTAATCAGATTTAAGCAATTGGAGATCATTAAGTTCTATGGAATTTACCAGAGCCCCAGATCACGGTAACCTATCTCTAGCGTTCGCTCAATCTATGGTTTTATTACCTTAGACTAATTAGGTTTCATCTCTCGATCTCAACCTAACCCATAAAATCATCAACTCTAGGGCCCTTTAGAATTGAAAGCTTTAAGCACAATAATAAACTTAAAACAAAACTTAATAAAAATTAGCAACAATCAATTCAATGCATATTCATAATTTGGGCTACCTCTTAGCCCTAGAAAATAAAATTAGTTCATACTTTCAATAATAAAAATCATTGTATTCATAAACAGAGTATAAGAAAGAGTAGAAAAACTTCTCTAATTGATGACTCAAAATTGCAGGAATTTCCAATCTCCAAAGAGCCGCTGAACTTCTCTCTCTTTCCTCCTCTAAAAATCAGCTAAAAACATCTATTTATACTCCTAGGGTTTTAGGGTTTGATTCCCACTATCCTAATAACTTTAGAACTCTTAAAACAGGATACACATCATAAATTTAATGTAAAAAAGTCCAGATCGCATTTGTGCCGCAGCATTGTGCCTAGGCATAGTTGATTCTGCCCCAGAACTCGCAATCTTACAAGACGGTGGTTTTTGAGCATGATAACGTTGAATCTGGTCAAGTGGTAAACATATGAATTATAGCCCTTTGAATCTATTTCCAAGGTTCAAGAATCATCTCAATCCAATATCTACAGCTCAAGTTATTGTCGAATTACTATCACGTTTTCAAAACTGGAGCGTTTTCCAGGATTTTCACTTAACTTCAAATCGCCCTAACTTCTTCGTTTCAGCTCCAATCACGAACCATGTGATTCTTGTCATCCCACATTCCATCCTCGATATAACCTTCATCTGAATATCATCTTTAAAGAACCTGAAAACACTCGAAACATCCCCATACCCCATAAGAACATATATGAAATAATTAAGTTAAATTTCCAAATTAAACACTTTTTTCCCCAAATCATCTAATTGAATCACTAACAAAATATGTGTTTTCAAGCTTTTATCAGAGGTCGCAGCCTTACCAAGCGTTTCCCTGAGGAGGGCCTTCTAGGGGTGTAACCGACATCTCCATTACTCTGAGGGAATCGTGAACAAGGCAGAGCGAGGCCGCGGACCCTGGGAAGAGACCGGGCAAGGAACTAGTGGGCGATACGATTCTTGCTGCAGTTGTGGGCACGAACACACCTGTGTTGGACTCGATGAGGCAACTTCTGGATCATTTACTGCCAGTGGTTTTTGCCCTGCTAGAGTACGGGCTCGCGGAGGCTTTTGAGAAGTTCGTGGCTTCTAACCCTGTGAACCTGATGTCCATATCCCTTCAGCACCTGAGCCAGGTAGAATGAGCTGTCCTTGGCAAGGACTTTACATTTATTCTTTTCAGTAGCAAGGAAACTAACTTGTTACTATTTTCATTCGCAGGCTCTGCTCTTCATGCAATTGTTCCTACAAAAGGTCTAGTTGGGAGCTGTAGAGGGGATGGCGCGTTACTTAAAAGGAACTTAGAAGCCGTTGAAGCAGAGAAAGACTTATCCACCATTTAGGTGAACCGGTACTTGAATGAAAGGAATGCTACTCTTCGCACAGTGGACTTTCAGAAGGTTGACCTAGAGAAGCATGGAGAGGAGGTAAAGGAGCTCCAGAGGACGATGGCCAAACTCACCATGAAGGCTGGCGAGAAAGAGCAGAAGCTGCAAACGACCTCCTGGCGGGCCTTACGAGTAGAGCGGAAAAGGGCAAAGCTATGGGAGGCCACCGAAAAGCAAAGGTAGGCGCTTGAGGTCGAACTCCAAATTAGCCAGGGCTGAGTCACTTCGTTGACCAAAGAGATGCAGCGACAAGAATTGGAGATTGAGAAGAAGGCTGTTGAATGGGCAATTCAGTCCATCTATGCCCTATGGGCGAAGAATCCTGAAATGGATCTGTCCGACCTCCCAGAGGAATACCAGGGCATCCTCAAATCCATGGCACAGATTGATGATAAGGATGCAGCGGAGGCCACCCGAAGACCTAACCTGGAAGAGCATCTGGAGTATGTCCTAGAGGAGCCCGCAGCTGGCCAGGTGGTCTGCGATCAGCATGGGGACGATGAGGTCGTGCCTCCAAGAATTGGGGATGAAGGCCAATGATTGGTTTTACTTTTTGTATTGCCTTTCCCATGCTCGCTTTTTGTACTCCTTTTTTTATTTTATAAATAAAGACATGGCTTCCTTAATCTGTTATGAATACTTACAATTTTTGTACTTTATGTTACACATGAGATCGCATTCTAATTGTTTACAATAACATCGATACAAAATTATGCGAACAGAATTATACACATGGGAAGATAATTGCAAAAGGATGTCTTTTATTTACAAGGACTAAGAAAAGTAACATCTTTATAAGGAGAAACTGATTTCGGAATTACTGATAATATGGTCGAAGATGTTCAGCATTCCAAGCTTGTGGTACTTTGGAACCATTCACCCTTTTGAGATGATAAGTCCCCAGTCTTATCACTTTGGCAATATGGTATGGGCCCTCCCAGTTCAGTCCCAAAACTCCTGCACTCGGTTCTCTAGTACCAAGAAGGACTTCCTTCAAAATGAGGTCGCTGACCTGGAAGTCTCTTCTTCTAACCTTAGAGTCAAAGAATATTTTCGCTCATTGCTGATAGGCTGCTATTCTTAGCTGAACCTTGCTACGATATTCTTCAACTAGATCTAGACTTGTGCGCATAAACGCCTCGTTGTCTGTCTCGTTGAACAGGTCCCTCCGAAGTGAACCGGTTCCTACCTCCACAAAGATCATTGCTTCGTAGCCATATGCTAGCAAAAAAGGGGTTTTTGAGGTGGAGGTTCTCGAAGTTGTCCTGTATGCCCACAGAACTTCAGGAAGGTCGTCGGCCTAATTTCCCTTGGCTGCGCCAAGTTTGGCCTTCAGAGAGTGCTTCATGGTTTTGTTGACAGCTTCAATTTGACCATTTGCCTACGGTCTTGCGACTGAGGCAAATTTCTTATGGATACCCAACTCGTCGTAAAACTGCTTGAACTCCTCATTGTCGAACTGCTTCCTGTTATTAGAGATAAGGGTAGGAATCCTATAGCAGCACACAATATTTTTGAAGACGAAGTCCTTGAGCTTTTTGGTGGTGATCGTGGCCAATGGCTCTACTTCGACCCACTTGGTGAAGTAGTCTACCACGACCACCGCATACTTAACTCCCCCTCTACCAACTGGCATGGGTCCGATGAGATCGATTCCCCACATGGAGAATGGCCAGGGGCTGGACATGGTTACCAACTGGTGGGAAGGAGCTCGCGGTACGTTTGCGAACCGCTGGCACTTGTCACACATTTTAACAAAGTTGTAGGTGTCTTCTTGAATCAGGGGCCAGTAATACCCTTGACGAACAACCTTGTTAGCAAGGGATCGTGCGGCCGTGTGATTACCACATATTCCTTCATGTATCTCCCTTATGATATAGTCTGCTTCTTCATCGGTTACACATCAGAGAAAAGGGGCGGTAAACCCTCGCTTGTATAGTTGATCTCTTATAAGTGTGTAACGAGCAGTTCTTGTTCGCATAGTTCTTGCCTCGACCTTGTCGTTGAGCAAGATCCCATCGTGAAGATACTGAATGATAGGGGTTATCTAAGAGACTGATTTGGTTACATTCACAACCTGTTCGAGCGAATTGATACTGGGGGCCTCTATGAATCGAACAGGAATGCTCTCTGGTGGGTTCGAGTCCAGCGATGAGGCTACATTTGCCAAGGCATCCACGACAGAATTGCTATCCCTAGGAATCTACGTGATCATGAAGTGCTTAAAGGGCTCGAGTGCGGCCTTAGCTTTCTTTAAATAGCCGATTATGTTTTCTTCCTTGGCTTGATATTCCCCCAAAATCTGGTTGACAACCAGCATGGAGTCGTTATGGATGCTGATCATGGTTGATCCCATTTCTCTTGCCAACTGCAATCCAGTGAGCAGAGCTTCATACTCGGCCTCATTGTTGGTCGCTTTGAAACCGAAACAGAGAATGCCATGAATATGAATCCCTTCGGGACTCAAGAAGAGAAGGCCTGCCCCTACCCTTTTCCTGTTCGATGATCCATCGACGTTAGGCTCTAGGTCGACAGGTTCTAAACAGTTTCCTGGGTGACTTTGCGGGCTTGTTGCTCGGATTCCTTTATTAGGTGATATGAGAATTCTGAGATGAAATCGGCAACAACATGCCCTTTGATGGTTGCCTTTGGTCTATACTGCAAATCAAACTGATGTAGTTCCATGGCCCACTTGAGCAATTTACACGATGCCACTGGCTTTTGGAGGACTTTTAGGAGCGGGTAACTGGTCATTACATGGATTGTGTATGCGTGGAAGTAAGGTCGCAACTTTCTGGAGACGATCAGCAAGGCATAAGCCAATCAATCTATTTTCGAATACCGTATCTCGGCATCCAACAGACACTTGCTTGCGTAATAAACTAGCCATTGAACCCTACTCTCTTCCTAAACTAAAGTTGCACTGACCATGTATGGAGAGACGAACAGATACAGTAGGAGAATTTCTTGTGGGAGAGGCTTGGACAGAAGAGGTGGCTGTCCGAGGTGGTCTTTGATGCTCTGGAATACTTGTTCGCACTCGGGAGTCCACTCAAACTTCTTATTGGCCCTGAGTATATTGAAGAATGGCAAGCAGCGATATGCTGCCCTCGATATGAAGCGACTGAGTGCCACTATTCGCCCATTGAGACTTTGAACCTGTTTTCAGTTGGTCGGGCTTTTCATTTCAAGGAGAGCTTGAATTTTCTCAAGGTTGATCTCTATTCCCCTCTAGTTAACCATGTACCCCAGAAATTTTCTTGAGGATACTCCGAATGAGCATTTAAAGAATTGAGCTTCATTCTATACTTCCGGAGGATGTCGAACATCTCAGTAAGATGCGCTATGTGATCTGAAGTGACATGCGACTTAATTAGCATGTCATCAACATAAACTTCCATCGACTTCCCGATCAGCTCGAAAAACATTCGGTTAACCAGCCGCTAGTAAGTTGCTGCAGTGTTTTTTAGGCCGAAGGACATAATCCTATAGCAATACAGCCTCCGATCCGTAACAAAGGAGGTATGCTCTTCGTTCGACGCATACATCAGAATTTGATTATATCTTGAGTATGTGTCCATAAAACGCAGCAGCTCGTGCCTAGAGGTGGCATCAATGAGCTGGTCGATCTTGGGTAGGGGAAAGTTGTCTTTTGGGCAAGCTTTGTTAAGGTTGGTGAAGTCAACACAGGTCCGTCACTTGCCATTGGGCTTCTTTACTAGAATCGGGTTGGCAACCCAGTTCGAGTAGAGCGCTTCCCGGATGGACCCATTCTGAAGGAGATTATCTACCTCGATTTTCAAGGCAACATATCATTCTGGATCCATCACTCTTCTTTTCTGGTGAATCAGCCTGGCTTCATTATTGATGTTCAAGGCATGGCAAATGAAGTTCAGGCTGATCCCGACCATATCGGCATGCGTCCATGCGAACACATCAATATTTTCTCTGAGGAAACTGGTCAGGTCATTAGCAAGATGAGGGTTGAGATTGCTTCTAATCCTCAACACTCGGCTTGGCTCGGCTCAGCTCATTCTAGTCGACTGACACTTCCAATAGATCCTCAACTGGCCCATTGGAAGGGCATTCCTGGATATGAGGATCCATATTATCCTTGGTTGGGCCAGGTTGTGGTTCGATCCGACTGATCATCATTGCCTGTTCAGGAATGCCACGCGGGATGCCTTTCCCTTTGCACACCATCTGCACTACCCTTGTATAATAGTCACAAGACGCACGCTGAGATCTGCCTACTTCCCATATCCCCGTCGGGGTGAGGAACTTAATCTTGAGATGATAGATCGAAGTGACTGCCTTGAAGTTTCTTAGTAGAGGTCACCCTAGGATGCCACTGAAAGCAGAGGGGCAATCCACTAACAAGAATTCAGTGACCTTGGTCACCTCGTCGAAGTCACCTAGCATGACTGAAAGCAAGATCATTCCCTTGGGGATCAAGTGATCCCCTGTAAAACCATATAGGGGGATAGAGGCAGGCTTCAGGTCGGCCTCATCCAATTTCAACTTTCAAAAGCTCGCTGGAATAGGATGTTCACAGCGCTTCCAATATCCACCAACATTCTGTGGACGTCACAGCGCTTTATTTGGGGCGTGATAACGAGAGCATCATCATGGGAATGATGCAATCAGACTGCATCTTTTTCAGAAAAGGTTATTTCCTCCTCTCTGTGAACCTTTGATGGTCACTGTGTCATGTTCATCACATAGATAGGGTCGTGATGGGCTGCGCAAGCATATCTTTCTTGGGCACCTCGTGAATTCCCTCTGAGGTGTGGTCCCCCAAAGATTATCCCTAAGCTATAGATACCCTTGCGATCATGACGCTTCTTGCCCAGTTCCTTTCGATTTTTCTCCCTTACGGGAGGAGAGTCATCAATATACTCTTTGAAATGCCCTTGCTTGATAAGGTCTTCGATTGCCTACTTGAGAGCTCAGCACTCATCGATCTGATGCCCATTGTCCCAATGATAACGACAGTACTTTTTACTGTTTCTAGTTGAAGGGGATTTTTCATGGGCTCAGGTTCTCCAAGCAGGTCGACCTCTTTTGATTATCAAGAATGGCTGAGACAGATGCATTCAAAGGGGTATATTGACTCTTGTCACGATCGCGACGAGGAACTGGAGCATAAGACTTCTTGGGCTCAAACTGTTGCTTCTTTCCTTTTCGCTGATCATCGTTAGGCCATCGGCGATTAGCCTTCCTATTTTCCTCCCGACCTAGCGCATTGCCCGAAGGACCGGGGTCATGGCGGTGGAGCGCTACCACAGAGTTCTCAATACGGAGGTATTCTCTGTAAGGTTGTAGAAGCGAGTAAGGGAAACATCGTCCTATGACTGCAACTCTTTCCATAGATCTGTCTGTGGATGAACTCCCGCTATGATGAGAGTCCGAACGGACTGTTCAGGAGTATGAGCTACTTTATGGAGTTCCCTATGGAACCTATCGATGTAAGATTGGAGGGATTCATCCCTCTCTTACCTTATGTTGCTAAGGTAGCTCAAAGGCATTGAGAACTTCATGTTCCTTAGAAATGTCTCAGGAATGTCGAGCTCATCTGATTCCACGAGCTAATCGATCCCGCCGGGAGTGACCTGAACCACCGCTTGGCATGAGATGTTAGAGTTACTGCCAAGCAATGGAATTTTGCCAAGTCAGAAACTTAGTAAAGTTCCATCAGGTCGTTGAATTT
Organism: Pistacia vera; assembly: GCF_008641045.1. NCBI lineage: Eukaryota > Viridiplantae > Streptophyta > Magnoliopsida > Sapindales > Anacardiaceae > Pistacia > Pistacia vera. The sequence goes on from NW_022195908.1 coordinate 292,981, forward strand.
GTACAAATGATCCTGCAAATCAGAATTCCTATCGAACGCCCGCATATCGGGCATTCTGAATCTGGATGGGAAAGGGGCAACTAACATAGCCGGAGAAAAGGGAGATGCCTCTGCGACCTGCCCTCACTCATTTTGCTGAGCCTTTAGCTGATCCAGAGCTCATTGTAGTTCCTCAATCTGAGGTAGCGGAGCCATCTGGGGATTGTTTTCCCCAACGTAGGTTCGACCCTTGCAATTGCGGTTAAGGAAAGTCCGAAGGTCGGATTCCTCCACGCCTTGACCAATAGTTCTGACTGCTCTTGACACACACTGGCTAGAGTCGTGCAATGGCATTGAATGGTCCGGGGAACCTTCCCGACCTCCATGGTGGTGCGAACCGACCCGCAAACGGTGGGGACTTCCAACACGATGACGATCGGAGTCGTCATTTTGGCGATAATAGGAATCTCCCTGCCTTGCACTTTTATGGGAGTGCTTGTGCGATGTGACATGGGACAACTTGGGCCGCAACATGTCACCGAGTCTGCGCGTCATGTGTATTTTATGCAGGGTGCAGTCGATGTTCACTGGTCCCTCGGAGCCTCTAGGCCCATTGTTCGCCACCTGTTTTCCCTTCCTTTGACGTGCTGTAGTGTGCACGGTACGAGCTATCGCCCTTTTTTCTACACTTTCATACGACCTGCAGGCATTTTTGGTGGTGGCAACATCTCATTTGATTTAGGTGGCGCGACCCGATCCAAGCAGTCCAGCCTTTGGTTGACCGTTTGGAGAGTATTGTTAAACCTCTCTAGGTAGCTCATGATGGTTGGATCTGTTAGTGTATATTAGTGTATGCCCTAGAAACCATTCGTGTTGTCGGTTTCAGAGCATTTTGTCTTGTATCTATATATATCATAAATAATAGAAGAAAGAGTTCTTCAATTCATATATGTAAATTGCTTCCTTTATTCAGTCATGCATTTAAAATAAAGTATGTATATGAATTGTCCAGATGATTCATTTAATAGGTAAATGAATTATCGAAAAGGGTTCCCTACGGAAGCAATATAAATTTGGGCAACTATATTGTACAGTAGGCATACCGGATGCTTCCGAAAGATATCATGAGTTGATATAAGTACGGATGACGATGATAGTCATGTCACTAGGGCATTGGTATGGATTAACGGTTGGTGAACTGTTTTTCGAACGTGACCGAATAACGACAAATCACTTGGAAAAGCATGTAGTCAATGATTTATCGTTTGGTTATATCAGTGCACGATGTAGTCCTTTGACCTGAGACATTGTAGTCGGATCCGATATGGATGCGTATGGTTCATACGGTGTATAAGTACGAGACTAATCATGTTTCGTACAATAAAGCCTATTTGGTCATGCGTTGTTCATATGCGGAAACGAACGATGGTCAAGAGGGGATCCATTGACTCGGAAATATAGGATCGGGAGTACCGCTGACTCCATCCGGATTCGAGTTCCTAGACGAACATCGATAAATGTCGGAAAACTGAATCTCTGGCCAGAGTCTATTATTAGTCATACAAAAGTAAGTTTGTGATGACAAGTTCCGGACATATTGATCGACAATTCGGTAGAAGATCGAGTTTAGGATTTTGACGTTCCATGAATCCATACTCGATTAGGATATCTCAATGGAGGGACTTTACCTGCATGGTACGTATGATCTGAAATGGGTTCGATGAAGTATTTCTTCATCGTGGTTTAGGGACTATGGCACATTGCTAGATGTTTACCATAGTCGTTGGGCCTCCGGACAGGTTTCCGGATTCATCCAGAACCGGCTCACGGCTAATCCACGGTGGACCTACATGGTCACACCAATAGCCTTGAGAAGTTAGAGAATGATGAGAGAGAGAAATGATTATCCGAAGAGGGCTAGCACCTTCCGAGGGTAATAACGGGATTTCTATAGTAATAGTTACATAGAAAACAATTTGTGACATTTTAAGGGTTAAAATGGTCAAGCAATAATTAATTATATTTAATTATTATATCTTAAAGTGTTAAGATTAATGAGATGAACAAAAATAACCTTTTAATAGTTAAAGGGTAAAAAGGGTAAATTTATGGGTTGTTAATGTAAACTAGTTTAGTTTACATGGGCCCTTGAATAATATTGATTATTCAAAGGGTAGCATATTAAATTCGTGGGGTCCCTTTATAAAATAAGATTTTATTGGGCTTGGAAGTGAAAAATAAATAATTGCAAAATAGCCCAAGTATATATAAGTGCAAAAGGTTGCATTTTTGTTCATTATTCACTTGTTCACTCAAACACAAACTAAAAGCTCTCTCTCCCTAGCCAAGGCCACTCTCTAATCCTCTCAAGGTGGTGTTAAAGTGTGGAGGTTTCATCCTTTTGAAGCTAATCTTCATCAATCCAAAGCAAAGGAGTAGGTATAATCTCATATCCAAGCTTTGCATGTAAACCGTTTTTTTTATCCATGCTTTCATGCTTTCATTCTCCATCTCCACCACTCTTCATGCATGCTGATTCTTTCAGGATCAAGCCGTGAGCTTGAAGGGATATCCCCCACAAGATTTTACGGGACTGGGGGCACTTCATAAGAAGTGTTCTCTTATACCTGTGGGATCTCTTCCTCACCATGATGGGGTCGCTCAGATTCTAATCGGCGAGTCATTTGCTGTTGGACCGATTAGTTAGAGATTCTCTTGATGAAGGACAAATATAAATTAGGCCGCCCTTCTAGTGTCAAACTGTTGATGCGTGATTTTGACACCAACTAAACACACGTGGGAAATGTTGAGCTGACTTAGAAGACACACGTGTACGGGGGTATTGAACTGAATAGAAGATGAAGAATAGTGTTTGAAGTGGTTCAGATGCTTAAGTAAGCAAATCCTATATGAGGTCAGGTCGTGTTCAGCGAACTGACTTACAAGAGATTACAGGAGAAAGAGAAAGAGTATATATATGCTATTCCAGAGAGAAATTAGCTAATCCCATAAACGGGAGAGGAACCCTCTATTTATAGTGGGATGAGTTGAGGTAATCATTACTAAATCAGGGAGTGGGTCAGATTGCCATGCAAATCCTTCTTTGCGTCCCTTTGTTCAGCTGCTCAAGTGATTTACTCGACGTTTGCAGGGATTGGACACGTGGATCATCTCCAGCCTTTCATCAACCTGGCGCACACCCACTGCACTGGCAGGAGCATGCCGCTTGCGTCAGCGTGCGACGTGGCTGCGTTTGAACGGTTGTAGGACTTACCTAAGCTCTGACCGCTTACGCTGACAGGGTTCTGTGTCAGTCCTACTTTTCCAGGCATAACAAACTGGCTTGCGTATCTCACTATATTTCTACTCCATTTCTAAAACTTTCTCACTTGCTTCATTAATCTAGGTAATTACCAGAAAAAGGAAAAATTTATGAGATTAAATTTGATTACAAATTTTGTGAGTGAATATTTTTATACTCAAATGCACTCCTATAGAAATGAATGTTATCATATGTCCATACTACATGTAATACTAATATCAAGAATAAAGCTCATTCGCCGCCTGAGTAATAAGTTGATTCTATCATCTAATCAGAGATTATGGTTTCATCTATTAAGAGTAAACTCATTACATCCCTGACTAAATGAATTTATACTTTCTATTAAAAGCAATGTTTTAAAACCCAATCTAGGGTGAAACCTGGCAAAGTTTCTGGGTCCCGGGTTGACCAGTTTAATCGGTTTGACCAGCGGTCAAACCGGTTGACAAAAAATTTTAAAACTCAACAAATACACCCCTAAAAATTACCTGTAAGTCCCTACATGTTTGAACTTTATCAAATACACCCCAAATGAAAATCGACCGGCGATTGATCGGTAGCGGCAACACCCCAGATGCAACCCCAATCGTCCCCTGAGCCTATTTCCATTAAAATCTACCCAAGATCTGGTCGAAATAGGTTCGATTTTGGCCAAATCTCACCAACGCTAGCGTGGGTATTCTAGGCCAGATCTCATCCATGCCGATGCCAAGAAACCTCCCCATCACCCAGGAATTACTCCCCTATTCCTCCCGACCAAAACCCACATCACCCCACCCCCGTTAGCCTCACCAATCGCCGGAAAAATCCCATTGGGTTTGTTCGATTTCTGATCGATTTACTCACCAGAAATCAACGCCGTCACCTCTATTGCATTCCCTGGACCTTAGTCTTCAAAAGCCCTAACCTTCCAGCCGTCGATTGCTCGCCGATCATCCTCCCAAATCTTAGGGTTTTGGGGTGAATCGAAAAAGTTAAACCCAGCCCATTGAAGCTGCCAGGTCCCAGTTAACCGGCCGGGCCGGGCCGGGTTTTAAAACAATTATTAAAAGTAAACGTTCATCCATGCTACAGTAACATTCATTACTTCCTCTAACTAGTTGTCATTTCCTTTGTTTTCCTCTACTTAAATAAGTTTTATTTAGAAGAATACTTCCCTTAGATGTATAGGAACGGATCTCATATATATCAGAAGAATACTTCCCTTAGTTGTATAGGAACGGGTCTCATATATATTTAATTCCCTATTTTACTTTTACTTCCTTATTCCTTCTAGAATCATATTTGAACTTCGATTATATCTCTCTAGGAATATATGTCATAGATTGTTTATTTAGTGTGTGCAGTAAGAAGATATTTACATGTTTGACCCTGAGGAAATTTGGGCACTACATAACCACATGAGATTTTGATCTCAATGCTGATGAAAAATATGTTTACTGCATATTCCAGTAGCTTCTATTTTCTGTGTGTTTTTCTCTAATCTTCTTCTTATCGTACTAACCAAATTGCATACAATGATGGCATCTCTCACTCTTTTACATAAGTTGAAGCCCATTATTTTAGAGACTGTTATCACTTCTTGATTTCGGCTATGTATTTTAACTTTAAATATGCGCTTTCATTATTTCAGCGGAAAATTCAAAAAAAAAAAATTGTGCGATTTAAAAAAACAAATTAATTAATATTTTAACAATATTTTAATCTATTTTCTACAAAATATAAATTCATAACTATGTCAGTTAGGGGTGGGATAATCCGGTTAACTGAACCGGTTTATCCAAACCGAAAACCGGACCGGTTTCGGTTAAAAACCGAATGTAAACCGAACCAAATTTTCGGTTCGATTACCGGTTAACCGGTTGTCAAATTATCCTTTAATCCTTCAAATTCTTCAATGTTTCATTTAAGTCTCTAAATTCAAATATTTATTATTTTATATATAATAATTTTTTTGCTTTTATATTTAGGGTAAAACCGGTTTAAAAACCGGATTTCGGTTAACCGGTTTGAAATTTTTTTTAAACCGAACCGGTTTTCCAGTTTTTTGAATTTCATAACTGATTTGTAAAAAAACTTAATTTTCAGCTCGATTCGGTTTGGTTTTCGGACTATTTATCCTACCCCTAATGTCAGTTTGTTTGTACATGCAAACTGGCCTTTGGGTGTACATCTCGAGACTTTCACCAAAAGGTCAAAGCCATAGCCATTCATTGTTGCCGTCTCAAAATCCTAATGAACATATCCAAACAATGATAATATTGCATATATCCATTGCCTATATATAACCATTACTATTTTTCATGCACATATCATTCGCTCGCAAAGAGATCTCCAAGCAGTAGTGCTCAACTTAATACAAGCAAACAATGGCGGTGGTACCTGAGGTGATTTTAGGCTCTGGTGATGGAACGATGCTGATGATTGGGATGGGAACTATGGCGGATCCTCCAGTTGATAAAGAAACAACGAAAGTCGCCATCATTGAGGCAATAAAAGCAGGCTACCGTCATTTTGACACTGCATTCATATACCAATAGTAGAGGCTTTGCGTCTTGGCCTCATAAAATCTAGAGCCGAGCTCTTCATCGCTTCTAAGCTATGGTGCAGCTTTGCTGAGAAGGATCTTGTTTCTCAAGATGAGTTTGAGGTATTGCATATCGTTTCTTCTTACCTTTTTAACGTTAAGATTTTCAAAATGCAAACGTTTGTATTTTTTTTTTTAATAACTCAGAAGTCAATTAACTTACTTGGTTAACAAGTTTTATGATAATCTAGGATCCTTTAACAAATCTAATTAGTTATCTTGTTTGTTTGCATGTAGTAATCTTCAATTGGATTATCTTGACTTATACCTAATACATTGGCCATTTAAAATAAACCCAGAAGTGTGTCAATATCCCATAGCAAAGGAAAAGTTATTGCCCTTAGACATGAAAGTTTGGGAAGGCATGGAAGAATGTAAAAATCTTGGCCTCACAAAGGCCATTGGCGTAAGCAACTTCGCTTCCAAGAAGCTTGAGGAGCTCCTATCCATTGCCAATATTCCTCCCACTGTCAACCAAGTAAGATTAATGTACATTTACTTATGAACAGTTTATTATAGTTTTATTAGCTCTAATGGGTACTTTCTTCTTTCTTGATTTTGTTTTATAGGTTGAGATGAACCCAATGTGGCAGCAGAAGAAGCTGAGTGAGTTTTGTAAGACAAAGGGTATTCACGTAACAGCCTATTCTCTTCTGGGTGCACATAACACCAAACGGGTAGATAATAGGATTGTAGAATGTGATGTGCTAGAAGAGATTGCCAAGGCTAAAGGAAAAACCACTGTGTAAGTTTTAAAGGGGTTACCAAGTGATTAAAACTTATACGGAATGGATTGTTTGTTCAATTTAGTACAAATGAGTTGAGAATAACTGAATTAAAACATATATAAAACCAAGTAAAGAACACGTTCATTTTTACATAGTTCGGCATCAAGCCTACATCCATGGGACCATATCCAGAGGAAGCAAATTCACTATAAAATACTTATGAGTTCAAATACAAAGCAAGATAACCATAGTAGTAAAACACTCCCTGTTTTCTACTCAACAATTCTATCTTCTTTGGTTCAACTTCAAGCGATCACAGCAAGCTTCACGTACACAGCAACGTTATGTTGAAGAAGAGTTCCTCTCAAGGTTCAACGATGAAGATAGGATAGTAACTTGCACTCAAGCTTTTTGTCACAAAGAAATCAACATTCAAAGGATCTTACACAAGGATAAGTGATGAGAGTAATTTTAAACCTACCAAAGCATAGTAAGAAACCTTAGCAAAAACTATAACCTTAGAGAATATTCAGAGAGGCAAAACAATGTAATTAGGTTTCTTGTGAAACAAAAACAAAACGGGAGAATATAAAGTGATCAACACATTAAAGGTTGGGGCACAAAAAAGTTAAATTTTAACTTTATGTCTTTCTTTTTGCACAAGACATTTTGGGACCACAAACAAAAGAAATATTCTTTTTCTTACACATCGAATAAACAAGAGACAAGTGTAGAAAATCATAATCTAATTTACAGTTGTGTAACTACAGCTGGTGTTCAGGCTTGATTCTAATATGAAAATCAGGGATCTTCAGCCTTGATTCTTGTATTAAAATCAAGGAGTTTTTATTTCTTTCTTCTTTAGTTTGTCCTAAACTTGTATAAATAGCTAGTCTGTTTCTAGCCATAATCATCACAGAATAAAGCATTTGTTGTTCTCTCAAAAATCTAAATGGTATCAGAGCAAAGTTGTTGAAACCTCTCTACCATCTCTTGTCTCAGTTCTTCCTACTGAAATCTCTCAGCTCTTCCTGTTGAAACCTCTCTCAACCTGTTGAAAGCTCTTCTCTCAACCCAAATACCGTTATTTCAATCTGCCATGACAAAATACGTAATGGCAATTGATAAAGAAGTAACTAGTGAGACATCTCTGAAATCACAACTGGTCAAAGAATTACTAGTTCAAACAGCAACCGTGAAGTTTTTGAGTCCAGCAGTCATTGTGGATCCGATGGCTCAGGTTTTCCCATTACAGGGCACAAACTAAATGGAAAAAACTACATCCAATGGTCTAATTCAGTGATGATGTTTGTAAGAGGCCGAGGAAATGATGATTATCTTACTGGAACAACAGTTCAACCAACTAAGGATGCTCCGATATTCAAAAGGTGGAAGGTAGAAAACAGCACAGTTATGTCATGGCCGATCAACTCCGTGAATACCTATATTGGGGATGATTTCCTCCTTTACGAAACTACTCAAGAGATCTAGGAAGCAGCCAAGCAAACATACTCAGATAAAGAAGGTACTGCAGAATCCTTTGAGATAGAAGGAATACTTCATGATTTGCATCGAGGGGATTTACCAGTCACTCAGTACTACAGCCGTCTCAATCACTATTGGCAGCGACTTGACTTACATGAGACCCACGAGCGGAACTGTAGTGCTGATGCAGCAAGATTCAAAAAGATTGTGGAAAAGAAACGAATATACAAATTCTTATTAGGCCTAAATAAGAATCTTGATGAAATTCAAGGTAGAATTTTGGGAACTAAACCTCTACCAAACACCCAAGAGGTAGTTTTAGAGGTCTGCCGAGAAGAAAGTCTAAAGAAGGTTATGTTAGGTACTCAAAACAATCAACAGATTACTGAGGGATCTGCTCTTGCTGTAAGGGAAATATTTTCCTCATCTAATGACAACTGTCAAAGGAGAGGAAGACCCTGGTGCAATCATTGCAAAAAACCAGGTCACACCAAGGATACCTGCTGGAAAATTCATGGCAAACCAGAAAATTGGAAGCCTAGGGAAAGTCGTGGCCACCATGTTTCAGTTGAGGATAAACCAGCATATCCAAACCCAAGTCCATTCAGCCAGGAACAAATGGAAATTCTACAAAAATTGATCACTCAATCCACACAAGGTTCATCATCTTCCAATTCCAATTCTATCCTAGGATCTGGATCTTTGGCCTAAAAAGGATCTAGATTTGGGGAAGACGATTGGCAGTGCTGATATATGTTCGGGCCTTTATATCCTCAAGACCACTGATTTTACTGAAAAACAACCTCAGTCCACAGGTGGTGAAAATTTACCTTTTTCTGTTTGTGTTCCAAATAATGAGAATAGTGTTATGTTATGGCATTATCAATTGGGTCATCCTAATTTCATGTATCTCAAAAAACTTTTCCCATCATTATTTAAGAATAATTCCAAGAATTTTTAGTGTGAAATATGTCAATTATCTAAACAAGTTCACAACTCTTACCTAACTCAGTTTTATAAACCATCTTACCCTTTTTCAATATTCATAGTGATGTCTGGGGACCATCTAGAATAAGAAATGTTACTGGCACTAGATGGTTTATTTCATTCATTGATGATCACACTAGAATTTCTTGGGTATTCTTAATGAAAGACGAATCTGAAGTAAGTCAAATTTTCAGAAACTTCCATACCATGATTCAAACACAATTCCATTTCAAAATACAAGTTTTGAAAACCGACAATGCAAAGGATTATTTCAATTCTTTTCTAGGTAATTACTTGTTAAAAGAAGGAATACTTCATCAAAGTTCATGCATTGATACCCCATAACAAAATGGGGTAGCTGAAAGAAAAAATAGGCACTTGTTAGAAGTTGCAAGATCACTCATGTTCTCCACCAATGTTCCAAAATTTTTTTGGGGAGAAGATGTTCTCACTACCACTTATCTCATAAATAGAATGCCTTCTCATGTGTTAAATTTCCAAACTCCTTGTCAAATCCTACTCAAATCATATCCTCATACTCGGCTAATTTCTACTCTTCCACCAAAAGTGTTTGGTTGTATGGCCTTTGTTTATAATAAACAACCAAACCAAAGTAAACTTGATCCAAGGGCTATTAAGTGCATCTTTCTAGGGTATTCATCGAGTCAAAAAGGATACAAGTGTTACTCCCCCATCACAAGAAAATTCTACAACACAATGGATGTAAACTTTTTTGAAAACTAGCCATATTATCCCAAAAATAATATTCGGGGGGAGAATAGAATCCAAGAATACCAATTTTGGGAAACAAAACCTATCAAGACACCTATAGCTCTCATAGCCGAGATACCAATAAGAATACCTGAATCTGAAATGCTCATTATCAATCTGAGTCTAATCCTTCTGAAGCCAAGTCAAGTACTCCAACTCCACTCATTTCTCAACCAACTCAACCTCAAACTGTGGAAAACAGTGAGTTCATTGTCTATTCCAAGAAAAAGAAGGAAAATCAAGAAGATATAGAGGACCAAACACATCCCAAGCTAGTCCATGAAGATGAACTGAATCCAAATCCAAAGCAAACACCTTCAGGTAACACTAATAACGATCTCATTGAGTTTGATCAGGTAGAGAATAATGATCTTGATTTACCTATTGCAAAAAGAAAAGCAACTAGATCATGCACAAGCCACCCAATCTATAACTTCATCTCTTACAAAAATTTGTCAATAAGATATCGTGCATTTGTTGCCAATCTTACTGATATTTAGATTCCGAACAATGTTCAAGAAGCACTACAAGTACCTGAGTAGAGAGCTTCCATTGAAGATGAAGTCAAAGCTTTAGAAAAGAATGCCACATGGGAACTTACAGAACTCCCAGAAGGGGAGAATCCAGTGGGATTCAAGTGGATTTTCACAATAAAATACAAAGCAGACGGAAGTATTGATAGGTTTAAAGCACGACTTGTAGCAAAGGGCTTCACTTAGTTCTATGGAATTGACTACCAAGAGACTTTTGCACCTGTTGCGAAATTGAACACAATCAGAGTCTTGTTATCCCTGGCTACAAACCGTGACTGGTGTCTTCATCAACTAGATATCAAGACTGTTTTTCTTAATAGTGACCTAGAAGAAGAAGTGTATATGCAAAATTCCCTCAGGATTGGAGACTCAAGCTAATATTAACAAGGTATGCAGACTCAGAAAATCTCTTTATGGGCTCAAATAGTCCCCTCGAATTTGGTTTGACCGTTTTACCAAGGCTGTGAAAAAAGTTGGGTGTTCACAATGTCAATCTAATCATACCTTATTCGTAAGATAATCTTTTGGGGGAGCATTAGCCATCATCATTGTATATGTAGATGATATAATTTTGACAGGAGATCATGAGGAGGAAATAAGTAATCTCAAGAAATTCCTTGCTAAAGAGTTCGAAATCAAAATACTTCCTTGGAATGGAAATTGCTCGATCAAAGAAGGGAATTGTTGTCTCGTAGCGAAAATATGTCCTTGATTTATTAAAGGAAACTGGCATGCTTGGCTATAAACCTACTGATACACCTATGTATTATACTGCAAATGTGGGAGTTGCAAAAGGAAGTGCTCCAGTCGACAGAGGAAGATATCAAAGACTTGTTGGAAAACTTATCTATCTTTCTCACACCAGGCTTGATATCAGTTTTTCTATCAGCATGGTTAGTCAATTCATGAATAATCCAATTGAGGAACACATGGAAGTTGTTTATTGGATTATAAGATATCTAAAAATGATTCCTAGAAGGGGATTGTATTTCAAGAAAACACAAAAAAGAGATGTGGAGATATTTACTGATGTTGATTGGGTTGGGTCCATAATTGATTGAAGATCAACTTCAGGGTATTGCACGTTTGTATGGGGAAATTTGGTTCCCTGGCGTAGCAAGAAACAACCAGTGGTAGCAAGAAGCAGTTCAGAAGCAGAATTTAGAGCTATGGCACAAGGAATATGTGAAGGAATTTGGTTAAAAAGACTTTTATAGGAACTGCAAATTCAGTTAGAAGATCCTATGAAGATGTTCTGTGATAATCAAGCTACCATAAGCATTACAAAGAACCCAGTCCATCACGATCAAACAAAACATGTGGAAATCAATCGACATTTTATTAAGGAGAAGATAGAAGAAGGAATCATCTCAATGGTTTACACTCCAACTACTTTCCAGACAATCGACATCCTCACTAAGGCTCTTCCTAGAATGAGTTTTGAAGATTTGAGATTCAAGCTGGGTATGACTAATATCTATAACCCAGCTTGAAAGGGAGTGTAGAAAATTAGAATCTAATTTACAACTGTGTAACTACAGCTGGTGTTCAGCCTTGATTCTAGTATGAAAATCAAGGATCTTCAGCCTTGATTCTTGAATTAAAATTAGGGATTTTTTATTTCTTTCTTTTTTTAGTTTGTCCTAAACTTGTATAAATAGCTTGTCTGTTTCCAGCCATAATCATCACAGAATAAAGCACTTGTTGTTCTCTCAAAAATCTACAACAAGTGTAAAGAATAAGACAGAAAATCAATCAGGGAATAATTCTGTCCAGAAGTGAAAACAAATACATGAAGTGTGATTTGAGGAAAAATATCTGTCAAAACCGTTGTGAACACACATAGGCAAAAGTACTCACACTTGTGAAGGTGGTTACCTTTAGACGTGTGTGAATAATGGATCATAAGATGAAAAAAACACTAACAATCGCCCCCTTTGTCACTTATGATCAAAGCACATTTCAAAGACAACATGTTGGAAAAACATTACTAAAGAGGAAAACAATAAAAGCAATAATGAAGCATAAAATCACTCCCCCTCAACAAAAGATCTCCCCCTAAGCAACACACAACAGGAAGAGAGTTACCAAGGATTTCCAAAGGAGGGCATATCAATATGACAATCAAGAGGATATGCATAACAAGGGAGAGATTAGCAAAAATACAACCAACCAAACAGATCATTAGCAAAAATAGGAAGCATAAAAAGAAAAAAAAAAGAAAAAAAAAACTAACACGTTCTGCTTATAAAGTTTCTGCATATGAAAAGCAACAAAATAAAATGTGATCACATAGAGACAATAGGGATCACACTAACAACCAGTCAATGTCAATAAAGATAAAAAGTTTTGTAAAAAAAATGAGAGTCCAACAGCTCGGCTCAACAACAGCAACATCATCTCTCTCTCTTTGATCATAAGAGATCAGCTTTTGGGACGAGAGGATCTCCTAGGGGGCTTTCTGCCAACAGTTTTGACCCGAGTTCTAGATGTATAAGCTGAAAGAGGATCAACTATAGAGGTGAACGTAGGAGCAAGGGTGGCCACACTACAGGCATCCTCTACAGTCTAAGAACCAACAGGAGGAGTCACATTGTCAGGTTTTTTTTCTCTGTTTAAGGGATCAATTTCAAGAGCAGCGACAGAGGCAAAAGTTTCTTTTGCACTTTGCTCAGCAGTAGCTCCAGACTCAAGTTTATCTACATCACTTTCTTCATCAATTTCTGCAATGTCTTCGAAAAGGACTGGATTTTGACCTCCAGGAACAGTATCTCTATCAACAGTGTTGGCATTCAGATCAGCTTGAGGTTTAGCAGGGACATCAGTCTCTTTAGCAAGAGTAGAGCTAGCAGGGCCATCCTTGGAACCACTTGAAGTTCTTTTACTCAGAAGTTAAGCCCTGGTTTCTTTAAGGACTGTTTCAAGAGAGTCAACTCGAGCCATCAAGGAGGTGTGAAAAGAGTCTACTTTCTGATCAAGAGCCTGCAACAACTCAAACACTTTTGACTGCCAAGCACTAGATTTTACAGAAGGGGCTTAAGAGGATGAAGGGACATCCACAGCAGGGGCAACAGGCTTGAGGGTTTTAGAAGAGATACTTCTAATTTTGAGGAACTGATAATTTTCAATAATTATTTACCCTAGAGCCAACTCCTACAATAATTTTGATACATGATTTTTATATTAGAAATGAGTTTCATGGGAAACAAATAGGGTGTAAAATGAAAGAAAACTAAAGACCCGTAAGCACTTGGAATTGATGCCCTTCAACTATTGAAAACGAGCATCCAACTTCTTCGGATCCCATTTCTCTTCTGTACTTTTTCTAATTTCTACTTCTTCAAAATGATTAACCTAATTTATAATAGCTAGAATTAGAATATAATAATGCAACAAAAAAGTGTAGAAACAATACCATGAGAAAATTTAAAATCATATTATTGCATAAAAAGAGGTTTCAAACAAAAATTTACCTCCACATCATTGAATTGGGAAGAAGAGTTATCTGATTCTTTAAGATTGCACTCTTCCATGTTTGGTACTATGATGCAACACGATTCCTATTGCTGCAAGGGGACGAGTCAAATAGGAATGGCTAAAATCCACAATGACCAGATAATGAACCATAATTACTTACAAACAAACAAAAGTAAAATTTCAGAAATAATTTCCAGAATACTGTTATGATAACAACAACAGCTGCAACATAAGTTAAACAAACACAATATAATGTATTATGGAACGTAGATCCAGGAGCAAATTAATTTAGAAACAAATTGTACACCACCACCTTGGAAAAAATCATATGTGCCGTAATATGCTGAAAAGAACCTAGCAAACCAGTTTCAGAAAGAATTTCCAAGGCATATTTTCGCAGATTTATTACCAAACCAGCTTGTGAGCGACTGATTTCCATCCCAAGGAAGTATCTCAAGATGCCTAAATCCTTGATTCTGAATTTGGCATCAAGATATCGCTTGACTTCATCAATGGCTGCAAGATTGTTACCCGTTAGTAGTATGTCATCAACATACACTAATAAGATCACCAAACTGGTCCCATGAGTCTTAGTGAATAACGAGTAGTCATTTTTGGACTGTAGGAAACCATACTCTAACAGTGTAGTGGTAAACTTGTGATGCCATTGTCTGGAAGCCTGTTTCAAACCATATAAGGATTTCAATAGTTTGCAGACCTTATTTATGGTTTCAAATTGATTATTCAGACCTGGAGGAACCTTCATATATATTTCCTCATTCAAATCTCCTTGAAGGAAGGCATTATATACATCCATTTGAAAGAGACCACAATCATTCATGGCTGCAAGTGCTAAAATGGTCCTAACTGTAACCATTTTAGCTACCGGAGAAAAAGTCTCGGTGTAATCAATACCTTCTTGTTGCGTATACCCCTTTGCAACTAATCGAGCCTTATATCTTTCAATGCTACCATTTGACTTAAGTTTCACTTTATAACCCCATTTACACCCAATGGCCTTATTTCCAGGTGGAAGAGAAACTAATTGTCATGTTTCATTTGATTCTAATGCCTAAAGTTCTATATCCATGGCATTCCTCCAATTCTGGTTAGTTATGGCTTCTTTAAAGGTTTGTGGTTCAGTTATGTGAGATATGGCAGAAAGCAGACTTTGATATCTAGGTGAAAAATGCTCATATGAAATAAAATTAGAAATTGGGTGTTGTGATTTAGAAGGGACAGCATAATCTTTTTGCCAAACGGGTGGTTTAGATGGTCTTGTGGACCATCGGACAATGTTTGGAATAGGCTATATAGGTTCTATTGATGGAGAATCTATGGAATTTTTGGAAATAGAAACTGGATGTGGAGCTACCATTGGATTGTCAAACTAAAAAATCTAATTCATCATGAAATTGTGTAGTAGAAGGGAATAATGGTGATGCATGAGATGAGATGTGATGTTATGGTCAGAATATGGAAAAATAGTCTCATGAAATATGACATCCCTACTAACAAAAAACCTTTGAGATTGAATGTCAAATACTTTGTAACCCTTTTGGAAGGCAGAATAGCCTAAAAAAATGCAAGGAACTGCTCTTGGACCAAACTTGTCTACTTAGGGCAGTATATTGGCATAACAAAGGTAACCAAAGACTCTAAGATGGGAAAGTGTGGGAGGTGTTTTAAACAACATTTCAAATGGTGACTTACCCTGTAACAGTGGAGTAGGAATTCTATTTAGAATATAAGTGGCAGTCAAAATACATTCCCCCAAAAAAGTGATTGGAACATGAGATTGGAATTGTAAGCTCTAGCTATAGTCATGATGTGTCTATGCTTTCTTTCTACAGTTCCGTTTTGTTGAGGTGTGTAAGGACATGAACTCTCATGAATAATTCCATTGGAATTCAAAAAATTTGTGAAGTCATTACTGAAGAATGCAGTACCATTATCTGTCCTAATCTTTTTGATGTTGACAGAAAATTGATTATTAACCATGGAAACAAAGTTTTTGAATATATGTAATGTATCCGACTTAACAGTCATAAGATATGTCCAAGTGGCACGAGAAAAGTCATCCACAAGAGTTAAAAAATATTTGAAACCATTATGAGTAGATTCCTTGTAAGGACCCCATATATCAGTATGTACCAGATCAAAAATTGTATAAGTGATAGAGAGACTGATAGGAAAAGGCTTTTTGTATTGTTTAGCTAAAGGGAAAACCTTACAATGAGGGAGTGATTCCTTTACAAACGAATTATGTAAGGAAGTGTTAGTAAATGATCCATATACGCAGCGGAAACAAAAAAATATAATACAAGGACCGTTTACATGAGCTAAGATCAAGGGTATAATTTTACAATTTATATTAAAGAAAAATCTACACAAAAAGGTTAATCATGAGTTAAGAGAATCTTACGCACGTTTGGAGGCTCCACCACGTTTGTCTTTGAACGTTTTGCTACCGACCCAAGCATAGGATCAAACCCACGTAGTCCACATGAAAACAATCACAAAAGAACCAAAGAGGGATTTGCTAGATCCTCTTTGGCTTTAAGATTAAGAAGAAAAGAAATCAAATTGAATTGATTTTAAGCAAAAAGTGTTTCTGCTGTGGGAGAGAATGAGAAGGGCTGCTGGGTGTTTTTATTTTAAAGAGAAATCAATTACCTTTCAATTAACACACACTTTTCTTTTATAGTAAATCAAGTTGCCCTATTCCCATTTGGAATAAGCTTGGGCTCCAACCCAAACATCCCATGTTTCCAAACACTCCCAATTTGATATTTTATTTTCCATCATTATCTTAATTAAAATCAATTAATATATATTTAATATATATTAACATTTAACAATAATGATAATATATTTAAATATGTGCGAACA
Source organism: Pistacia vera (assembly GCF_008641045.1). Classification (NCBI taxonomy): domain Eukaryota; kingdom Viridiplantae; phylum Streptophyta; class Magnoliopsida; order Sapindales; family Anacardiaceae; genus Pistacia; species Pistacia vera. Next base: position 309,742 of record NW_022195908.1, read on the forward strand.
CATATTTAAACGTAATTTCACTTATTTAATTTTTCTAACAAATTAAATAAAGGCTACGACCTCGGAAAATTTAATTGCACTATGAAATTACCAAATTACCCTTTCGCCTAAAAAGACGAAAACGCCCTTCTTTCTTCTTGGCTCTTAAATTATCTTTTATGTGTGTGACCCATAGGCTCCTCATCATATCGGCAATGTATAGTATCGCGATTAACACCAATTAATTGTCTCACTAATACACAGACCAAGATTGGCCCCTAGCAAGGCATTATGGCCACCCGATAGATTCGAATTCAACAAAATAGCTACATGTCAACGATATGGTTACCATGCAATTCGATCCTTTCATCATTCGTTATCTCGACGAGACGAAGGCATAGAAATACTGTCAACCTTCGATTACTCTCGATATTATGTATTTAGTTTCTGGACCAATGACCTGTATTATAATTCAGATAGAGCAACAACTCAATCCTACTGTGGCCACAGTTTTAGTGTCATTGCCATATACTGAATTGCGTCATGAGATAACTTTTCCCGTACCCGGGAGTGATGAATCCTCTGTCAATCCGCAATAGTCTTGATACACTCCTCGATACAGCCAATCACCACCGTATTGACAGCTCTGAATAGAACTACGTTAGGCTAGTGTCAAACTGCACCAATCGGTGCACAAGGCGCTCTGGTGATCTCAAGTCTAAGGATCACCTATGCCACCATTCGTTAGAGGATTTGTTCCATAGACACTGGGGTTACCATCCATATGGAATCCTCTAGTGGGTCAATCCAGTGAACTTGCTGCAGTAAAATCGCCTACAGCAAGCACCCATGTGTTGCACCAGGTTGTCACCAAATAACCTTGACAAGTGAGATCAATCACTACCTTTCGACAGGGTCGTTCAATACCATGATAGCCTTACCGTATTATCTTTGCCCTTACTTCAGAATAATACTGGGGTTACAGACGTTTCTAGAATGGCCACCTTATGTGCTCATAGGGTTCTCACTATCAAGATTTGAAACACTTAATACCCTCGTCACGGTTCTACCATTCTAAGGACATATATCAATACATATTGCAATAATAATGATTTATGAGATATAGAATAAAATGCCTTTTATTGATTAATGAACATTATTACAAAGAGTCAATTCTACAATAATTGATTGGCTCTAGGGCATCTACTCTAACAGGAAGAAATCAACTTTATTCTCGAAATAGATGCATGACCTAGCCTATGCCATATGTTATTGGAAAAAGCATTACAAGCAGTCATGGTTTTATTCGAATGAGAAAACAAATATGAATTCGGTTTTTGAATCAGATAATAAAATCCATTGTGCTCTTTACCAATCGTTATCATTGATCCATTCCATAGGTCCTGAAACAAACTGAATTTTGGAAAAAAAGAAACATATACATTGTTATCTTTGCAAAACTTTGACACAGATAACAGATTGTATCTAAACTGTGGTATGAATAAGACTTTATGTAGTTTAAGTTATGGAGAGAGGCAAACATCACCAGTATGGGTTATTGGGACAGATATACCATTTGGTAATTTAACAGTAGGACTGATGGAGGAATTATAAACATGCACATTATCCAGGCATTGAAAATCAGATGTCATATGATCATTAGCTCCCGTATCTAATATCCATGCATTATGTAAAATAGAAACCATAAAAGAATGAGGAGTACTTGCGACATTGGTAGCAATTTCAAGAGCACCTTGAACAACATTAGCAGTAAGAGAAGGTCCATCCTTGCCCAACAACGTCAGAATTTCTCGATATTGGGCTGGAGAAAAAATCGATGTAGTCACTAGTGCATTCTTGGTTGAACTAGAAGATAACTCCTCAGTTGTGTGTTCAATATTATTGGCCGCATGTGTTTTATGGTTGAAATGCTTCTTGTTTCTGCCTCTTTGGCAGTTCTCGGGATAGCCATGAAGTTTCCAACAAAAATCAATGGTATGATTTGTTAGATGACAAAATTCACATTCCATCGCCTTCTTTTTAGATTGCTGACTGTTACTTCCTGGATTCCCTTGATTTTTGGAAATATTGTGTGTAAAAAAAACAGTAGTATCTGATTGAGAGGTGGTGGAACTGGTGATACCCCTCTATTTATCTTCTTGACTAAGCATGCCATAAGCAACATTCACGGTTGTTAAAGGATTCATTAGAAGAATTTGACTCCTAACGGTTGCATAACCCTCATTTAGACCCATCAGAAATTGCATTACTTTCTGAGTTTGTTCATGCTCTTTATAAACTTTGGATGAAGGACAAGAACATCTGATAGATGGGACCATAGAAGAATATTCATCCCAGAGGAGCTTCAATTGCGTATAATAAACTGAAATTGATGACGAACCTTGTTATATTGTAGCAATGTCTTTCATGATTGAATATATGCTAGAACCATTGATCTCATCAAATGTTTCTGGCAAATCTTTCCAAACAGTTGCAGCGTTGGTTCCATAGATGACTCGACCCACAAGATCTTTAGAAATACAATTCATTATCCAAGACTTGCGTTACAACGATCCCACTGTTGTGCCTGAATCAAATCAAGAGGACGCGGGAGTGTTCCATTAATAAACCCTAACTTGTTCTTCGCAAGGAGTGTAATTTTCATCGCTCGACTCCAAATACTGTAATTGTCACTTCCTGTTAAAATTTGGCTAACGATTTGGCTCCCCGGTGTGTCAAAAGGGTGCATGTATAATGGATTATTGTAATCGGCAGCCATGGACACAACTTGAAGATTCTCTGAGGTATTCAACGACATTGTTGAAAACAAATGATCTTCAAGAAAGATTGTAAAGAATTTGAGTAAACTGAATGATCTTAAATGAAATTGGAACTAATTGGAAGCAAAAAAAAAAAATAACTTGCGGAATTTGGACTGAATTGAACCCAAGATCAAAGCTCTGATACCATGTTAAGAGAAACGAAACAGAGAAAAAGAATTGAGGAAAATTTATTCAGTCAACTCAACTCTGTTTTACAACTACTACAGCTCTTTTAAATAACTAATTACAACCAATTACAACCAATTACAATATGACACTTGGACTTCAGCATTAATAAAAACTAATATATATAATTAAAAAATAAAAGATGGAGCATGAGGGCTTTATAAGAAAAGAGAGAGAAGACATTTTTTTAAGTCTTGATGGGTCCTTTTTGTTTAATCACCTTTCATGGTAAATTATACCTGGAGGAAGAGACTGCTTCAACTTGTCAGGTTTTAGTTACATCAAACACACAGACTGTGTAAAGGTACATAGAGTAGCGAACCTTAAACTTAACCACACCCTTGCCCCTCTAAATTTTAATAGAACCAGCATCCTTCCTTCTTGCAGTAAGAAGGAACACCCATTTTATCTCGTGAATCTGCTTTGGCTATGGATCAAAAAGCAAGTTTTAATGACCTTGGGCATTCTCAACCATTTACATACAAAAGAAACGCTATGACACAATGGTAAAAACATAGGACTCAAATAATCTACAGACACACTAAAATCATGTTTTCTGAGAACATTTGTCAAGTACATCTTTCAAACAAATATTTACACAATCAGTTTAATTGCAAGTACAACTTCAACCACCGTAGTCAAAGACATGAATCACTATGACACTATAACTTTGGATGCATATATCAACAAACCTAACCTGAGATAAACACAAATTTAATATACTATAGAAATCTAACCCGGTAAAATTTTCTAACCCAAAAATTGATTTTTTGTCAAAGATTTTCGCAACATAAGAGCAAAGAGCATAAATGTAGCACAACCTCACAACATCCCTATACGGTTCTGGCGTGATGTGGTGGCGTCTACTGGGTTTTGGAAACCAGGCATGGCGGTATCTATAGTGTTCAGTGAGGAAACTAGGTTCGGGTTGTTTTTGTGAGGTGTGGAGAACAATGGTTTTGGTGTGCAATATGTCACGACTCAACTATTTCCCTTCGGACTCGTGCGGCCTTAGGTGCCAATCTCTCGACAATTGCCCTAAGTCAGCCTTGCTCGCTCACGCTTCTAGCCTTGCAAATAAGAGAACACTCACACAAACTCACTCACAAGAGATGCTAGAAGAGAACTTTTTACTAATGAGAGAAACTTTACGATTCTTGGATGGTTTGGCCAAATGAAGGCCTCCCCCTTTTATAGTAAATGGAGCTTACAATTAACGGTCTAGATCTTCCACAATCAACGGTGGAGATTAGTTAACTCCAAACTACCACCTACCAACTACCATTTACCATCTACCAACTACCATATTAATTACAAGATTCTAGCATATATAAGAGTATACTAGAAGGTTCTAGAGTATCAAGGTGACGCACACCAAGTGTTTGATGAAATGCTTGAGAGGCGCACAAATGGAAGAAATTTTTTGTTTTGGTTTTCGAGGGAATTGACTTGGTAAGGTGGTGATTTGGCCGATGATGTGACACCATCCACATCAACTACCACGTCAATTGGTATGGGAGTGTTAGTGAGAGGATTAGTTGATGTAGCATTATTGATCTTCTAATATCTTAACAACCTTAAGGATCTGCTTGGGAGTTTCATGGTAGCGATTATGAGAGTAAACCACCGTAGCGGTTTTGAAGGGTTTTTAGTAGCGGTTTTTAAAACACTCAACCTGTGCTTAGGAGTTTATTTTTTAACGGTTCTGACAGTTTTTTAAAATGATAAATTTACATATATGCCCGTAAAAATACCCCAACTTCAATCAGTACTTGAGAGTTTTGTTTTTTCAATTACAAGGTAAGGGTTCTTTGTTTGTTTTCTACTTATTAGTATTTTATAATTTCAAATGTGATAAAGTCTTCTTATCCTTCTTCGCCATTCTTTGCAATATCTGGAATGATTGAAAAATTATAGCTTCACTTCTCCAAGAAAGCATCGAGAAATGAGTTTTTAATAATTTTTTTTTTTTTTTTGATGATTGCTTAAAATTATTTTATATTTAATATGGTTGGAAATGCGCATAATATGTTTAAAAAAAAAAATTGGATATAATTGGGATAGTTCTATAGTGGATAGGGTATTTGTGGAATAAAATTTTAAAACCAACTAAAACACCTCAATTTGGGGTGTTTAATTAGGGTGTTTTATAAACCCTTCAAAAATACACTACACTGGTTCTGAGGGGTTTTTGAGCCAGTCAAAACTAATGCATAAAAAATCTGGCAAGTAATAGTTTTAGAATACCTCAAAATTAGTCTAATTAAAAACCCTCAAAACCAGTAAAAAAAAAACTCCCAAACAGACCTAAAATAGCTTATGTCACGAGAGAATTATTTGTCCATTCAAACAGCTCAATTTCTGTTTCTTTCTCTTAGTGACAAAAACTTCCCAAGTTGGCCTCAAATCTCAACTCATTGACTTGTTATAATTTATCCTATATATTAAGTTTAAAATTTCTAAGTTTAACTTTTGTCAACAGCTAAATGTCATTTACAATACTATCGTTTATGTACATATGTATTGAAGAATATTCTTTTGATGTAGCAAAAAATGAAGTTTAATTTATTTGTATATATAGAAGAATATATATATTTTTAGACATTGATAACAAAGTTATCAGACAATGTCTCAAGAATAAAAAAAAATAAAAATAAAAATGCATCAAGTTTAAATATATTAAATGAAATATTATAGAATAATGAATATAACATGTTTATTATAAAGTGTAATATTTGGTTGATGAGTGAATAATTTAATTTTCAGATGGCATTGAGATGGGTTTATGAGCAACGGGTGAGTTTGGTAGCAAAGAGTCTCAACAATAAGAGAATGAAAGAGAACCTTCAAATCTTTGACTGAGGAGGAGTCAGACAGGATCAGTCAACTTCCTCAGCAAAGAGGAGTCTTAGCTGCCACTATATGGTTCACAAGATGCTGATCTAGAACTTGATACAGAAATATGAACACAATATACCACCATATATTTGCTTCATGTTGGATATCACCTAATAAGTGTTAATATTGTATCGGAAATAAAGCATTCCTGAAATGAAATCAAAGTGTTCTACATTATCCATGCAATTTTAGGATTCTTCATTCAACAAAGGATTCAGTAGATGCTTGAAAAATAAATAATCAATGTTTTATCTTCGATATTCTCAATACTATTTCTCTCCTTTTCATTCAACAAAGCATTCGGTTAGTGACAGCGAGAGAAATCATTATTTTAGAGATGGGAGGAACTGGGCCGGAGTTAGAGATAGCCAGTGAAATCGTCATTATTTTATTTTGGGGGTCAAAATGTTATGTTCAACGATTAAGGGGACTCAGAAAAGTGACTTTAGGAAGTTATAACGACTAGAGGGGCCAAAGTTCAGTTTTACGAATGACTGGGTAAAAAAAAAACATCTTTTCAAAAATGAAGTTAATATTTGAGCGGAAGACAATTTTAAGAATTTACTTTTGACCCCCATTTTTTTGAAGGAAATAAAGGAAGCTCCACAGTTTCACATTATACAAGAGGTTTGAACATATATATATAGTTAACTAAAAAATGTAAAGGTTTTATTTAAAAGACAAATCTAATTGTAAAATCTAATAACTTGCCAATTATGTGTTTAATAAAACAATAAATGATATATTTATAATATATAACACTAGACTCAATAGTCTAACATATAACGGTATATTTTGATATTCTAATTAAAAACATGTTAGATGACGCTAATCTTAGTAGTCTAAAACATTTTGATTATTTTTGTCAGGCAATTAACTTAAATCATGTGATTTTATGACTAAATGTATTTTTAAACAAACCATCAGCATACTGGTAACTACAGTTGGTAAGGATTAGTATACATATGAGAATATCTCGTTTTCTTGCACCTCTATTTGTCTGTTTCAAAAAGACTTTCAAGATTCAACTCCAATTGTGAATTGATAATTAATACATATCTCCTCTCATATTCCTTGTCCTTACTAGTATTACATCTTATTTCCCACAAAAAATATAAATGTTGTTTAGGCTTCTACTTTGCCTTTATCATCAATTAAGTAATCAATGCTAAAAGCTTAAGCTAATTAGCAAATCCAAAGTTCCAAGTTTCCAGGACCCAAATAAACAAACGAAATAACCAAGTTTCCAGATAATAAAAATAAAGTTGTGTAATAGACAATTTTGTAGTAAAACAAAAAAAGTTAAAACTTCGAAATGTGTTTACCCAAATCCCGTAACACAAAAAGGACTTGCTTTCTACGTAATTAAACAAAACATATGATATAATGGTGTGAATAAAATTATATAGGATAATCATAGGGGCCTGTTTGCCACATAATTACATACGCCCACAAGAAGGCATAGACTTGGTTAAGCTTGATACCTGAGGCACTCTACAACCTAAGTTCTAACAAAAATCATAGACCTTTATGATTAAGTTAATGCAACAGAGAGACTGGCTACTCACTCACATTTGATAGACCTGTATATATGACGAACAAAAAACAATGAGGCGCGGAAACCCACTGTCCCAAGCATAAGGAAGAAGCCATAGCAGATGCAAGCCATGTAGCCAAAGAAAAACGAGGTCTGCATAAAACCAGACATATCCGATCGTGCATAATAATAATACAAGCAATATGCATAGATAAACACACCAGTAGATCCACCACAAAGGAAAGACCTGTGACAAATCAATGCCTCAAATCAGTCCAAAGATTGCACAAAGGTAAATTAAAGCTTATTCCCAGTTCATAAATTTAAAGACCACAGATACATAAATTTGCACTAAATTCAAAATTTTACAGCTAAGCATAACTACAAGATAAGACAATCAATTGATCCGAAGATGGCATAATAAGTCAAGTTACATGTTAATCTTCTGATGTATGAAATAGAAGTACAAATGCAGTTATACAATCCCAAAAAAGAAGCAGCTCAATAATACCGGGTAACAACAAAGGACTAAAACAACCACACCAGATTCACATTATTGTATCTGGAAAACACTTAAGAGATTCTACGGCACGCGTCATACACAAGCATAAATGAACTAAGGTCTTAAATTACTCAAAAATGAACAATCAATCCAAACAGCTCAACTGCACCAAAAGCAGTCAGGTAATAGAATAATTGAACTTTATATCAAAAGCAACTGAGATTGGTTGTTAATAAGTTTTTAACTCTAATAAGTTGCATCTTAATTTTCATAACAATTAGGAAGCGCCTTCCAAAGTTAGCCAGTCAGTCACATATTCAGGTAAATAGATTAATCAAGATTTATATGAGCATCTTCGCTTGTGCACCAAAATATAACACCAACAACAATAAATAAACAGGCCCCAAAGAAAATACTTGTGTTGCAAGAGGCAGCCTAGCTAAACCCTTATCAAACTGGATAGCAATGTGCTCCACAGTATGCAGAGGATTGTAATTGAGAAATTATTTTCTAATTTTGGAAAATTCCGAACTTAAAGGAACTAACTGATTAACATTAAAAATGCCTTTTATAATCATAAATGGTAAACAAGACTAGAAAATAATTATAAATTTTTATATTGTGATGATTAGAAGTAAAAAGAAAATGAAGAGATGAAAATCTAATCAGATAATTTGTGTACCTCCACCACCATTCATGATCTTCAGCAGCAAGTTGGAAGTATGTCAAAGCCACAGTAATGAAAGCAGTAACAATCAGCAGAATAATGAAGACAATAAAGAGGATGCTGTATATTGTGTAAATCCGGTGGCCCCAAACACTGGCAAATATGTAGTAAAGCTCGATATATATAGCACTGAAAGGGAGAAAACCTGCCATTGCCATCTGAGGAATGGCACTCCTATACCAAGGCAGCGGTGGGATCTCTCTAGGATACTTTGTGGTACGGCAGGGGGCTTGGAACTCTGCTTTAGTGTTTTTACCAGCAATACCACCTAACACAAGTAATGGTGATGTGACTAATGTCCAAATGAGAACTATAACCACAATTGTGCCAAAAGGCAATGCTGCAGTTGCACTATAAGCAATGGCAACAGTATTAAGAAAGCAGAATGTCAGGAACAGTGGCCCGCAGAAGAGGCATCCAGTCAGCAACAGATTCCTCACCTGTGAAAACAAAAAGTTAAAAACTAAATTAGTTCACAAACCAGACTTTAAACAACAGTACATAACAAGCTATATTCAGAGCTAAGAAGTGCATCAGCGCATACCCAGTTTGACCCTTCAAGCTGACAGTAGAAAGAGGAAGCTGTATATCCAGCAATCCCAGAAGTGAGTGCATATATGACCACCAGTGCAGTAAATAGAGCTCCTCGGTTGTATGGATAAAATACACCAACCAGTGCAAGCATAAATATAAATACCGTGCTGGAACAAAAAAATGTAATAGAATAAGAACAAGGCATCAATTATTGGCAAAAAGAAAAACATAAAAATAAGCTAAGCACTTAAATCTGAATGAATCAAAAGAAGAAAGATCCTTACAGAGTGAACAACTGGGTACCGGCACCAAGGGCAGCAGCAAACAAAGACTTGTGTTTTGGGAATCGAAACACATCACCATGAATGTACTTCCATCCAGTCTCTTCTTGGTCATCAGCAGCTTCCTCATCTTGGGCATATCTTTAAAGAATCACACACAAACAGTCAATGCATAAAAGAACATGAACAATCAGTAGATGTACAAACAAATATCAACCAATAATTCAAAAAATAAATCTTACTTCATGAAGTCATTCTTAAGAACCCGCATGAGAATCGTAGCTAGAAAACCAGTCAACAATAGAACTGTCACACATGAGTTTATGATTGAAAACCAATGAATTTCCAAATGATGTGGCAGTGAAGAAGAAAGCGAGTATTTTTCCATCCTCTTTTCAAAAGGGGTGTCAGTCTCCTTCCATTTCACACTGTACATGAACTCCGCATCAACATCTTTATCCTCCGTCAAGTCCACCAAAGAATGAGGGTCCATTCGCGCACTGATCTCAATGACACGATCCTTGTTGTAAAGAATATCAAACTGAATATGTTTGTAAAGGAAATACTTGTACTCGCTCGGGTAAGTTTTCCCTTCCTTGTCAACTTTACCAATGAAACCCCAAATTGGCAAGTCATCATAATACATTTGGAAGTAATAGTCCTTCTCCACAGCACTCCGAAACTGAGCAACTTCTTCCTTGTTCAGCTCCTTCCTACAAACAACAGTAGAATCTTTCTCGTCTCTGAAGTTGAGTTTATAAGGAGCACTGACGAGACGATCCCCATTCAACACCTCACCAAGGGCTTCCTTCTTCTCTTTTATTACAGCATCTGCCCAGTGAATATATAAACCAAACAAAATCACAATAAACTTCAAAGGTCTAAAATTCAAGTATCAAAAAAATATCAGCATACCCACATAATAAAATAATTTATTTCCCTAAAAAAATGACATGAATTACTAAATAAAGAAATAAATAATCTTCTTTCCAAAAACCAGAAAAAATATTCATTTCAATTATTCAAATTCAAACAAATATGCGAATTAAAAATAAATAAATGCAATTTAATTAGAAAACAAATTCATATAAATTATTTCAGAGAAACAGGTGAAACAAATAATTTACAAAAGTTAGTTAAGATAAAAACCTGGGGAGCAGAATGGCAGATCGAAATAGCGATAAGTTTCACTGAAACCAAATAATACAACTTAATAAATAAATAAACACAATTAGCGCATAAAAATCAAAGCTTTTAACCTAAAATAAAAAAATTAAAAAAAAAGGAGGCGCTCAGATTAAACGAATAAAATACAAACAAGATCTAAAGAAGAGGGAAAATGAAGAAGTTACCTGGGGTTATGGAAAGGGCCAACCTTGTTGGCGTAGAGAGGGACGGGGTCACCGACCTTGAAGCGGTGATCGGAGGCATCGGATCTAACGTGGGTGAGGCAACAGCCGATCAGAACTCCCAGAAGGAGAAATTGTATGAAATTGTTGGTCATAGTTTTGCTGATTTTTCTGATGATCAGTAAGTGTAAATGGTATAATTTCAAGCGGAAATGGAAGAGCAGAAAAGTAGGAGAGGATATGTATAAATATTTATATATGAAAATATAAATAATTATCAGATTTTCTTTTTTAGTTTTGCCTAGGAGGGATTCTTTCTTTTAACGTTCTAGTCATTTTAGGGTAGGAACCACAAAGATTGTCTATTTAAAATGATTTTTTATGAATTAAGGTGCATCGGATTTTTAACATAATTGATAGGGACTTTATGGATGCCACGTTGAATTAGAAATAATATTTAAGAATTAACATTCATTTTAGGTCTCTTTTATATGTTTATTTTGTTGGGGTTAGGAACGTTTAGCAGAAGTGTCGATTGCCCAGATTTTAAAATTTGCTCCCCAATTGTGCCATTACAATAAAAATAATAATAATTTAATACAAATATAACACACACACACACATATATATATATATATATATATATATATAACAATTTTACATATTATATATGAATATAAAGAACACAGAATACAGAATAAAAGTGAGTAAGAAAAAGTTACTGACTCTTTTACTATTTCTTTTTCCTCCTTGAATATTCCCAAAGTACTCCAAGTGTGGTATCTCTAGATTAATACACACGATCTCACACTGATGAAAATTATCTCACTGAATAGAATCACTTTCACTCCAAGGTAAGAATGCGCTAACAGTGATCCATACGAAGACAAGACGAAACACCAATTGATTAATTTGCTAGAAAAATCAATTGGTTTTAGAATTAAAAAAGGGGTAGAATTTTATTGAAAAATTATCTTCTCTCACACAATGATGAACACGTTTGGGAGATTAAGGGTGGCTAGGGTTTTCACTCACATAAAATTATTATTTTGTTTTATTTTAAGTTACACTTATACAGTACAACAAATAAAAACTTATTCCTTAATTGAAATAGCAACAATCCCATTCCATAATTAGAATATAATTAACCCCACAACCAAAGAAGGCAAATTTGGTATTTTAATTAATATTATTATTATTCATAAATATTAATATATTCAAAATATATTAATATTAATAATAATTTTACATTTAAATATATGTACACATACATTTAAATAAATACGTAATCTCACTAATTTTAATTCCTTTGTGAAATTAAATACAAGCAACGACTTTAGCAAATTTAATTGTACTATGAGATTACCAAAATACTCTTTCGTCTTAAAAGATAAAAATATCATTTTCACGTATTAATTCTTAAACTATCTTCTATGTTATTAATTCTTAAACTATCTTCTATGTTTGACATATAGGCTCCTCGTCATATTGGTTGTGAGTAGTATCGCAATTAATACTCAATTAATCGTCTCACTAAACACATACCAAGATTGGCCTCTAACAAGGCATCATGGTCACCTAATAGATTTGGATTCAATAATATAGCTTCCTATCAACAGTATGGTTACTGTGCAATCTAATTCTTTCATCATCCATTATCTCATCAAGGTTTGAAGTATAGAAATAATGTCAACTTCAAATAAACTACCTTGATATGTTTGTATTTAGTCACCAGACCAACGACCAAATAAAATTGGACTTGAGCAACAACTCAATTCCATTGTGGCCACATATTTGCGGTCGTTGTCATTTACCGAATTACTCAACGAGAAAAGTTCTCCTTTACCCAAGAGTGATGAATCATATGTTGATCCACTATAGGCATAGTGTACTTCTCAATATAGTCAAAAACTACCATACTGATAACCCTAAATAGGATTACGTTAGGCTAGTGTCAAACTAAATTGATATTTACACACGACACTCTAGTGATCTCAAGTCTAAGGATCACATGCATTACTATCTGTTAGAGGATATATTCCATAGACATTGGGGTTGCCATCTATATGAAATCCTCTAACGGGTCAGCCCAATGAACTTGCCAAATATAATTACCCACGCGTTGCACCAAGTTGTTGCCAATGAACTTGCCAAATATAATTACCCACGCGTTGCACCAAGTTGTTGCCAAACAACTTTGATATGTGAGATCTATCACTACCTTTTGATGGGGTCGTTCAACGTTGTGATAGTCTTACCGTATTATCTGTGCCCTAGTTCAAAATAATACTAAGGCTATGGACAATTCTAGAATGGTCATCATATATGATCATAGGGTCCTCACAATCAAAATTTAAAACATTTGATACCCTCTTCACGATTCTACCACTCTAAGGGCATATATCAATATATTAAATAATATATCCACATTGATATAGAAAATCTACCTTTATTAACATGTGTTTTAAAAAGAGTGAATAACTACAATTTGATTGGCTCTAGGGCATCAACACTAACAATCTCCCGCTTGCACTATAACTAATCATTCGTGCATTTAATACTAAATGCTGCTAATTGTTTATCATGCTTCTACTGCGACAGTGCTTTCGTCAGTGGTTTTGTTAAATTGTCATCAATAGGCACTCTGCATATATGCACATCACCCCTCTGAAAAATCTCCCTAATCAAATGGTAACGTCAGAGTATGTGTTTGGATCGTTGGTGAGATCGTAGTTCCTTAACCTGTACTACAGCACCATGTGAGAAAACGGTCCATATACGCAACGGAAAACAAAAACATAATAACAAGGATCGTTCCCATTGAGCCAAGATCAAAGGTATAATTTTACAGTTTATGTTTAAACAAGAATCTGTAGAAAATAAATCTATATATTAGAAATCATACCCACGGTGGAGGCTCCTCCAATTTTGTCTCTGAACGTGTTTTGCTACCGATCCAAGTATAGGATCGAACCGATGTAGTCCACACGAAGACAATCGCAAGGAACTAAGGAGGGATTTGCTAGATCCTCCTTAGCCTTAAGAATCAAGAAGAAAAATCAAATAGATTGATTTTAGACTAAACCAAAATCTGGCGTGGGAGAGAGTGAGAAGGGCTGCTGTGTGTTTCTTTTTCAAAGAGAAAAAATTCTATATCATTTAATTAACACACACTGTTCTTTTATATTGAAAATTTAGTTGCCCTATTCCCATATGGAATAGGCTTGGGCTCCAACCCAAACACCCCATGTTACCAAACACTCCCAATTAGATATTTTATTTTATTTCATCATTATCTCAATTAAAATCAATTAATATATACTTAATCTATATATATTAACATTTAACAATAATGATGATTTAATTAAATATATGCGAACACATATTTAAACGTAATTTCACTTATTTAATTTTTCTAATAAATTAAATAAAGGCTACAACCTTAGCAAATTTAATTGCACTGTGAAATTACCAAAATACCCTTTCACCTAAAAAGATGAAAACGCCATTCTTTCTTCTTGAGTCTTAAATTATCTTTTATTTGTGTGACCCATAGGTTCCTCATCATATCGGCAGTGTATAGTATCGCGATTAACACCAATTAATCATCTCACTAATACACAAACCAAGATTGGCCCCTAGCAAGGCATCATGGCCACCCAATAGATTCGGATTCAGCAAAGTAGCTACCTGTAAACGATATGGTTACCGTACAATTCGATCCTTTCATCATCCGTTATTTCGACGAGACAAAGGCATAGAAATAGTGTCAACCTTCAGCTACTCTCGATATTATGTATTCAGTTTCTGGACCAATCACTTGTATTATAAACTGGATAGAGCAACAACTCAATCCCACTGTGGCCACAGTTTTAGTGTCATTGCCATATATTGAATTGCACCGTGAGATAACTTCTCTCATACCCGGGAGTGATGAATCCTCTGTCAATCCACCATAGTCTTGATACACTCCTTGATGCAGCCAATCACCACCGTATTGACAGCTCTGAATAGAACTGCATTAGGCTAGTGTCAAACTGCACCAATCAGTCTTGTCCGGTGATCTCAAGTCTAAGGATCACATGTACCACCATTCGTTAGAGGATTTATTCCACATAGACACTGGGGTTACCATCCATATGGAATCCTCTGGTAGGTCAGTCTAGTGAACTTGCTGCGATATATCCGCCTACAGCAAGCACCTATGTGTTGCACTAGGTTGTCACCAAACAACCTCTACAAGTGAGATCAGTCACTGCCTTTCGACAGGGTCGTTCAACACTATGATAGCCTTACCGTATTATCTGTGCCCTTACTTCAGAATAATACTGGGGCTAAGGACTTTTCTAGAATGACCACCATATGTGCTCATAGGGTTCCACTATCAAGATTTGAAACACTTGATACCCTCGTCATGGTTCTACCATTCTAAAGACATATATCAATACATATTGCAATAATAATGATTTACGTGATATAGAATAAAATGCTTTTTATTATTGATTAATGAACATTATTACAAAGAGTCAATCCCACAATAATTGATTGGCTCTAGGGCGCCTCCTCTAACAATCTCCCACTTGCACTATAGCCAATCATCTATGCACTCAACATTGAATGACCCAAGTGTCTGTACTATAGCCAGTCATTCATACACTCAACATTGAATGACCGAAGTGCCCATCATGCTTCTGCTACAACAGAAACTTCAATAGTGGGTTAGTAGGTATTCTGCAATTCTGCACATTCCATTTCTTATCGATCCTTTAGATCAGATTGAATCAACTAAGTAACTGTTTAGATTACTGGTGAGACCGTGATTCCTCAGCTACAACAATGGCTCCATTGTTATCGTAGTACAACTATACTGGATCAGCAATGGTTGGAATTACGTCAACTTCAGTAATGAACTTCTTGATCCAAACCACCTACATGGTAGCATTAAAAATGCGATACACTTAGCATCAATTGTAGAATTCACTGTAATACACTAATTCGAGCTCTTCCAGCTCACCGCAGTTATATTGAGACAAAATTGTGTAATCCCAAATTGTGAACTATAATCATCTTTTCCTGTTTGGAAATAGCATCACATCTTCCCTTCCATAAACCAAGAACATATCCTTAGTCCTTTTTAGGTACTTAAGAATATTCTTGACAACCATCCAGTGACGCTTACCTGGATCCGATTGATATCTACTACAAGCGCTCAAAGCACATGAGACATAAATCCGAGTACATAACGTGGCATACATGATGGATCCAATTGCTAATGCATATGGGATCCTCTTCATCCTATCTCTCTCATCTTGTGTTTTAGGACACAATTCCTTAGAGAGATAAACACCATATGACATCGGAAGAAATCCCTTCTTGGATTCTTCCATACTGAATCTTTTCAGTACCTTGTCAATATACGCACTCTGACTTAAACCAAGCAACCTACGCGATCTATCACGATAGATCTTTATTCAAACGATGTAGGCTGCTTCCCTTAAGTCCTTCATGGAGAAACACTTAGATAACCAAGTCTTTACCGACTGCAAGTTTGGTATATCATTCCCAATCAGAAGTTTGTCATCAACATACAATACTAGGAATGCTACTGCGCTCCCACTCACTTTCTTGTAAACACAAGGCTCATCTTCGTTCTTGATAAAACCAAATTCCTTTACGGCTCCATCAAAACGAATGTTCTAGCTCCTTAAAGTTTGCTTGAGTCCATATATGGATCTCTGCAACATGCATACTCTATTAGTTTGCCTATGAAGAACGAAACCATCAGGTTGTGTCATATACACATCCTCCTCAAGGTTTCCATTCAGGAAAGTCGTTTTGACATCCATTTGCCAAATTTCATAGTCATGATATGCATCAATTGCAAGCATAATCTGGATGGATTTAATCATGGCAATCGGCAAAAAGGTTTCTTCATGGTCAATGCCATGAATTTGTTTGAAACCTTTGGCAACCAGTCGTGCTTTATAAGTATACACCCTATGGGTTTTACCCATTCAAATGGTTCCACCAGAGACCACACTTGGTTCTGATACATGGAGTCCATCTCAGATTTCATGGCTTCAAGCCATTTAACGGAATCTGGATTCGATATAGCGTCTTCGTAGGTTCTAGGTTCATCGTCTTGGTAGACTAGTACGTCACCATGTTGAGTCACGAGATAACCGTATCTCTCAGGCTTATGGCGTACTCTCCCAGATCTATGTAGCTCATGTGCTACCTAGGGTGATTCACTTTGATCCACTAGTTGTGGAGTAACCTCCTCATGATGCTCAACCACCTTCAGTGGCACATCATCCCATCCTTCGTCTAGTATATCTTGTGGTTCTAGAACTTCATCGAGTTCTACTTTTCTCCTACTAGTACTTCTTAGAAAATATTCCTTTTCTAAGGAGACACCAGATTGAGCAACAAAAATTTTGTGCTCTTCCGGGTGGTAGAAATAGTATCCTTTGGATACCCCACAAATATACATTTACAGGATTTTGGGCCCAGCTTGTTCGAAGTCAATTTCTTAACATAAGCTTCGCAACCCCAAATCCTTAGATAAGACAAGTTGGGCTTTCGCCCACTCCATAGCTCATATGGAGTCTTATCTACAGACTTTGACGGCACACGGTTCAAAACGTGAGTCGCAGTCTCTAGGGCATAACCCCAGAACGATGCAGGTAAATCACTAAAACTCATCATGGACCTAACCATGTCAAGTAAGGTCCTATTCCTCCTTTCTGACACTCCATTGTGTTGGGGTGTATAAGGAGGGGTGAGTTGTGATACTATCCCACATTCCTTCAGGTACGTTTAGCTCAACTTGCCAAAGTTGGCATAATTGTCATTTTGAGATTATCTTTATTGTCTTTCTTAAGAACATATTATTATGAAACAGTTCCATAAAGAATATTATTTACACTCAAGGACAATAATCCATTAGTAAACTAATATTCTCATTTGTCCTAAGTGGACACAGAAATATAATTTCTAGAAACTAAAGAAAAAATCATAATAATCCACGAGTTCTAAGAAACGAGCCCATCGACTAAACCAGATAGCACGTGCTTTATTTCCAATTGGTAGGTCCACCTCTCCCTCGGTGAGCAATCTACTCTACCATAGTTCCTGCACATCAATCAAATGTGAGAACCACATCGTGTGACAACTAGATGTTCACGGGAGAAGTTAATCTCAAAAACGTACCTAACGAAGAAGTAACATTCTTCTTCCCTTTTGCTAGGAAGGCCTTGCAATGTTTCCTCCAGTGGCTGGGATTCCCACAGTGAGGACAAATGCCTTTCCTTTCTGCAACAGTTCTTTCCATTGACTTCTGAGCCCTTTCCTTTTCACTTGAGCTGGCTTCAACCAACGTCAATGTTTCTAACATTCTCATGCCTGACTCAGTAGCCTTTAACAAATCTAGAAGCTCGGAAAGGATATTCTTCTTATCTTCCTCAATGAAGTCATAGACAAATTGAGAATAAGAATTTGGCAAAGGCTGTAATATCAGGTTTATCGCTAAACCTTTATTAAGTCCACATCCCAAAATCTCAAGCTTGTTCATATACTCGGTCCACTTAAGTATATGATCGCCAATTTTGGTACCCTCTTCCATCCTACATCTGAATAATGACCGAGACACCATATACTTCTCATTTCTTCGAAGAAAATGAAGAATAGAAGCTAAATCAATTTTCTGGCATTGTTGTTGTAGTAATGGTGTCATTGATGCAAGCACAATGTATCTTGTCATTTATGCTTTTGCATCATGTGTATGCTTCACATACATATACCCAGGCTCATGGATAGAACTATCAGCAGGCTCTGGTGATAGAGCTTGCTCAACGGTGTATAATCTATCGCTTAACTGAAGTATATTGATTATACTTCTATACCAGTCAACGAAATATTCACCATTCCATTTCTCTCCCAATTCGATGATTTGTCACAGTGATGTTGGGATCATTTTGCTCAGTTTGAAGTTAATCTACAAGTGTAGAGTAAGTAACTGTTATTATCATGTTCATTATTATTGTTTAATATGGTCTTTTATTAAACGAAGCTCCCACTATTTTACTCAAGTCAATAGCTCTCACCATTAACTCGCGAAAGCCCATTGACTTTCCTAGTGGATCGAGATCCCATCCTTCCCATTTCAAACCTTCGCTTTGGCGAACAAGCCAAAATGAGTTGATTAGGTAGGCCAACAAACTTAATCCACACTAGTTGATAGCTCCCACTATCAACCTCAAATGTGAAAAAGCCAACAAGCCAATCACACAATCCAATGGTCATTACATGCCATCGTCCTCAAGTGTGATTCTCAGTATCAGTAGAGTGGACACTACATGTCACCACGTACACACAATATGTGTACTGCACTACTATGCCTATGACGCATTTATCAACCTTCGTTTTGGCGAACAAGCAAAACTATCATTTTAAGTCGACCCATCACCATTAAGGAAAATTCCAATGCATTTTAACCTCCCACTAGTAGAAGTGTACCCTTCGCTTTGGTGAACAAGGTTTCGACGAACAGTGGTTTGATTAAAACCATGGTGATGGAAGGCTTGCGTGACTTAATATACATTAATTGAGGATTTGTTATTTAATGTCTCACTAGATTATTATCTTTGTTAGAATGACATTGTTTGGCATGTTATTCAACATTCAACCTTAGCATGCATTCTAAACATAATATGAAAACGTGTCGGTACATGGCCTAACTAAAACCGATTTCCTCGAGCCTAGAGGAATCGGTGGGTTACCTAGGCGTCCTGTAATAAACATCTTGAGTCTTCAAGTATGGTTGCCTCGTCTTTTGCTCCGTCTTCAAGTACATTACAAAAAAAAATATCATTCTAAATTTACAATAAAATAACTATACAAATTCTTTACATAAATAAATTTAAAAACCTCGATTTACATTCGAGGGGAATTAGATGAGAAGAGAATGTACATTGAGAAAAGGAGAAAGGCAGGACACGCAGGCCTTATTTAATAAATTATACAACCATAAATACCCAAAAATATTTTAAAACATTCACCCTTAGGTCTAAGGCACATGTACCGGGCACCATGCAATATACAAATAAGTACAAATCATATATTTCAAAAACAATCAATTTTTTAAATTTACAGGTTAATTATCAATTACCCCCTGACAATTTGCAAATCTACATTTGATCCAAAAGTTTTGAAACTTTTACATTCTGGCCCCTGCGCACTCGGAAGCGCGCTCGCTGTGGCGATGAGTTAGATCATCGCGGTGTGCATTGGTTATGCTGACATCCGCACTCTACGTACGTTCGCCGCGGCGATTTGGTACAACACCAGTCCTAAGGACAATCATCGCAGCGATGCTTTATATCGCCGGGGCGAGCGCTGGTTTCGTCACTAGCGTGAGCATGAACAACGTTCGCTGCAGCGATAGGTTATATCGCTGCAGCGAGCGTACACAGATCTGTAGCTCCGGATCTGTTCATACAGTAACCATATACACTCTAAACGGATTTTGCAATTAATCAAACACATTGATCTCAACAAAAAATCCGTCAACCATTATTCCAAATTTGCCGATCATCAACAAATTAAAATTAATCGATTAATTGATTTCTTAAAACATGCTCTTAAGGCAGATTTTAGGTAGATTCTATAAGGCAACATAATATCATCAAATACATGTTATCAACCATCCAAATAAAAACTGTAAAATTTGGTACCCTAGGCTCTGATACCACTGTGAGGAAACGGTCCATATACGCAGCGGAAAACAAAAACATAATAACAAGGATCGTTCCCATTGAGCCAAGATCAAAGGTATAATTTTACAGTTTATGTTTAAACAAGAATCTGCAGAAAATAAATCTAGCTATTAGAAATCATACCCACGTTGGAGGCTCCTCCAATTTTGTCTCTGAACGTGTTTTGCTACCGATCCAAGTGTAGGATCGAACCGATGTAGTCCACACGAAGACAATTGCAAGGAACTAAGGAGGGATTTGCTAGATCCTCCTTAGCCTTAAGAATCAAGAAGAAAAATCAAATAGATTGATTTTAGACTAAACCAAAATTTGGCGTGGGAGAGAGTGAGAGGGGCTGCTGTGTGTTTCTTTTTCAAAGAGAAAAAATTCTATATCATTTAATTAACACACACTTTTCTTTTATATTGAAAATTTAGTTTCCCTATTCCCATATGGAATAAGCTTGGGCTCCAACCCAAACACCCCATGTTACCAAACACTCTCAATTTGATATTTTATTTTTATTTCATCATTATCTCAATTAAAATCAATTAATATATATTTAATCTATATATATTAACATTTAACAATAATGATGATTTAATTAAATATATGCGAACACATATTTAAAGGTAATTTCACTTATTTAATTTTTCTAATAAATTAAATAAAGGCTACGACCTCAGCAAATTTAATTGCACTGTCAAATTATCAAAATATCATTTCGCCTAAAAAGACGAAAACATCATTCTTTCTTTTTGAGTCTTAAATTATCTTTTATTTGTGTGACCCATAGGCTCCTCATCATACCGGCAGTGTATAGTATCGCGATTAACACCAATTAATCGTCTCACTAATACACAAACCAAGATTGGCCCCTAGCAAGGCATCATGGCCACTCGATAGATTCGAATTCAGCAAAGTAGCTACCTGTAAACGATATGGTTACCGTACAATTCGATCCTTTCATCATCCGTTATTTCGACGAGACAAAGGCATAGAAATAGTGTTAACCTTCGGCTACTCTCGATATTATGTATTCAGTTTCTGGACCAATCACCTGTATTATAAACTGGATAGAACAACAACTCAATCCCACTGTGGCCACAGTTTTAGTGTCATTGCCATATACTGAATTGCGCCGTGAGATAATTTCTCTCATACCTAGGAGTGATGAATCCTCTGTCAATCCACCATAGTCTTGATACACTCCTTGATGCAGCCAATCACCACCGTATTGACAGCTCTGAATAGAACTACGTTAGGCTAATGTCAAACTGCATCAATCGGTGCACAAGACGCTCCAGTGATCTCAAGTCTAAGGATCACATATACCACCATTCGTTAGAGGATTTATTCCATAGACACTGGGGTTACCATCCATATGGAATCATCTTGTAGGTCAGTCCAGTGAACTTGCTGCTGTNTACTGAATTGCGCCGTGAGATAATTTCTCTCATACCTAGGAGTGATGAATCCTCTGTCAATCCACCATAGTCTTGATACACTCCTTGATGCAGCCAATCACCACCGTATTGACAGCTCTGAATAGAACTACGTTAGGCTAATGTCAAACTGCATCAATCGGTGCACAAGACGCTCCAGTGATCTCAAGTCTAAGGATCACATATACCACCATTCGTTAGAGGATTTATTCCATAGACACTGGGGTTACCATCCATATGGAATCATCTTGTAGGTCAGTCCAGTGAACTTGCTGCTGTATATCCGCCTATAGCAAGCACCTATGTGTTGCACTAGGTTGTCATCAAACAACCTTGATAAGTGAGATCAGTCACTGCCTTTCGACAAGGTCGTTCAACACTATGATAGCCTTACCGTATTATCTGTGCCCTTACTTTAGAATAATACTGGGGCTACGGACGTTTCTAGAATGGCCACCATATGTGCGCATAGGGTTCTCACTATCAAGATTTGAAACACTTGATACCCTCGTCACGGTTCTACCATTCTAAAGACATATATCAATACATATTGCAATAATAATGATTTACGCGATATAGAATAAAATGGCTTTTATTATTGATTAA
Source organism: Pistacia vera (assembly GCF_008641045.1). NCBI lineage: Eukaryota > Viridiplantae > Streptophyta > Magnoliopsida > Sapindales > Anacardiaceae > Pistacia > Pistacia vera. Next base: position 332,363 of record NW_022195908.1, read on the forward strand.
TAAATATTATTACAAAGAGTCAATCCCACAATAATTGATTAGCTCTATGGCACCTACTCCAACACACCATTATTGTCGCAGACTACTGGATCAACAATGCTCGGAACCATGTGAAGATCAGTGATGAACTTCTTGACCCAAACCACCCTTTTAGGTTGCATTGAACAATGCAATATACTCAGTTTTGGCCTTAGAAAATGTTATAGTGTTGCTTACAATCTATAAACACTGTATCCTTCCATAGTGATCTCTTAATCTCCTCCATAAACTAAGAACACGTTGTTAGTCCTTCTTAGGTAAGGATGTTCTTAATAATGATCCAGTGATGTTTGCCTGGATCCAATTGATATTGTACATCAAATATCAATCTGAGTACATAAATGACGTACAAGTTGGATCCAGCTATAGACACATAAGGTATCCTATTCAACTTATCTCTCTCTTTCGATGTTTTAGGACACATTTCCTAAGAGAGATAAAGGTCATGTGACATTGGAAGGAATCCTTTCTTGGATTCTTCCACGTTGAATCATTTAGCACTTTGTCAATGTATGTACTCTGACTTAAGGCCAAGCAACCTACGTGATCTATCTCGATAGATCTTAATACCAAGGATTTGGGTTACTTCTCCTAAGTCCTTCATGGAGAATCACTTGGATAACCAAGTCTTTACCGATTGCAAGTTCGGTGTCATTCCCAATTGAAGTATGTCGTCAACATACAACAATAGGAATTCAACTACGCTCTCATTGACTTTCTTATATACACAAGGCTTATAATTGTTTCTGACAAAGACAAACCCTTCGATGACTTCATCAAAACGAATATCCCAACTCCTTTAAGCTTGCTTGAGTCCATATATGGACCTCTACAATTTAAATATCTTACCAACTTTCTCTTCAAGAACGAAACCATTAGGTTGTGCATATAGACATCCTCTACAAGATTTCCTTTCAGGAAAGCAATTTTGACATCCATCTGCCAAATTTTGTAATAATGGTCTGCAGCAAATGCAAGCAAAATCCGAATGGACTTAAACATCGCAACTGGCAAAAAAGTTTCATCATAGTCGATGCCATGTTTCTTTTGAAACCTTTGGCAACTAGCCATGCTTTATAGGCATGCACATTACCATCTATGTCAGTCTTTTTCTTGTAGACCTACTTACATCCTATGGGTTTTACCCTTTAGGTGGATCCACCAGAGTCCATACTTGGTTCTGGTACATGGAGTCCATCTCAGATTTAATGACTTCAAGCTATTTAGCGGAATCTGGATTCAATGCAACATTAATATAGATTCTAGGTTCATTGTCTTATTAGATCAATATGTCGTTGTGCTAAGTCATGAGAAATACAAAACTATTGGGCTCACAATGTACTTTACCAGAACCACACAACTCCTATGTAGTTTGAGATGGTTCACTTGGTTCCATATGTCATGGAGCAACCACCTCATGATGTTCAACCACTTCTAGTGACACATCAACCCTCCTCATCTGATATATCTTGTGGAATCATCCTTTATTAATATTAACATGTGTTTTGCAAAGAGTCAATAACTACAATTTGATTGGCTCTAGGGCACGTACACTAACACATTCAGCATAAGCTGCTCACACAAGATAGAATGTGTCATTGGTTGGGTGAAGAGGAGTTCGCTTGTTTCTTGTGTGAAGGTCCTAGGGAGTCTAATAACCACTTGTTTTTGACTGTTCTATTACGAATTCTCTCCGATGAGCTGTTCAAGTTAGAGGGAAGTTATGGAAAAACATTTAACGGTTGGGACAACATTGTGTTTTGGTGTGCTGCCAACTTTAAAGGTAAGAGCATAAAAGGGGTTGTTCGTTGCTTATTGCTTGGGGCTTTGGTTTATTTCGTATGACAAGAAAGGAACTTTAGACTCTTTAAAAGTAAGAGCCGAGACTGTAACACTCTTAAAAACATTATTTTTGATGAAGTTCACCTTAGAATGTACAATATCAAGTTCAAAGATAATGATCATGTTCGTCAAGTATTGGAAGACTGGAACATTCCAATTGGAAGGCCTAGCTTGGATTTTACCAAATTTATTTCCTCATGACTATGGGGAAGTTTGTTTATATTTATAATGATTATGACTATGGTGCATAATCATACAAATTTCCTTTATTTCAATTCTGGTTGGCAATGCTTAGCAGCGTTTAGTGGAGTTCCAATTCTATATTGGTGGTTTTTCTCAAATGGTTGGGTTTTGCGGAGTAGAGTTGGGAGATGGTGATGGAGGTTTTATCACTGAAGGCTTGCAATGTTCCTTTTTGCACTATAGGACTTTTTCACCAGTTTACCGATGCTGAATGCAGCTTGCAGAACGAATACAATGCAAGCACTATATCACTTCACAATTGCTATGCTAACCATATATGAACGGAAAGGTATACAAATTCTACTGAAGTTGGTCAAACGACTATACTATTTTGTTAGGATGAGAAATTGCAGAGAAACCTTCAAATCCCTGACTCCAACATCAACAATTCTCATCAAAAGAAAAATATTTGAGATTTGTGACAAACAAGATGAAAGGGTTGTGCATTGGGACAGAATAACAACACCAGAAAATATGACCTACCAAAATTGTTGTGTACATTACCAAAGAGTATGTGTAAAATACAATTTGTAATAGAATCTTCAAATTAGGATCTTCATAATATTTTACTGAATTTTAATATACTAGTGATTATTCAGAATTAATCCTACTGATGATACGTGCATTCCAAATTATATTGTTGAACAAAAAATCTCAAATCACATAATCCTATATCCTAACCATAATAATATAGTACGTTATTAACATAACATGTAAACGATTTTCCAACACATGATACCATGTTATAAGCCATGATTTTTGAGTTTTAGATTTTACTGCACATCATTGATAATGATTTGTAATGTATACATAAAAACGATTTGCTATGACATATAGCTTAATATAATTTGTGTTATATATTAACAACCTTAATCATTGAAGCTTGATTAATCATGTATGTCACTATTAATTTAAAAGGCAAACTTCACATTATCATTAAATATTTTCATTTAGATAAACCAAATTTTACATAAACCTAAAATGTTTTATACCTAAAATTCATTTGATAATAATCTGAAGAATTTCAAATATTAATGTAACTATGAACAGTTTGAAAAAAACTGACGATTCAAAAACAAATCTACTTATTTATTAAACTTGATTGTTCGAATACCAATTGTTAACTTTTCATTGTGGTAAACTTCATTTTATTGATTGTTGTTTGTTTCATATTGACAATAAATATTAATCTATTAATATTCAATGTTCAAGATAAAAAAAAATTTGTGAATGTAAGGGGTCTTATACGTTGTATGTTATTCACAATGCATTTATGTGAATTTAAAAGATTTGTGAATATGAATGATTTGATAACTTTTTATTTTGTTACATTGTATGTGTTATGTGTAGCTCTTCAATATAAACGGTTATAGATATTTATGAGAATTTGAAGAGTTACGAACAATTTATTAATCTAACTTGATAACTATGCGTAACAAACCATTGAATCTGTTTCCTTGCACATTGTTCGAACAATTGTTTTGATCTACTACCATAACTATTTTTACCAAACCTTTTAATAATAATAATTAAACTACCAAATAAATACTTATTACCAATGTTTTAAAACCCAACCCGGGGTGAAACCCAGCAAAGTTGTCGGGTCTCAGGTTGATCGGCCAGTCAAACCGATTAACAAAAACTTCTAAAATTTAGTAAATACACCCCTAAAAATTACAGTTAAGTTTCTATAGGTTTGAAATTTAGCAAACACGCCCCAAATACAAATCAGCCAACGACACCCCAGATGTAACCCCAATCGTCCCTTGAGCTCATTCCACTTAAAATACACCCAAGATCTGGCCGAAATAGGTTCCATTTCGGCCAGATCTCACCGACGCTGATGTCGGCATTTAAGGCTAGATCTCATCAACGCAAACGTCGACAACCCTCCCCATCACCCAGAAATTACTCCTCTCTTCCTCTCGACCAACCCACCTCACCCCACCCCTGTTAGCCTCGCCAATCACAAGCAAAAGCCGATTATTGCCACTACTAGTTTTGTTCGATTTTCGATCGATTTACTCACCGGAAATAAACTCTGTCACCACCATTGCATTCATCGACACTTTCTCTTCAAAAGCCCCAACATCCCAGCCGTCAATTGTTCGCCGATCATCCTCCCAAATCCTAGGGTTTTGGGTGAATAGGAAAAATATAAACCTGACCCGTTGAAGCTTCCGGGTCTCGATTGAACTGGTTAAATCAGCTAAACCGGGCTGGGTTTTTAAACATTACTTATTACCGTTTCATTGCACACTATCCAACAATTTTTTTTTATCTTCTTCAATCCTTGTGATTATTTTTTAACATATGTCTTTTCGTTTTCTATTCATTCAATTGCTATTAAAACCGACCCTTGATATATATCTATTTATAAGGTTAAGCAAATTTGTATTCATAATGCATTCACAAAATACTGAATTTTTATTGATGCTTTCTGCTTCTCTTATCTATTTCGCAATGCCAGACAAAACATCAGATTTGAAGAACTTTGAAAGCAGTACCAGACATTTTACTCATTTGGTTATATTTTTTTATATACATAAACTCTATAATTGTTTAGTTTTCCTAAACTAACTTTTTTTTTTATTTTTTCAACAGTTGAATCAGCAATAATTAACAGACAATACGAATTGAGACAAATTATAGAAAATGTTGAAAGCAACGTAGAGAATATAAATACCGAAAAACAAAAAGCGAAACATCTCATTGACAGGTTAGTGGATATCATGCATTCAATAATCATTACTATTTCTAATATGATGATATTGGAGTTACAGATTGCTACAAACGAAATGGAACTGGCAAATCATCACGATAAGAAATGAAAAATGTGAATGCACACGTTTCTTTTATAATTAATATATAATAAATAAAATAACAATATATTGAATTCCAAAGTAAAAAAGCAATAGTTTATGTTTCTCATTAACTTACAATATTCAAATTTTCCAACATCATCTTAAGTTTTTTTTTTTTTTTTTTTTTTTAACAACCCATATTTCGAACAATAATATGTCATACACTAATTTTAGCAACAAGTTAATAAGTGTTAATACGAAATATGTAGCAATGAAAAATAACATATACATAACATTAACCTAAAAAAATAAAAATATATACTTGCTTAATCTTAAAATCATTTTTATAACCTAAAATAAATTACGATAACAAATAACCCAACTATTAATTAATTTTAAGCATTATAAATTATAATTGGACAATAAATAAGAAAAATTCGTAATTGTACAAATGTAAATATCATATTCAACACTACTTTTTATGAAAAACAACAAAGTATCACAAAAACTAATTACACATAATTTATATATCCAACTCCTATTGCTGGATAGTTGAATTTTTGAGTTTGCGACCATGCTTTTTCCCCGGTTTTGATTGAAAAGGTATATTCATTGCCTTTTCAGCAGATTTTCAAACATTTGAACTCAAAAACATATCCTTCCATTTCTCCACAGATCCAGAATATGATTTAAAATGTTTCTCATGCTACAATAAAATCAAATATTTGTAAGTTATTTACCAAAAAATATAAAAACTTTTATTAGATTAAAATTGTTCTATAATATAAACAAACACATATATGTTATGCAAAAGAACATATATTCAAAACACCTTCCAAACAGCACTAAAAACATGAATCCCGAATAAAAACAATTCAATAAATCAGACAAATATAAAAGCCATAACAAACATACTACTTCAAGTATACTAAGCAATTTTTGCAGCTTTAAAGCAAGTTTATGGTTCTCCTGAGTTAAAATTTCAATCTGTTTAACAAAACAATTTAGGGGGGACTTTTTTACTAATTAGATTTATTACCTGTTGAAAAACTCATTTAATGACCATTGAAACTTCAGGGGATTAAAGTCCATTTTCGAATGGCAAGGTTATGACGGGAAACTCTGTATGCGTCGCAAGTTCAAGGATCTTTTCACTCATCAAAAAATAAATAAATAAATAAATAAATAACACAATTAAATCAATACAATAATGAAAATCCATATAAAAAACAATACTTTTACAACTATGCTGATAATACCTCTTTCTGGGAACTAAAATATAAACTTCGGTATTTGAATTGACAGGTACAAGAATTATCAAGAGAAGTAAGCTTGGTTTTTTTACTTTCTATCAGTTTAATCAAGTAATCAATTTTCTATTCCAGAGTTTTGTTTTTCCTATTGGACTGAGAACTCTCCATAATCACATATCCTGGTCATTGATTTTCTTCTTCACTTTCACTATAAACAACAGAATCAATCAGACACTGAATATCTTCATTTCGCTTTTCAAGATTTGTTTCTTGAAAATGAACATAGCGTCTAGCATTAACATTAACAGGGTGCTTTCCTTTCTTCGACGCTTGATTTGAGGTTGACATGCTATCAACATTACCTGAACAAAAACAAAAGCAAATATAAAATCAATCTTACAAAACTATAAAAGCCCAAACACATACTTATCACCACTCTCATTATCCGATGCATATCAAACACAGCTTCACAATATAATATGAACAATAGTATAATAACTCAAACAATAAAAAAAAAAACCAAATAAAGCTTCACTTTCTTCAACCCTTTATTTTAGATCTCCATGCTACAATCAAATTTCAAAAATCAATATTGCAAAACTATAAAAGCTCAAAGAAATACTTAATCCTCATTGTCATTATCCAATGTTATATCAAACAAAGCTACACAATATAATATAAACCACAAATAAACAAATCAAACAATAAAAAAAGAACGAAAACAAAGAGTTACAAACAAAAAAAGAAAAAGGGAAGAAATAAATATTACTTACATTCTTACAAAATATTGTTTAGATACTGCCGAAGCTTTAAACAAACAAAAAACAATAGTGGAAGAAACCAAAAAAAAAAAAAAAAACAGATACAAGACGGCGAGGTAGAGACGACGACAATGTACTAAAGAATACCCTAATTAAATAGTAAACAAATTTGAAATAAAACCCGGCCAAACAATTCATACAACAATAACAAATTTGAAATTAAACTCGGCCCAACAACCGAAAGAGCATTAACTATCCGGTCCAAAAAATAACAAGTTAAAGTTAATCCAAAAATGTCCAATTCAAAAAAGACTATAATTAATAATAACATTTTGAATTAAATATATTTGACAATATATATCCACTATAATTAATTTTAGCAAATTGGATTAAATAATAAGTATATATAAATGTGTAATAATGAAAAAAAAATTACTATTATTAATTCTTTTATCCAGTATATTAAAAAATACATACAATAAAATATTGCTTTTTCACATAAAATTACTATGCAATTAAAATAAAATATTATTCATTAATAGAATATGAAAATCTTTTTTATCCAGTGTATCAAAAAATACATACGATAAAATATTTCTTTTTCTCGTAAAATTAATATGCAATTAATATAAAATATTAATCATTAATCATTAATGAAACATTAAATAATGTCAAAATGAAATTCATAAGTAAATAAACAATCCAAAAGATAAACAATATGTCCAAATCCAATTTTAAAAGCAACCACGCATTGCGCGGACCTTAAACTAGTTATAAATAACGATGAAACCCCTAATTTATTAAATGGAATAAAAAACTTCCATTGTATTTAATTTTTAATAAAACACCATAATTGTATTTTGAAATAATTAATAAAAAAATACAATGGTTTTCACATCCGTTTGTTAGACATATAAATTATAAACCGAAGCTAAAGCCATTAACGCTTTAATGGATGTGATTCTAGCTAGTGGTTTGTATCAAAGTTATTAATTCATTTTCTCAAAGTAAAGCCTTTTGCTACCAACCCTACCACCGACGGATCCAGGATTTTTGACAAGGAGGGGGCCTCTGTGGCTCTGTCATTGTTTGCTAAATAACAAGTGAAAACTTTAAAAATACCAAACCGTAAGAAAAAGAAAACAATATCAAGAACTTGAGAGAAAAAATATGCAATAACACAATACTTTCTTACTTGAATAAATCTATGAATAGCAAAATTTTGAGTAAGCCTCGAGCAAAATCTTCTTTTATTTTTATTTTTTATTTTTTGGCTTACAAAGATTATAATATAAATTTTCATGACTTTGATCAGACTTAGTCTAAGCTAAAGTCATCTAAAACTTAAATCGATCAATGTTGCGTTGATTTTTAATATGAATTAATAAAAAAAGAGGGAATTTTCTTAATATAAACATAGATAGTAACTCAAATTTCTTTAATAATTTTAGGCAGTTGAACGGTGACGTTTGAAATGTAGGGAAGCGGTGGGTGAAGGGTGAAAAATAACGTCATTTACATATAGTTTAGGTTTTAATTTGGGAAAACAGGTTCACTCTTAGAAAAACACAAAATAAACTCACAAAATCCATATCTTTTTCCCTCAAATTATAATAAAAAACCTCAAAAAAAAAAAAAAAAAAGAGTATGATTCAACTTAAAATAAATTAAATTGAAATGAGCAATACATATACCTAAAACTGATAAAACAGATAACGGAGCTAATTGTGACACCTTGAGTAGTGAAAGTTTTAATAATTTCACTCTTCAAAAGTTTTAAGAGGAATATCATGAGAAAGAGAAAGATAGAATGAGAGAGTAAATAATTTTGGGAATAAAATCACAAAAAATATATAGAGCTCTAGAGAAAAAAAGTTGAGAGGGTTTTAAACTTTTAATATGATGTGGGATTGAAATATATATATTAATAGCAAGTTCTTTTGTGGGCTAGATATATGTATAATAGTTCTCATTTAAAAAAAAAAAACTGAGGTGAGCTTGAGTATATATGTTAATAGCATTTTATTGTGGGCCTATATATTAGTATTTTTTTTTTTTTTTTTTTAAAATATGAGGGTACGCCATCCGCCCTTGAACCCTACTAAGTAGAAGGTTTGTATAGACCCATAAGTATTGTAATTCTTTCTAAATACCCATTTACACTTTATTGGTCTTATTATTTATAGTGTCTTTCTAGAAAGCTACACCCTTACTTGTTTCACTCTTTAGAATCATTTTTTTTTTTTTTTTTGTTATCCTATTTGGATTAAAAAATATAATATGTGTTTGTTTACTTATTCAGATCATCATTCTAAAAATTAATCCGAATCAAATAAGATTTTTTCTATTGAAAATAAAAAGAAGGGGGGGACTTGTTTTCTATTATTCTAATCTATTTAACTCAAAATATTTAGATTATTTTTTAACCCCTTACATTTGTTAATTTAACTAAACATCTCTCACAATAAAAGTTTAAAAATTAACTAAAGCAACCATCGCTGCTGATAGCCACTAGCATCAGAATGACACATGATCGACTAGATCTGGTCGATCATGTGTCAATCTTGTCGTTTCCAACCAAATCGACAAACGATCAGTCAAATCTAACCAGTCGTGTGCCTTTTCGGCGGCCAGTAGTGGCTTGGGTGGGTGGGGTATTTTTATTAGTTTTTAAACTTTTATTGTGGGGGGTGTTTAGCTAAATTAACAAATATAGGAGGTTAAAATAATACAAATATTTTCAGAAAATGTACCAAACAACTTTTCAACATTTTATCCAAGTCTGATATAATTTTCAGATATTATACCAAAAACATTCTCATAATCCTATCCTATTCGATTTAATTCAACTCAACTCAACTTAAAATAGTTTTACAGAATATCATATTTCAAATAATCTACCAAACAGGTCCTACATCATTAATTATATTTCAAATAATCTACCAAACAAGCTAACATTGATTATAATTTGTTTTAATAAAATTGAGTAAATGTATAATCTTATGAGATATTTTACTGGGTTTATTGTAATCATAAAGTATAGCCCAATACACTTAATTATTAGATGATCTAGGTTGATCATAAAAGTGTGAGCTTTTGAGTTTACTAAGCCCGTAGTTAGAGGAACTAGTAAAATGTTATACATTGGCTAGGACCCCTCTCCGAAACTAATTAACGAACGTTTTACCTATTTGAAAGCCGTTATTAAGATTAGTTTCTCGAGAGGAAGACCAATAAGGGATTCAACAAATCTTGCACACATAATGGCTCAGGCATATATTCCTAAAATTTGTTGATTTAGTGTTAAATAGTCTATGACTGATCTTGCAATTATTTTGGTGTTGAATAGTGTAAAGTTTCAAAATATCATTTTCCCACCCAAAGTTTAAATTCCGACCAATTTCTGGCCAATTCCAACATTTTTCCAACCCCACAACAGCACTATTCTCTTCCCCAATCATCACCCACAAAAACCTCTCAAACGTTGCTCTTGCCAATCCCGCCAATCCCACCAATCAAGTGATTTGTGTAACGCACAATCATCCTTCCCAAGTCAGATTATGACTAATCATAACCATCAAAATCTAACCGACCACCACCAAAAGACTCACTGGCATCCCCTCTTCAAAAGCCTCAATAGTCTGGATCGGGTTTTCTCTTAGTTGGCTATCACATCGGAAACTGTATTCTGAATAGTAAACGAAATATAAACTTTGGGTGGGAAAGTGGTATTTTAAAGCTTTTGGGGTGGCAAAGTGTCATTAAGGTAAACCTTGGGTGCGAAAAAATCGTTTACTCACTCTTTCAATAATACAATTTATTGCTTGATCCTTTAATGTTTAGAGATAGTAGTTTTAACCATTATATTTGGATTTTATTTTTCCTTTTTGGTGTTTTGGGCAATGTTTAGAAAACTAGATCGAGCCTTGACCCGGTCAAGGGCCCGATTCAAGGTTTAATCGGTCCAACTGACATCAACAACAAATAAAATTTAAAAAATTACAAATTAGTCCTTTAATTTTAGCATATTCGAAAACACTCCTAAAAACTTGCAAGTTAGTCCTTGAAAATTTAATGTATTTCAAAAAAACCCAAAAAAATTACAAATTAATCCCTAAAGGTTTGATACTACAAAAACACCCCTAAAAATTATGATTAACCCCTATAAGTTTAAAATATAACAAAACCCCCTATAACCTAAACTGGACCAAAGAGGCTATTGGTTCCCAGTCTGACCCACCGATCCAGTCTGGTTTTCAAAACATTGGTTTTGGGCGTATATCATTAAGGGTTAGAGATACCAACTTTTTGTTGGTTAATTAATTGTTATATTTATTATTTTCTATTTGTTTTTTAATATACTTATTAGCAAGTGTACGAACTCTATTTGATTGATTAGTGTTTGAGGTGAAGTTTATTATTATTATTATATTTTTCTAATTTGCAGATTAACGGTCAGGATTGAATGATCTTCTCTGGAGACTAGTAAAGCGGTACTCTATGATTAATATTTCTCTTGGGACGTGCAAAGCTTTTATTACTCTATAATCCAATGGTTCAAACACACTCGAACAAAAAAATATTAATTACATATTACCCACGCTCTATTATTTCCCTAGTATAAAAGAAACTCTCATTTTAGATATTTCACTTTCACTATTCAACCAACAAGGCAACAATACTTCCATTCAATGACATAAACCTAAATTTTGGGAGAAAATAAAATCAACCTTGGTCTTTGAAAGCAAAGAAACAAAATTTGACAAAGCAAAATATTTATCATTGATTTAAGGTATGTACGTCTCCATTGATATTTATATAAGTAAACAAGAAATTTATTTGACAAATCAATTTTCTTCCTATCAATTCATCTTCACGGCTGGCTTAGAAAAGGAAGATATGACAAAAGTTTGCTTGCTCCCATTGGGTTTTCTCTTTTTTAAATTTTAAAAAAGAACTACATTTAATTTCTTGGTAAACATGACAGAAAATTTAGCTTTATTTATTTATTTATTTTTTATTTTTTGTTGAAATAAGGGAAGTGCGCTACCTTTCTTCGTAAAGGTGAAATAAGGAAAGTGCACGGCCTTTCTTGGTAAAGGTGACAGAAAAAAATAGAAGAATATAAAAAATTAAAAACAATGCTCTTTTTTGTAGTATGTTTAATGTGTTCTTGATACTGAAGTTTTTAATTTCTTAATAAGCTAAGTAGGTTTCATTTGGATACTAATTATGCTTTATAATAGACTTGTATTTGAGATAATTTAGCCTTTTCTGTAATACAGGAGCAAATATGGACACAGCCAAGGAAGATTTAATTAAAAAACTTGAAGAAGATTTGATGAATGATACTGTAGAAGTTGATCTCCATAATCCGATGTCATGTTTGTATTATAGCTTCCTAAAATATTATCCTCTTGAAATTTTTTTTTTAATGAAAAATGTTAAAAATGAAAGCTGAAAATTAATTGTTTTAGTTAATCTTTATGATTAAGTTTAATTTTTATATTAAATTATATAAAACTAAATTGGAATGTAAAGTCATATCTGGTATTCCTTTTATGAAATTTATAGGTTTTGAATTAAAATTTATTTAGTTAAAGAATATTAAGTTGATTATTTTTATGTTTTCAATTAAATCTAATGTTTTGTATGAAATTATACAGGATCGGATTTGAATGTACAAGTTGAAGCTGATATTGACAGTGTCAAACAACTTGACATGAACAATTCAGATGAGATGATAGATCTTTTACTTAATGAAGATGATGTTGCTTGTGGCGGAACCTCGAATTTAAATAAAGACATGCACAATATGATTACACCATATGTCGGGATGATATTTAATTCTTCTGATGAAGCAAAAGAGTATTATACAGAGTACAATCAATGAAAAGGATTTCAAGTGCAATACAATACAACGAGGGCGGAGGGTAACTTAGTTTTCAGATGATCACAACCATAACTTTGTGACTGTTAAATAGGCATATGCCGGAAGCCGCTAAAAATCTGGCTGGGGCTTTCAACAGACAAGTAGGACAGGTTCACTTCCCTCAACATTTGGTGGTGCAACAGTAGGATTTAATGCCAAAGATTGTTGGAATAACTTGCAATCAGTGAGGTCGAAAGAGTTAGAATTTGGAGATGCTCTATCAGTCATTAATTTTTTTTTTTTTTTTTTTTTTAAAAGAGGTAACAAGAAAACCTTCAATTCTTTTCGCAGTTCAAGTACATGGAGATGGGAGAGCAGTCAAATTTTTTTTTTTGGCGGATGCTAGATCAAGAATGGCCTATGAGTATTTCAGGATGTGGTTACGTTTGATACTACGTATAAGAATAGTGAATATGGGTTGCCATTTGCACCATTTATTGGGGTAAACTACCATTACCAAACCATACAATTTGGATGTGCACTTTTAGTACAGGATGAGTCAAAGACTACTTTTATTTGGTTGTTCAGTATTTGGCTTGAGAGACAATAGGAGGGCGATATCTACAGTCAATTATCACTGATCAAGATTTTGCCATGGGTGTAGCCATGAAAAGGTATTTCCCAACACTCGTCGTCGTCTATGTCTTTGGCACATGAAGAACAAATTCGGAGAAAAATTATCTCATATTTATTTTGAAAAGTCAAATTTCAAAAGTGTGTTGAAAAATACATCCATAATACTTACACTGTGAAGGATTTTGAAGACATGTGGAATGCTTTAATTGTAGATTTTGATTTGAATGATAATGAATGGCTCAAACACTTGCATGGAATTTGACAATCTTAAGCATTCGTATATCATCGGGGTACGTTTTATGCCGGGATGAATACACCGGGTTGTGGTGAAGGTGTCAATGTTTTTTTTTTTTAATGAATTTGTGTCATAAAAAATAAATCTAAGGGAATTTTTGGTTTGGTATGATCAAACATTATAAAAGATTGTTGGAAAAGAAAACCATGAAGACTATGTATCTGAGCATAAGGATAGAATTATTGATGAAAATAATTTGATATTGAGGCATGCGACAAGTACTTATACAAGAAATATTTTTGAAAAATTTCATGAAAAGTTAATAGATTCATTTCTTTTCAATGGAGAACTTTTCACTTATTTAGTTACAACTAAAGTTGGTTTACCTCAGCAGTTTCTCTTGAAGTTGAAGATCGCAACACATGAATGGTATTGTGGATACCAACATTTTTAGTTCACAAGTTTGCCATGTACACATATCGCTAGGACTACGCTAAAGGTGTAGAATTCTCGGAAGCAAGAATTTAGGAGTAAGTAGGTGGATTTGAGTAGTGGAGATTCCATGAATTATGAGAGGGTAGACCTTTGTTTATATAGTGAATCCAAGGGTTTGGAATCCTAGTAGGACATTGAGACATACTTTGGGAGATAATCCCTATCAGGGAAAAAATAGGATTTCTTGCCTTTATCAGATTAGGTTTACTAGTTTAAGTAAGATTCAAGATCTTAGCAGAAGATGAAATAAAATGGGATTATGATTTCTTATTTATGGGTACTGTTGTAGGCTAATGGGCCAAAACCCAGTTTAGCTTATCTTGTAGGATAGCTCAACTTATAGAGTGGACAGTTCACAAGGTGAATTTAAGTGTAAGCCCAACCGGAATTAGGCTAAGGCCTTGGGCCGTGACATGTTAATTTCGTTATTGGGTCTCGTCAAGCTCAATACGATTTTTACCCATACAGTTAGCCCCACACTCTCTAAGTTAAAGGGTATTTAGCTTAGAGAGTAGATTTGATCGAATGAGTGCAAACTGAGTGAATAAGTGCTAGCAACTCATTAGGTCGGATGGACTCCTGTTTGGAGAAAGTTCGCTCGACCAACCTAAGTTGGGAAGAGTTTGCTTAACCAACTTGAGTTGGGAGGTGAATGCTCGACCAACCTGAGTTGGGAGGTGAATCCTCGACCAACCGAGGTTGAGAGAAATATGGAGGCTCGCTTGACCAACCTGAGTTGGGAGAATTCTGCTTGACCAACTTGAGTTGGGAGGTGAATGCTCGACCAACCGGGGTTGGGAGAAATATAAAGACTTGCTCGGCCAACCTAGGTTGGGAGGAGTTATCGACTTGTAATAGAACACCTAGGCGTTAGGTCATATGGTCGAGTCGGTATGACTGACTTGTAGTTGAACTCCCAAGGCATTAGGCCTTGTAACCGACTTGTGGTTGAAATTCAAGGCATCACGCCTCGTGGCCAAGTCGATGTGACTGACTTGTAGTTGCAAATTTCAAGACGTTAGTCCTTATGAGCCAAGTCGATGTGAATTGATTGAAAGTAAACATTGTTTTTCGTTAAATAGCACTTTTATTGATTCAAGGCCTTGAGGCCGACTAGCGTTGAAGGAGATGGACAGGCCCACTCATCTTTTTTGAAAAAATAAAATGAAGCTAAGACACGGTCTATCAAAAGTGATAACTCTTGAGGTGGATGACATTCTAGTTGTGGCTAATGTCTTTGCCTTTGGGAGTTTGGAGTTTGTAAGCACCTTTGCCGACTGACTTGGTGATCTTGTATGATCCCTCTCAGGTAGGACCGAGCTTACCAGCATTAATCTCCTTGGTGTTCTGGAATACTTTGCGGAGGACTCAATCGCCTTCTTTGAATGTTCTCACTTGGACATTACATTTGCAGTGCCAAGCGACGCATTGCTGGCAGATGGCATTTCTTATATGAGCTTGTTCCCCGAGCTCATCGATTTTGTTCAAGTTATGGCACAAGTTCTGCCTATTTGATTCTTCACTCATCCATTGGAGCCTAGATGATGAGACCGACACCTCGGCTGGGATGATTGCTTCCAAGCCGTATGCAAGGGAGAAGGGTGTCTCACTTGTGGACAAGAGGGCAATGGTTCTGTAAGACCATAAGACTCCCAGTAGTTTGTCCGCCCACACGCCCTTTGCTTTTTGAAGGCGCATCTTCATTGTTTACATGACTGTCTTATTAGATGACTTGGCCTGGCCGTTTGACTGAGGGTTTTGAGATGTCGAGAAGTTAAGCTTGATGCCCCACATTTCACAGAAGTCCCTGAAGCTAGAGCTGATGAATTGGGACCCATTATCGATGACTATCTTTTTCAAGATCCTAAATTGACATATGGCATTATTCAGATGAAGCCTTTTACCTCCCAGTCTCGGACTTGAGCAAATGCCTCTACCTCGATCTATTTTGTGAAGTAGTCTGTGACTGTCAGCATGTAACCTCGCTACCCAAGTGTAGTTGGAAGCTTTGCAACGATGTCCATCCCCCACTTCATGAATGACCAAGGGGTGAGGACAGAGTTGGGTCATTCAGGGAGGAGGTGCGAGACATGAACAAATCGTTGACAACTGTCACACTTCTTAACATATGAGGTTAAGTCTTAGTGCATACTCGACCAATATAATCTAGAGGTGATCACTTGGTGTGCCAGACTACGTCCTTCGGCATGGTTCCCACACTCGCCCTCATGGAGTTCTGCTAATACATATTGGGCTTCTTCCAAAGTGATGCACTTGAGGTAAGGACTGGAGAATGATTTCTTAAGGAGTTGACCTTCAAATATGGTAAATATGGCCACCTTGGCTCTTAGTCGGCATGCTTCATTCTTGTCGGTTGGGAGCTCATTCTTTTCTAAGTATTTGAGGATGGGAGTCATCCATGAGTCAGTCGACTCAATATCCATAACCTCTAAAGGTTCTTTGGGGATCAACACTATCTCAGACTAGGATTCTTTCCAGTCGGCCGTCCATTGGAGAAAAAGTAGTGGGATGGAAGAGTTAGAAATACTTTGAAGGACTGAGCCGAGGTTGGCGAATGCATCAACATAGGTGTTCTCAGTTCTTGGAATTTGGCTGATGGTAAACTCTGTGAAGGCCGATTGGAGCTCCTTAACCAAGTTCAGGTATGATGTCATCTTTGTGTCTCGAGCCTAACAGGTACCTTGTAGTTGATTGACTACGAGTTGGGAATCAGACTTGACTTCCAACCTCGTTACCCCTATCTCCTTCGTGAGTAAGTGACCGACTATAATCACCTCATACTCAGTTTTGTTATTCGTACACTTGAAGTCGTACCAGATGGCTCGCTAGATGACCTTTCCAACTGGAGTAACTAGTACTATACCTAAGCCGCTTCCATTTACATTGCTCAACCCGTCGACCAAGAGAGTCCATTTCAAGGGAGTTTTGCTTGTTAGGCATAGTAGCTCTTTCTCCGCCTAAATGGAAGTGTTAAAAGTGAAGTCTGCTATGAAATCTACTAACACTTGAGACTCAATGGCAGTGCACGGCTGGAAGGAGACATCAAACTCACTTAGCTCGACTGTCTATTGGATGAGTTGCCCTGAGAGCTCAAGCTTGTGTAGTATCTTCTTGAGTGGGTAGGTGGTAAGGATAGTTATGGAGTGACATTAGAAATAGTGTCGGAGCTTCTTGAATGCGTGGATGAGTGTAAGTGCCAGCTTTTCTCATTGACTGTACTGGGTTGAGGGTCGAGGAGCAACTTGCTTACATAGTAGACCAGCAGTTGTTTCCCGTTATCCTTTCTAATTAGGACGGCTGAAATAGTTGACTCCGAGACTACCATATATGTGCACAATTTTTCCCCGACTAGTGGTTAGAAAGTAGAGGGGGAGAAGTCAAGTACCTTTTAAGTTGTTGTAGGGCTTCTACGCAGGCTAGGGTCTATTCAAACTTTTTTTACTTTTGAAGGGTCACGAAGAAGTGGTGATACTTGTTAGACGACCAAGAGATGAATCGGCTTAGGGCAGCTACTCTTCCAGAGAGACCTTGGATGTCTTTGATGCAAGTGGGTGAGGGAGTGTTCAGGACGGGTTGGATCTAATCAGGGTTAGCCTTTATCCTGCGTTGAGTCATCATGTACCCTAAAAACTTACTAGAAGAGACTCTAAATGAGCACTTGGCTGGGTTGAGCTTCATATTCTACTTCCTCTGAACTGTGAATGCCTGATTGAGGTGGTCCAAGTGCTACTTGGCTATCAAGGACTTGATGAGCATGTCGTCAATGTACACTTCCATAGTATCCTCCAAGTATTCTACAAACATCTTGTTGACAAGCCGTTGATAGGTGGCCCCAGTGTTCTTAAGACTGAATGACATCACTTTATAGTAGTAAGTGCCACTCTTTGTGATGAAAACAGTCTTCTCTTGGAAATCCAGGTGCATGAGTATTTAATTGTAGCCAGAAAAGGTTCTATGAAACTGACCAACTCATGACTGGCTATGACATCGACCAGCATGTCGATATGTGTGAGAGGAAAGGAGTCCTTGGGGCATGTTTTATTCAGATCTATGAAATATCTGCAGACTTGGCACTTTCCACATTTCTTTCGAACTACTACCACATTCGCGGGCTAGTTGGGGTAGTGAACCTCCTGAACGAGCCTATTACTCAATAGTTTCTCTACCTCTTCATTGATGACTTGGTTTCGCTCTAGAGTGAACTTTCTTCTCTTCTGGTGGGTTTTGGTGAATTTCTCGTGGGTTCTTCTTGATCTTGAAGGAGTAAAGAGGTGAGTTTCGTGCTTTTGGGATTTGGGTAGTGGTTTAAAGTGTGAAGAACAAAGTTGAGTATTCCCCTGAAAAAGTTGGTTGGAATGCGCCCACTTTGCAAAGTCGAATGACATCTATACTTTTCCTTTATCGCTAAAAAAGGAGCAGATAGAGTCGTATGAACTCATATTGTTAAGAGCCGAACCAAGTTGACTGCTTTGCAAAGTGCACCGAGTGCAGTGGAATGGAAAGAATTTTGGGATTTTTGTGACTTTCAAAGGGGAGTTTGAGAGAAAGAATAGGTTTCATGTTTTCAAGGAGAATCGGCTTATTCGGTACTACCATTTGACTTCACTCAGTCATGACAACCGAGTCGAACGGATTGTGAGTCTCAATTGACAATTAGTTGTGTGACTCTTTGATTTTTGTAGTGTCGAGTTGGCTAGAGTTTCACCATTATGGTGTGCATGTCTAAGACTGGTGCCGAGTGGCATTGAGTGAAACTGTTATCGTCAAGTGACATTGGGTAGCGCTGAACATTAACGAGTGAAATACCTTCCGAAGAAGCAATTAAACATGCATTGAAGCATATAAAGTCCCAAAATGTGATCAACGTTTAAAGTAGTGTATGAACAAATAATAAACACGGGAGAAGCATTTTAACGCTTCAAAATATTATGTTTCATGTTGAACAAATATAATACGATATTTGAATGATTCATAGATGCTTTCAATTAAAAAAAGAAAAAAAGTAGAGAAAAACTTTCTTATCATAATGGGACTTTCTGATTAACAATGTCAGTCGAAGGGAGTTTCATGCCTTCTTTCATGTTGTAAGTCATCGTTGGCAGATGATTGTTAGGGTCCCACGTTGGGTGCCAAACTATAGATGCTAAAATCTACGGTTGTGGAAATAGGGTCTGATCCCATGAGGTTGAGGCCACTGGCAATCCGTTGGACCTGCGCATACAAAGAGACAAACGTGAAACTTACGAGAAACACCGAGGTGGTGTTTGCCGTAGGTACTCCGACGCTTAAGTTAGCAAGGCTAAAAGATACTCATTTAATAAGAGTTAAGGGAAAGAAGGATTACCGGGAGTCTTTTTGGATTCCAAGACTATGATGAAGGTGTAGAATTCTAGGGAGCAAGAATTTAGGAGCAAGTAGACAGTTTTGAGTAGTGGAGATTCCATGCATTATGAGAGAGCAAACCTCTGTTTATATAGTGAACCCAAGGGGTTGGAATCCTAGTAGGACACTAAGTCATACTTTGAGAGACAATCCCTATCATAAAAGAAATAAGATTTTCTGCCTTTATCAGATTAGGTTTAATAGTTTTAATAAGATTCAGGATCTTAGTAGAAAAGGAAATAGAATGAGATTCTGATTTCTTATTTATGGGTACAGTTGTAGGCTAATAGGCTGGAATCCAGTTTAGCTTAACTTGTAAGATAGCCCAACTCATAGAGTAAACAGTTCACAGGGTGACTTTAAACTTAGGCCCAATTGGAATTGGACTAAGACCTTGGACTGTGACATGTTTATTTCGTTATTGAGTCTCGTCAGACTTAAGATGATTTTTTGTCCCTACAATGGATGAGATGGTTGTAGGAGAAAAAATATGAGTGTCCATAAGCACTAAGACTTAGTAATTTATGTCGTATACCAACACAAGTGTGGTGTGTTGCATCAAAGAATGAGAAGTTGTGTAAAATTGGCAATTAAAGGCATTGAAGGGCTTTTCACACAAATCTCAAAGGAAAGTAGTAAGTTGACTGAAGACAGCACATAAAATATATTGTGGACTTCAAATATTCAAGAGCAAAGTGTGGCTGATAAATCTAGTCAAATATCGATTCAAGATCTACATGTGATACAAACAAAAAGAAGACTAAAAGATGATAAAAGAAAAGTTAGTAGCACTGGCATTTATAATGTAATGTATTTATTTAGTTGAACAAATAGTAAGTTTTTAAGCTAGCCCAATTCCCAAATGGTTTTTCTATAACAATATAAGATATGTGATACCCTTCGTTTATCTCAACTCAATAATTTGAATATTGAAATTAATTATTATTAATGTAAATCAATTGTGCATATATTGCTAGAGAGTGGTGTTAGATATCTGAATAATATTTCAATTTTTTCACTTCATATGAAATACTTGGAGTACCACCTAGTAATTTGTGATATAACATATTATTATTTCTAAGGGTATAGTCAGTATTGTTTTTTTTTTTTTTTTTTTTAAATCTGGTTTTATATAGTTTTTAATTTCTCAAAAAAACATTTATTCATCAATATTATTCTAAAATCGAAATTGAAAAGAAAATAAAGTTAATTACTAATTTGTATCGAATTTAATATAAGACAAATGTCAATATAAACACATAAATACAAATATATATAAAATTTGAACAGATAATATTATTTAACATTGAAAGAACTAGAAATATCATGTGTATTATTATGTTAGAGAATCAAAGTTAGTTTAATTGCTTGTAAAGAAAAAAAAATATGTAATAATTACGAACGATTTTTAATAAAGATATCCTAGAAACTTTGATGAAAAAAATAATATTAAATACCTTAAATATTATTTTTATTTTATAAAATAAAAAATTATATTTTAATTTATATATTTTTTTTTAGAAAATGCCCTCGATTAATACCTCTCACAAATACGCTGATGATTAATTCATCCTTGGTTCAATGATTTGAAAATTGAAATCAATGTCAATAGGTAATTATTGTTAAATGTAAATATAATTTTTTTTTCATAATTAAAGCATAGTATTGTACAACTTTAGAAACATCTTAAATTTTTTATCTCAAGTGATAACATTTGCTTATACGACAACAAATGTTAAGTAAATAACAAACTAAATTTAATATACTATTAGATGAATTTGGAATATTGCACTGAAATACGTAAGATTACTCGTCATCAAATTTACTAACCTACTAGATGATAAGGGTTAAAAGTTAGGATTAAATATTTGTTGTTGACCTCATTGATTGCTTTGGCCTTACCCAAAGTGATGTTGAATTAATATTAAATAACTGATCAAATATCAATCTTTAAACTAAGTAATTTAATTTGGACACGTAACAACTTCAATAATACGAAAACAAAAGATTATTTTAAGAGTAAACGACATGTTCCCACCCAAAGATTAGCGAAATAGCAAGCTTCGACCCTAGTTTTATTTATTCCAAAATTTCACCCTTAAAGTAGCATTGCTAGGTTATTAGATGTTATT
The DNA here is from genome assembly GCF_008641045.1 of Pistacia vera. Classification (NCBI taxonomy): domain Eukaryota; kingdom Viridiplantae; phylum Streptophyta; class Magnoliopsida; order Sapindales; family Anacardiaceae; genus Pistacia; species Pistacia vera. The sequence goes on from NW_022195908.1 coordinate 354,078, forward strand.
ATCGTATTACCCTTGACAACCTGACAAACATGCCCCTCGGATTTTCTAAGTATTTACATATTTGAAAACCTAACAAACACACCCCTGCAACTGTTACAGTCCCACCCACACAATATCACCACCATAGAACACAACAAAAGCCCTTTCTTCAAACACTTTATGTGCAATCGGGAAAGGGTTGAAGGTGAGAGTTTTGGGGAGCGCTAGCGACCGGAAATCAACAACACAACCTCAAAGCACTTCAAAAAACCTTCCTCAACCGTCCTCCAATCGAAAGAAACAAAAAATTCGAACAAATCAAACCCAATTAACCTTTCACACTCAGAAAACCCTATGGTGGGGAAGTTTTAATCACCAGCGAACGATGAGCGAACGGGAATGGGATTGTCAGGGCTTTTGGAGAGGAAGGGTCAGTGGGTTGATTGATGGTGACAACATCAATTTCCAGCGAAACAATCACTGGAAAAGCAAACGGCACACAAAAAACCAATTGAGAAGGTGGCCAGTGAAGAGTGTCCAAGCAGGGGTCGGACGACAATGGGTTTAATGAGGGGAGTGAGGTGAGTATTTTGGTGGTGGTGAGGGAGATCGGCGACGCCGGAAAAGGCCAAATCGGAGAGTGGTGAGTTGAGAGAAATAGGAGACTCTGGCTATGAGAAAAATTTGAGATATGGAGGGCTACCCTAAAATTTTCATTCTCAGTTTAGATTTAATCTAGTGTAGAATGACTATTTTACCCTTTGACCATTGTATTACAGTTTTTTTGTTACTTTTAAGGGGTGAAAATCTAAAATAAATGAAATCAGGGTGGGAGCTAGCCATTTCGGTAATCTTTGGGTGGGAAAATGTCGTTTACTCTTATTTTAATCTTCGCTAATTGGGAACCCTAACTATTTTGTTTCTGCTCGCCGCCTCTAATTTTTATTATATTAATTGGGTCAGAGCGAAACTTATTTAAACTTGTCAAGTGGGAAAAGATTCGATTTTCTTGTACATGTAACATGCATCCGATTATTAATTAAGTCGCGGCTTTGATAGTACGAATATCATAAGCAAATTTTTAAAACATGGAATCGACGAATAAAACTAATTAATTAACAACATACAATAATGGAGATAAAATTAAAATTGGATTTGAAATTTAAAAGTAAAAATAAAAACCTTTTAAAAGTCCCGATAAAGATATTTTACAAAACCCTACCATTGATTCTATTACAAGACTGAAGTCAGGTTAATTTCCAATATTTTATTTTTAATTAATCCCATTAATTATAATAAAAACAATTGGTAAACAAATTTAAAAGAGAAATAATATTAATTTCCCCAAGTAATGTTTGAGCATGCTACAAGTTAAGCTTTTTTTATTTTTATTTTTTTGGTGGGGATGTTCTCACTTTAAGATTGATAAAACAAGCGTGCAATTTGATAGAATTAAGCAAAAGAATATTAGATATAATAGGTGTTACTTTTGTTTAAATTTTCCAATTATATAATAGCGTAAAAGATGAAGAAGAAAAAATGCTGAGTTTACCGCAGTGGAGCGTTTACAACGTTGAAAGTTGAACAACTTGATCCTGATTACTGAAGTGAATGCGTACATGTTCATTGTTAAAAGTACCCCTATTAGATCATCTATATTACAGCAGTACCCACTCTTAGTCTCTTAGTACTTGAACTAGGCACTCTAAAATGGACCAAAAAAACCCCTCGTTTTCCTCCTATTTTTAAAACCCGCTACTCAAGACGAAATAAAATAATAACAATTTCTCTTTTTTTAATGTAAGAGGAAATATCTCAGATTCGTTAATTTCGTGAACAGTTGACCAACACCCAAGAGATTTGTCTCTTCGGAGAGATCCGATAAAATTGGATGTAACCAACAAATTTCACAAGATGGACTCCTAAAGTAATTCAGACTCTTCTCAAGGCTATTTTTGACAATTCAATCACCATCTCCCTCAGGACTCGGCTAAGAAAACGAGCATTATAAATATAAATTCAAGGAATCGATCTCAAGTGCACTAGAGTAGTGAAAGAAAGAAAAACTTGAAAGCTCTTCACATGGAGAGCTTGACGGAGGAGCTCTTTCCCTACAGAATCTTAGGCGAAGAAAGCGGAAGCAATTCTGGTTCTAATGAGAGTGGCAATCCAACCGACGCTGTCATTTTTGTCGCTATAAGTTTGGTGCTTGGAATTGCTTCCCGGCATTTATTGCGTGGAACCAGAGTTCCTTACACCGTCGCTCTTCTCGTAATCGGAATTGCTCTCGGCTCTCTAGGTTAAATTTTTTCTTCTTCAATTCGTTTTGTGTTTTCAAATTTTCTTTCTATTTAAAATTCAACGATCTTTTTTTTGGGTTTGTTTCAGAGTATGGAACAAGTCATAGACTGGGGAAGATTGGCGATGGAATTCGTCTTTGTAAGTTGTTCAATTAGTTTTATTCATAATGAGTTGAAAGTTGTTTGTAGTTTATTCTTTAGTGGAGTTGGTTTTGTTGTTAACGTGCAGGGTCAACTATTGATCCTGACCTTCTATTGGCTGTTTTTCTTCCTGCTCTTCTTTTTGAGAGTTCATTCGCCATGGAGTTGCACCAAATAAAGGTTTGTTTTATCTAGTTACTTTGGTTTCTATATGATTATAGCATGAGTATGATTTTGAGGAACTTATTTTATCTTTATCGCTTTAGGTATGTACTTGATTAAAATCTGAAATTCTTTATTAATTACAGACTTTCTTTTTAGCTTAAGGACACTGATATGTTGTCTTGAGGCTTTTGAAAACAATGAAATAGTTGGCTTTTTAGACCACCCCAAAATAGGCCTAACCAAATAAGAATCCAGAGTTTTGACAAGGAAAGAATTTCTAAGCAGGATATACAGATACAAAAGAATTGAACTTCTATGAATTAGTGAGTTTGATAGGGGTGGGTGCAATCACTTCTATCCTTCGACAAGTAAACTGAGCTCTAGCTTGATATTTTAGTTGCATGATCACGGACTTGCCAAAGACACAAGAACGAGAAACATGAGCTCCATGAATGATAGAAAATGTGTAGACAAGATCTACTTGATGTAGAGCTAGAAATCAATAATGTATGGATTATAAAATTATGATAAATGATCATTTGTAGGTAACTAAGTAGTTCAGAATGTGTTTTGTAGATAACTAAGTGTTTTAGAATGTTCTTCGACCCCTTCTCAATATTTATATACTTTGAGCTATGGACAATTAACTTTCCACTATTTTTATAAATAAGGGTTGGAACTATTCTGATTAGAACACTTGTTGGCAACACTTTGTGATCATATAAACCAAAAACGCCCAATCAATTATACGTTTAAACTTCTGAGATTAGTTATACTTCAACATTATTGGAACCTATTTGGCCAAGATATTTGTCCAAATCATAAAACTTTTTCCATTTTTTTACATAAATCACAACTGTGTGCTTGTGCTTTGGAACCACATATGCATGTTTGGGTTATGACGTACATGATAAACCCACTGAACCTTGGCCAAACATGCGAGCTGCATGTTAGACTTTAACTATTATTCTTGGACCCTTTTCCATCAGGCTTTAACCATTTGGATATTTAAAATTTTATGAAATATCTGTAATTTGTTTTCTGTAAGGGCCTTTTTTTATTTCCTTTCTTTTTTTTGTCTTATTGCGTACTGGTTTCTGGTGGAGCAAGATTACCATTATGCAAGTGATTAGTTAAATGATTTGAAGTTTCTGGACTCGACAAGAATCAACTGCCTTATTATTTATTTATTTGTTTTTTTTCTCTGTGTACAGAGGTGTATGGCACAAATGCTTCTTCTAGCAGGTCCAGGAGTTCTGATCTCAACCTTTCTTCTTGGATCTGCTTTGAAGGTATCCTGCATTCCACAAAGTAGATTCTTCTTCTTCCCTATTCTAGTATTTTTAGTTTAAATATATAATACATAAAAATTGCCATACTGCAGTTCACTTTTCCATATAACTGGAGCTGGAAAACATCATTGTTGCTTGGGGGACTTTTGAGTGCTACCGATCCTGTGGCTGTTGTTGCTCTACTGAAAGAGCTTGGTGCTAGCAAAAAACTGAGTACAATAATTGAAGGAGAATCCTTGATGAATGATGGGTATTTTTTATTGTTGAGCTGTTGATAGGTTTCGATAGTTGACTTGATGCCTCTTAATGTTAAATCAGCATCTTGCTTTAATACCTTAATGTAGTATTGATGTACTGAACATTTACTATAATGACTTCTTCTCTATATTTAATGTTCTTTGAAATACACTTCCTTTCCATTGTCCAGGACAGCGATTGTGGTTTATCAACTATTCTATCAAATGGTCCTTGGAAAGAGCTTTACTTGGGATGCCATAGTCAAATTTCTGGCTCAGGTCTCACTTGGAGCGTATGTATCTGTGACTTTCTTTGAGCATTTGTGACAGTCTTTACTTTTGTCATGAAACTTGTTTCTTGTTCCAGTGTAGCCATGGGTCTTGCTTTCGGGTTTGTATCTGTTTTGTGGCTTGGATTTATCTTCAATGACACAGTGATAGAGATTACATTGACACTTGCTGTGAGCTACATTGCTTACTTCACTGTAAGTTCCTTCCCAAATTTAGGATGCTAAATCAATGGTTTTTATTGTCTTATAGTCAATATGTCAATTATCACATTTGTGGAAGTTGTTAAGAAACTTATTTGTTTCCCTTAATAAAATTTAGAAACTCTTTTGAGTTTGAGCTTCTTTCCAATAGGGTTCAACCTAGAAAATTTTCCTGGAAGAAAGCCAATGCCGGCTTGTGTCTCAGACTTTAAAATATTGAGTTTAAGGCATATATGATTGGCAGTGTGCAGTAAGAACTTTTCACTAGGATTTAATGTTTATGCTTCATAGAACGTGTAATATTTTCTCAATCTAGATGTATGCCTTGCTTTTTTCCTTAGCAGTTTATTCCTGAAGGTATCAGCAAAAGAAATTAAATTTATATGTATTTATTTGTATCCAGTAAAAATGAAGTCAATACTCCAAGAGCATTCTCTGATTTTCTTGTCTAGAACGATTCATGAAAAGTCAATACTAAACAAACTTTCTCTGCTATGCATGAGAAGCCTGACTAGCCTTTTTCATATGGTAGGCTCAGGAAGGTGCTGAAATTTCTGGTGTGCTGACAGTAATGACTCTAGGAATGTAAGTAGAATTCATATTAGTATTTCCTATGCAACATTAGGCTAGGATATCTCTTGATATTATCTATGAACAGGTTTTATGCTGCATTTGCCAGGACAGCTTTCAAGGGTGAAAGTCAACAAAGCTTGCATTACTTTTGGTATGCCAAGCTCCTTTTTGTGTTAATTCAAGTAACATTTTTGGTTAATGACTTCAAAGATGAAAAGTAATCAAACTAATCATAGGAAAATCCATAATCAACGGAAATACTAGACCTTTTAGCAGAGGGTCAGAAGCTGGTGGACTCAATTTATATAAAAATGTCTGCTGTTGATCTTGAGATTTGCTTGCTTCGTTGTGTGTGTTAATGAGGAATGAAAGGTGGAGAATTCTTTAGAATAATGAACACTTTTAAAATTCAGAAAAGTCTATCCTTTGCATTAATAGAAATGATGCAGGGAGTGAGAAAGTAGAAATAAATAATTAATACTGAAACTAACTTTTGGCAGAACCTGTGACATTGGACTTCTTGGTCGTGTGTGACCAAATAACATGATCAAGTTTAGGACTTCTTTTATTTTGTTATTTCTTTTATATCAAGAAACTTCTTTTTCTTGTTTAGTTGGTTTGCCATTCAAATAGTAGTCCTATTACAATAAGTCGTAAGCTATATGCTTAGTAGTCCTACCAGCCTTTTATAAGTGTTTTCTGTTATTTCAGATAGTGAATTTATGGAGACTCAAATTTGAGTCCTATAAATCTGGCTATATTCTTGAAAATCTTTTGAACCAACAAGGATGTGATTTGATTCTTCATTTTCTTGTGTTTTTGATTCCATGTAATGAATACATTATCTTTAACTTTTATCTTTGTTTTGTTTTATTTTTCACATTTGATTATTATATATTTTTCTGTTATAATTAATTTCTTAAAAATTTGTAATCATGCAGTGGCTAAATTATCTTTAAATTATATTTCTTTGTTTTGTTATGTTTTCATATTTTATTGTTTCAAATTGTTTTTAACATTTAAAATATAAAAATATATTATAATTAACAAGAACATATGTGTCAAAATGCTAGTTTAAAGATGTTTACCTTCTACAAAAATTAATAACTTAACAATTAAACGAATGTAAAAGAAAAAGAACAAACATATTGTTCAGACCTATGCTTACTGATCTGTTGATCTTTCATTCTAATTCAGAGCTATTCATGTTTCAGATAAAAGAACAAATAGCCACCTATCCTTGGAAATTCATCTAACATTAGAATATATGGTAAATTAATTTAAAAAGCATAATATTTTTTTATATATGAAAACTAGAGATAACATCAGTATGCACAAACTTTTTAGTAAAGGACGCTTGATATCATGTGAAAGCGAGTGTTATATCAAATTACTTCATATAATAAGAGGTGTAATATAAGGTGAAAATGAATGTGTTTTATGGAAGTATTTTGTGATGAGGAGCAGAGTTGCTGCCATGATGGATAAACCTTAATCTCTTGTTGATGGGACTCCTTTGTCTTTTTGAAAAGTAGAAGGCAGAAGAAGAGAGAATAGTAACAAAAGAAAAATAAGTTGTTGGCTGTTTTTGAGAACATTTTCTGCTAATTTTGCTGGAGCCAAACAAAAGACAGGAAGAAGAAAATTTTGGATTGAAACCTTGAGGTTTAGCCCTATGGTAGGTTTGAAGAGTAAATGTAAGGCTGTTAAAAGAATTAATTTATCTCACTATGAAAAAAGAAAATAAAATTAGCGGGGTTTTACATGAGTTGCTACTCTTGTATTGTAAAAAGATCCATTAAGGACATAAATTTCTTAAAAGCATTACCATCACATAATTGTTAAATGTGTTCCCAGAGTAAAGTTGGAAATACCAGCCTTGAATGCCATGGTCATCAGGTTATATGCGCGAGGCATTTAGTTATAAATTTTGCATGTCAATATGTGGAACTGTGTAGTGTGCTGATTTGATTCTTTTCAGGGAAATGGTTGCTTATATTGCCAATACGCTAATTTTCACCTTGAGGTAAGAGAATAGAATTTTTAAATATTTTTCCTTTTTTGTTGTCAAGTAAAGGTAGAATTCTTATACTGTTTAATCTTTGTATTGATAAGCAAGTCAAAATGAGCTACACGTTTCATTCATGCTTCAACACACATGTAATATATATCTGTCTCATGCCATTCTTACATTGAGCATCAGCTGCATCTTTGTAATAAGGCTTGAAATTATTACTAGAAAACTAGTATATGAAGCCACATTCTCTGAATTTTCTCTTTTTCCTTATGATGATAATTGTTACTGAAACCATGGAAGGTTTTCTGAATTTTTATTTTCTAAATAAAATGCATAGGATACACTACAGAGTACAGAATTTATAGAGAACAATCCTCAACAACTTGATAACAATCAGCTAGGACTAATCCTAATTTAAATTCAGAAAAGCAACTAGATAACAACTAAGTTTAAAATTCAAACTGCTAGGCTAGGAAATCCGGTAGTTACATATTTGACGTTTTGTGCTTTTATCATTTGTATTATATGTCTTTTTTCCAGCCTTTAGGTCAATATGCTTCACATACTGTTAGATACTATTTTGTTCACTTTTTATGAGATTTTAATTAAATAAACTAACCTGAAAACTCCTATGGGTCGGGGTTCCAACTTCCCTTGTGGCCATCTGCTTAGGATAATATATCCTACAAGTTCCCTGATTATCAAGATTGTGGGGTTTAGAAGTGACCCCCAGTTTAGATTTCAATGACTACATATGAAAGGTCATTGGATTTTCAGTATCTTAAAAAAGAAAAAGTAACTGTAAAAGCGTCAACTAACTTATACAATACTTGTGGTACAGTCATTAAGCCTCAGATGACCGTTAATTTCTTACCAAACTAGCCACCCTAATAGATTATACGGGTTTCTTAATTTCTTTCTATCAGATTGATAAGGGTCCAATGATGGTGAGGCCTGCAAGTTCTTGAAGGCAGCTTTGTTTAGTGATGGCAAAATTCCTCATGGGCCACTTTTTCTGGGCTGGGGACGAGGATTGGGGTCATTGGCCCAACCCGGCCTGAAATCCCTGAAATATATTAAAAAAAATAGTAAACCAATGACAATAAAAAAATTAAGGGAATACAAAATTACTAGCAACAAAATAAACAGAAAACTAAATCAGTAAAAATATTTATTCCATTGGCCTCCTCATAAACTAAATAATTAAGTTTAAAATATAGTATAGCCAAGTTTTAACATTTTAATTAATGTAGCAATTTTTAGGATTAATATATAAATAATTATAATAATTTAAATAAAAATTGAATTATTTGATGTGATAAAATTGAAATAATTTTCTTTTTATATATCATATTACTCGAAACGAAAAAGAATTGAAAGGTCCTAAAGTTTGATAAATGAAAAATAAATTTATAGCAGGCTAAAAGCATTTGTTCCTCCACATTAACACAAAAGTTCTATAAAACTCTAAAATAGTAAAATCACCATGATATTAACAAAGAAACCAAGCAATCACTCAGACCAATGTGTCTGAGTGGTGTTGGTTGGTTTCTTTGTTGCACAAAAACCAATGATATTGACACATAAAATACACCTAAATAGCTGATTAATCAATCAATGATATTATAATGTTGTCCATCCATTAATTGGTCTTTTTATTTTTTGTTTGGGGCAGTGTTTATTCTAGAATCACAGTGAAGGTTAGATGAATAAGAGAGGAAGGAGATAAACAGTGGTTTTGGAATTAAATTTTATTTAATAAATTTTAATTAAAATGGGGTTCAAATAACACTGCTCTAAATAAAATACATCAAGACAATAACCCAAATTGAAATAACTGAATAACTATTCAGACCCATTAACCCAAGATAATTTAGAAAAAAGAAATAGTAAACAATCAGGGAAAATTAGGCCAGGATGGGGATCGAATTAAATTTCCAGGAATCCCTGGTCCGTTTCCAGGAATCCCTGTTCGATCCCCGCTTATTATAAGCAGGGATCAGGCTGGGGACAGGGGTGTTTTTTTTATTCAGGGATGGCCCAGCCTGCTTTGACCCGTTGCGATCCCTAGCTTTGTTACAGTAGAAAAATACACCATTCCTTGCGCTCCATTAACCCCAGGTGGCAGAAGGAAGCTTTCTTTCTCCTCATAATATTTGATAGGGACCAGCATCTGCCATCATGATTTTATGAGAAGAAATTGTTGAATGGAAGAAAACTTGATCAAATTTGTTTTGTATGACAAACATGTGAAAGAATTGTTATTGCATTGGAATTTTAGTGGTGTTAACAAAGGTTGTTGGTGGTTCTCATTAAGTTCAAAATGATTTCATTTTTTAAAATTTATGTACATTCCTAAAGTACATTGCTTTATTATCATCCATGTTGAGCTCATAAATTTTCTTGGTGTGAAGTTATTTCATTTAAAAGTTTTCAATTGGTATGTTAAATTTTTGGAAACCTTATTTTCTTAACTGATGCCTTCTAATTTATACGGTTCCTTGAAGCCTAAGCCCCCACGGCAAGCTAATTTTTTTTTTTTTATCAACCAGTTGCTACCAAGATATGTGTCCATTGGTTGATTATATTGTCATTACCATTTGTGACAATGCACTTGGAAGCCTTGGTATGTAATCAAGTTAACTTTGATGTAATTTAATTCTTTCCTTTTCAAACCCTGAAGTATGGCATGTGGCAGTCAGGTGTTGTGTTGTTTTGCACAATCTTTTGGATTTAGGGTAGTTGTTGGGGTTGATTGGGTTATGGGTCACAGGGGAATTGATAAATGGCACTTCAGAATAAGAACAAGGTTTCAAGGTAGTTTTGGGGGTCTACTTTGCCGTTCTTGTATGATATAGATAGATAATGCTAAGTTGAGAGACAATAAGATACTTCTCATATTACTAGGAAAATCATGATCATCTTATCTATTTTTGTCCCTATTCTTTTCCTTATTTTTAATTTCAGTTCTTTACTTTTGGAAATAACAATTAAAGACTAAGTTTATGTATTTATATTCTTATTTATGTAACTTTAATTGGATGGCGTTCTTAATTTTTTTTCTCTTTTGCAGTGGTGTTGTTATTGCTGAAGGAATTCTAGGCAGTGACAGTGTCTTTGACCATGGTAATAGTTATGTCAGACTGTATTTGCTTTGAACCTATGTATATAAGAAATTACATTTTGTATTTAAAACATTATAGATTTTTCAAACCAATGCCTTCATTTGTAAGAAAGAAATATTTGCACATTAAATCACTATTTCAGCTCTTCATTTTTTAATGATATCAATAATTGATGTTTTTGTCTCAGGATATTCATGGGGCTATTTAATTCTTCTATATGTTTTTGTGCAAGTTTCACGGTGTGTTGTTGTTGGAATACTGTATCCTTTTTTGCGATATTTTGGCTATGGTTTGGATTGGAAAGAAGCTGCTATTCTCATATGGTCAGGCTTGCGAGGGGCTGTTGCGCTGTCACTTTCACTATCTGTTAAGGCAAGTTTCTATGAATTTTATTATCATAATTTATATTACTAATTGACCTAGTATTTGGAGTATCAACTCAAAATGATTCAGAACAGTGCCCCTACATATAACCATGAATTCATATATGCATATCTTCTTCTATTTTTTAAGAAAAAAAAATCTATTTTTATATCTACTTTCTGGGTTTTAGTCTGTTGGATCCTAATTACATACTCGACTCTTTTTCTTATTGACCATGAAACTATTTATGGCTAGCAATGGATGTTTAATCTGTGTTAAATTATACTTTGAAACCTACTTTTGTACAGTGCAGACTCATATATATGTTTACTCATTTGTACTACATGCAGTGCATGCCTTTTGAGTTTGTCTCTGAAGAGATGATTGTGTAAGAAATTTTTGTCAAATTGTGCCAGCTACCTTATCAGTGGCTATGTAACATATAACTTTCAATTCCAAAAAGTCTGATGGCTAAATGTTAAAGCTCATTTATTTCAAGCATACGAAATTTCTATGTCCATATATGTTAAGAGAACCCATAGGCTCCTTTATTACTTTCATGCCTATACATATCACATACATGTATTTTTGGTCCTTTAAAACTTATTTGCTGCTAATTTATCTGCTTCTTGGTTTTTTAGCGTTCTAGTGATAGCTCTCCACTTATCACATCTGAAACGGGAGTCTTGGTGAGTTCTTTTTCATTTTATTATTATTATTTTTTAGTTTCTAGTTTTAGAACATGCATGTTGATTTTATAATTAGTCAACTTATGTACGAAAAAGAGCATATATATAATTTACCATCAAAATGGATTTATATGACATGGATGTCATATTTATTTTTTATTTGATGTAATTCTTTATCTTTAACCTTTGTAGTTTGTCTTCTTTACTGGTGGCATTGTATTTTTGACGCTCATTGTGAATGGATCAACTACGCAATATATTTTACATTTTTTAGGGATGGATAAGCTATCAACTGCGAAGGTAAGATTTAACTTCATCTCCAGAATATTGATGTTGTTATTTTTTTTTTTTCCCTTTGGAAGTTTCTGTAGTAAGTTCTTTAACGCATTTCACAATGTGGTATTTGGCATTTATTAAGAGTTATGACAGCTTCTCTACAATTAGTCCAGGTTCAGTGTATGAAAGTTCCATGAGTGAATTAGATGTCATCATCTCAGTCATGGTTGACTTTAATAATCCAATGTAATAATGCATCGGATAAAATTGCCACCAATTTCTCTCACAACTTTGTCTAGCAGAATAGAACTAAACACATAGACAACACTTTATCTAGGAAAAGCTAGAGAATGGCTTGTTTAGTGTGTCGATTCCACTTTTGATTAGGGATATATTTCACACTTTTTTTCTTTTTATATAAATTTTGATTAGGGATATGTCTTCCTAACACTGTCCAAAGGCTTCCAAGGAAACTGTTCAACCTCTGATTGAAAAAGCTGGAATGTTATAATATCTTTGAATCAGCTTGAGGGAGAATGTTGAGTCAAAGTTTCCTATTCTCGTCATAGGTGTAATTTGTGGGATCATGTTTATTTCATGGTTGTATTGTTTCCTATGCTTTGTAACTAATTGACTGTCTATATAGATTTCAAATTTATATTTTCCTAGTTTCCTTTTCTTGTGACCTAGCTACAGGGTATGATGTCTATATATGTTGTAAAATTATTTTCTGCTAATGTATCAATCAAAACCATATCCAATTGTCCCCCCTTTGCCATCTCCAAATTCATTGTCAAATATTCTGCAAGTTTCTCTCTTTAAGTTCTTTATTTATCTATATTTTTTTTTTTGTAAGAACACTGAACTTAAAGCCATACTAGCCTACCAATTGCTTAGGATACAAAAACAAAATTTTCTCATTATTCCTTAGTTCGACACTGCTCTTATTTCACATAAATGCCTTAGAGTTGATTTGTTGCAATGTCAATGATTGTTCCACAATTCTTGACTATAAGCCTTTTGTCTATGAAGACATGCATTGTATAATTTATAGCAAACTTATATGAGAAAATATTGAATTAATAGTTCAACTAGAGTTATTCTGATATTCTCTGCTTAGATTTATGAGTTTTACATTTTACACTTTTTAAGATTTTTATTGACAATCGGTTCACTTTGGTTTATGATGTTATTTTAGAGAGTGAAATCCAATGTGACTAAATTAATTTAGATTTTTTCCTTTGAGACCCATCAGATTAAATATTTTAAAACAAAATCAATATCATGCGTGTAAATGACGGGTGCTAGTGGTATGTTGACATGTTTGGTTAATCTGCAAAGTAAATCAGTTAGGTTTCTCTCAGATTATTATTTGGCTTAACGTTGAGACCTCAATTGGTCCTTTCCATGTTCCTTGCCTTTATTGGGTCTTATGTGCTGGGACTGGAAGAGAGTTTTCTGTAACTTAAAAAAAAAAAATGTAGAATTGAAGTTTCAAGCATTTCAACCAGCAGTGATAGGCTGGAATTGGTTCACCTGCTCACACTGTTCTAAAGAGATTATTGAGCCCACTTTGTCACTAACCCAAATTGCTTTCCATATTTACTCTTGCAAAGGGATAGCTTGGAGAAATGTCTGTTTTTATCTTTTTGTTATAAGTTAGTAACTTGCTAAAATAAAAAAAGAAGAATAGATTAAAGAACTTTGCCCTGGTGCTGAGGAACTATTGATGAGATCTTTGAATACAAAATGAGTTTGAAAGCAGGATTCTTAAAGGAGTCTGTTTATTTTAACATTGTGTAACTCTAAAAATGAAAAAAAAAAAAAAAAAAATTATTTGATCTATTATGGCCCAAAAATATGTAAACAAGTATTATGAATGTAGTTGACAAAAAAATTTCCCATATACTCATTACTGGAACACTGGGTTTAGGCTTTAGTTTAAACTTTGGCAGCTTTGATATTAAATATATTTTTTGACATATATCCTCTATGCATTAACTTTGTTATGAACTGCAAGTTCCAAAAATACTTCCTTATTTTTGTTTTGTTTGCTGCCAATGTTCACCATATGATGGCCTCTATATGTTACAGAAGCGTATACTAGACTACACAAAGTATGAAATGTTGAACAAAGCAGTAGAGGCATTTGGTGATCTAGGAGAGGATGAGGAATTAGGACCTACTGACTGGCCTACAGTTAAAAGATATATTAGAAGCTTAGATAATTTGGAAGAGCGACAAGTGCACCCTCACAGTCCATCTAAAAGTGATGGTCATCTAGACCCCACAAATTTGAAAGATATACGCATACGTATTTTGAATGGTATGTACTTTATTGTTTTTGCTTTCTCTCCTGCTACTCTTTTTCTTTTCGAATAGTTTGTGCATTTTTTCTTCACAAATAGCAGGGGGTTCTGGGTAGGCATAACCTCACACTATCCCTGCCTCTTTGTTATTTGTTCTCTCTGTCTATCCTTATGTGTGAGTGTATCTTCCTTCTTTTAAACTCATTATGAAATGTTTGTGTTTCAAAGGAATATAATTTCTTCGTGTAATCAGGATTTGACTAAAATGGCATCATAACCAAGTTGCAATTTCTATGTTTGGTTATTCCTCCCGCAGTTTAGTTTGTGGTACACTTGCTAGATTCAATTGAATTAGTTGTTGGTTGGGCTTTCGTTTGAGGGGAGTTTGTCGGTCTCATAAATGAAAAATGTAAGATTGAAGGTACCAATTGATGTTGAACTAGAAAATTATGGAATGAGACAAAAAGAGAAACAGAAACAGAAGGAAATAGGGAGGATGAAAGAATAATGAGACAGGACAAAAAACAGGAGAGATTTATTCTATCGTTTTGGGTGCGAAAGTTTACACTTAATGCTTATTTCTAATGTCCTGGAATTAAATCTTGCTTCATCTATAGGAAGACTATGTTAAACTGAGAATTTGTTTTTCATATCAGGTGTCCAAGCTGCTTACTGGGAAATGCTTGACGAGGGAAGGATAATGCAATCTGCTGCTAATCTTTTAATGCAATCAGTCGAAGAAGCAATTGATTTGGCATCTAATGAGCCTTTATGTGATTGGAATGGTTTGAAAGCTAATGTTCATTTCCCAAATTATTACAAGGTCCTTCAATCAGGAGTTTTTCCACAAAAAGTGGTTACATATTTCACTGTGGGAAGGTTGGAATTTGGCTGTTACATATGTGCCGCATTTCTTCGTGCTCATAGAATTGCACGGCAGCAATTGCATGACTTTATAGGTAAATTATTCCTTTGCTTATTCTATTTGCTTTATTTATTGTTAGCAAATGGTTTGTTGACCAGAAACTCTTTATTCATACTTGGTTTTCCCTAATTTACTTTATTTTCTTTTTAAGTCTCTTGGCACTGAATTGAATAGGCTCTGTAAATCCCAGTATACCTCCCATCCTGAAACACATAGCTAGAGCATATCCAATTTTTATATTAGAGACAACTTAAACGAGGGGCACTAATATATACCTTACCAGTACATTAAGCATGTAATTCTTTCAGCTGTCAAGAGTACATTAATTACCCTGCTCAGCACAGATCCTGTATCTTTTTTCATTTTTTAACTCTTTGACTTTGGAATGCTATTAGGAGAATTTGGAAAAAATTCTGTCTTGATCAGAATGTCTTAAATAGTATTTTGGGATTTGTCATAGAATAGTAAGCTAGAGCACATAGTGCATTCCCATTATTGATGTCTGATTGAGGTTAAGGTGTGTTCAGAAGAGGATTATCCGAATCTGTTTGGTGGAAATTCGGAATCACTGATTCGGGAATTGTCAATTAATGCCCCAAGCTTTTAGAAATTGAAGCAGGGAAAGGTTGCTACTAGAAAGACTTTACATTGAGATGAGTTAACCGGTTGCTCAAGGAAACCAGTGGAGACAAACCTCATTTCACAGTTTCAAGATAGCATTCTGTTGGTGTCTTGGGGAGATGTTCTGAAGAAGATAATAGCATTCTGTTGGAGTGTCCTGAGGACATGTTTTAAAGAAGATCATAGCATTCTGTTGAGTGTCCTGAGGAGATGTTTTGGAAAAGATTTTGATAGAATTTGAGGTGGGTCTGACTCCTCACCCAATAAGACTTTGTTGAATGGGAGGATTACCCTCTCTTATAAACCAGAAGGCTTGAGCGTGTCTAGTCGGTGTGAGACTTTCATGCATGTTTTAATAGAGATAGTTGTTGACTCTAACTCCTCACCCGTTGGTCAAACACTCAGCTCAATTGAACCTGGGCTCTGATACCATGATAGAATTTGAGGTGGGTTTAATTCCTCATCCAATAAGGCCTTGTTGAATTGGAGGATTACCTCCTTTTATAACCTAATAGGCTTGAGCATGCCTAGTCGGTGTAGGACTCTAACACTCTCTCTCACGGTCAAACCCATATGCTGGGTCATGCCTGTTGATGAAGGTGGTTGCTGGCTTTAACTCCTCATCCGTTGGTCAAGCGCTCAACTCAACTAAATCTGGCTCTGATACTATGATAGAATTTGAGGTGAGTCTGACTCCTCACCCTATAGGCCTTGTTGAATGGGAAGATTACCTTTTTTTATAAACTAGAAGGCTTGAGTTTGTCTAATCGGTGTGAGACTTCAACACTCCTCACGATCAAGCCCATATGTTGGGTCATGTCTGTTTTAATAGAGGTAGTTGCTGACTCCTCACCCGCTGGTCAAGCACTCGGCTCAACTGAACCTGGGCTCTGATACCATAATAGAATTTGAGGTGGGTCAGACTCCTCATCCAATAAGGCCTTGTTAAATGAAAGGATTACCCTCTCTTATAACCCAATAGGCTTAAGCGTGCCTCTTGACTCCTCACCCAATAAGGTCTTGTTGAATAAGAGGATTACCCCCTCTTATAAACTAATAGGCTTGAGCGTGCCTAGTCAGTGTGGGACTCTAACAGATTTCAAGGTTCTATCATTGCAATCACCATTTTAGATCAAAAAGCTAGCTTGACAACTGAAAGAATCCAGAGTTGACATATGATGCATCTAGTATAGGCCTGGAATCTATGAGTCTATTTACTGTAGAAGGAAAAGATATATAAGAATTTTCTAGAGTATTTTTATTTAGAAAATTCAGCGTTGGT
This sequence comes from Pistacia vera, assembly GCF_008641045.1. Taxonomy (NCBI): domain Eukaryota; kingdom Viridiplantae; phylum Streptophyta; class Magnoliopsida; order Sapindales; family Anacardiaceae; genus Pistacia; species Pistacia vera. The sequence goes on from NW_022195908.1 coordinate 370,862, forward strand.
ATAGTGGCTTGAGACTCGATAGAACTATGAATCATCCAAGGGATTGTACCTCTTACCTAAGTAGCAGAACAGTCTTTCAGTGTGCTGACAAAGACAGCTGCATTTGATTTTGTAAATTAGACAGTACAATCCCTGGGAATGACCCCCTCCATCTCTAAATTAGGTGGCCCACACGCGAAGCTTCCATTTATTTTTCCTTCGTTTGACTTGTGTTTTCACCATAATCACACTTAAAGTTATCTCTCATCCAGGATTCCTCTCTTGACGTACACGTCCACCCGTTTGGGAAGCAATTTGAGGACTTACCTCTCCCAAGTAGAATACTACAGCCTTAATACTATGATCCTTCCCTTGAATATGTTCATGTACTTTAAAGAAAAGGGAAAGGATCTTTCCCTAATACCGGATCCACATCTAATAGCACTGAAGAGTACAATCCACCATGAAAGTCAGATATGCATTCTTATTATATGCTATGTAAAATCTGATAACATGAGATTGCCTACAACTCTACAGCGATTAGTCCTTTTCTGATTCAATTGGTGGCTCAGAGAGGTCATTCTGTAAGAAAAACTTGTAAAATAAGTCTATTACTCTTCATCCCTTCCGTATAAAATTATAAATTCTGATGAAAAGAGAGTACAAAGCAATCCTGATGGTGCCAAATGAAATTCTAGCTTAGGTACTTGAAATTAGATAATTTTCTGTTCAAACTCAATTGTTTCCCTACCCAAACAATTTGGAATTGTCTAGAATAACCAGCTTCTAAACTTATGCTAGAATTAGGATTATAAGTGCATTTGACATGTAACAAAAGCAAAATATAACCTATAGTCTGAGATGTTTCTAATTTTCTTGGATTTCCATGATCAATTGTATTACTGCTCTTAATTCTTATACATCGAACTAATCTAGGTGACAGTGATATTGCTTCTGTTGTCATCGAAGAAAGCAAGGTGGAAGGGGAAGAAGCAAGAAAGTTCTTGGAAGATGTCCGTGTAACATTTCCTCAGGTTTGTGTGATTAGTAAATATTTTTGGAGGATCAATTTTACTGCACTTAAGTTGGAAATAGTCATTTGAGTACTGTCTTTTTTCTCTTAATTTCTTCTTAGAGCTCACCAAGACAAATGTACCATTAATATGTTCTCTAGCATAGAGAACGTTGTGTGATGAATTCATATATTGGAAAAAAAAAATGTAGGTTTTGCACGTTGTAAAGACAAGACAAGCAACACATTCAGTGCTGAAACATTTAATTGAGTATGTCCAAAATCTTGAGAAGGTTGGATTGTTGGAAGAAAAAGAAATGCTTCATCTTCATGATGCTGTCCAGGTATCTTTTTGCTGTGTTTTTGGCAATTAGGCATCCTAATTTTTCAGTTCTTCAAACACTTTGTTTAATTATTTGTAAATTGTAGTATTGTAACTCTTGCAGACTGACTTGAAAAGGCTTCTAAGGAATCCTCCTTTGGTGAAGTTCCCAAAAATAAGTGATTTGATTAGTGTCCATCCTTTACTGGCGGCCCTTCCTTCTAATGTTTGTGAACCACTTGAACTTTCCACCAAAGAAAGTTGAAGAGGAGAATTACCCTCTCTTATAAACCAGAAGGTTTGACGTGTCTAGTCATTATGGGACTTTAACATTCCTCCTCACGGTCAAGTCTGTAGTTTGGGTCATGCATGTTTTAATGTTTTTATCTTTTTGTTATAAGTTAGTAACTTGCTAAAATAAAAAAAGAAGAATAGATTAAAGAACTTTGCCCTGGTGCTGAGGAACTATTGATGAGATCTTTGAATACAAAATGAGTTTGAAAGCAGGATTCTTAAAGGAGTCTGTTTATTTTAACATTGTGTAACTCTAAAAATGAAAAAAAAAAAAAAAAAAAAAATTATTTGATCTATTATGGCCCAAAAATATGTAAACAAGTATTATGAATGTAGTTGACAAAAAAATTTCCCATATACTCATTACTGGAACACTGGGTTTAGGCTTTAGTTTAAACTTTGGCAGCTTTGATATTAAATATATTTTTTGACATATATCCTCTATGCATTAACTTTGTTATGAACTGCAAGTTCCAAAAATACTTCCTTATTTTTGTTTTGTTTGCTGCCAATGTTCACCATATGATGGCCTCTATATGTTACAGAAGCGTATACTGGACTACACAAAGTATGAAATGTTGAACAAAGCAGTAGAGGCATTTGGTGATCTAGGAGAGGATGAGGAATTAGGACCTACTGACTGGCCTACAGTTAAAAGATATATTAGAAGCTTAGATAATTTGGAAGAGCGACAAGTGCACCCTCACAGTCCATCTAAAAGTGATGGTCATCTAGACCCCACAAATTTGAAAGATATACGCATACGTATTTTGAATGGTATGTACTTTATTGTTTTTGCTTTCTCTCCTGCTACTCTTTTTCTTTTTGGATAGTTTGTGCATTTTTTCTTCACAAATAGCAGGGGTTTCTGGGTAGGCATAACCTCACACTATCCCTGCCTCTTTGTTATTTGTTCTCTCTGTCTATCCTTATGTGTGAGTGTATCTTCCTTCTTTTAAACTCATTATGAAATGTTTGTGTTTCAAAGGAATATAATTTCTTCGTGTAATCAGGATTTGACTAAAATGGCATCATAACCAAGTTGCAATTTCTATGTTTGGTTATTCCTCCCGCAGTTTAGTTTGTGGTACACTTGCTAGATTCAATTGAATTAGTTGTTGGTTGGGCTTTCGTTTGAGGGGAGTTTGTCGGTCTCATAAATGAAAAATGTAAGATTGAAGGTACCAATTGATGTTGAACTAGAAAATTATGGAATGAGACAAAAAGAGAAACAGAAACAGAAGGAAATAGGGAGGATGAAAGAATAATGAGACAGGACAAAAAACAGGAGAGATTTATTCTATCGTTTTGGGTGCGAAAGTTTACACTTAATGCTTATTTCTAATGTCCTGGAATTAAATCTTGCTGCATCTATAGGAAGACTATGTTAAACTGAGAATTTGTTTTTCATATCAGGTGTCCAAGCTGCTTACTGGGAAATGCTTGACGAGGGAAGGATAATGCAATCTGCTGCTAATCTTTTAATGCAATCAGTCGAAGAAGCAATTGATTTGGCATCTAATGAGCCTTTATGTGATTGGAATGGTTTGAAAGCTAATGTTCATTTCCCAAATTATTACAAGGTCCTTCAATCAGGAGTTTTTCCACAAAAAGTGGTTACATATTTCACTGTGGGAAGGTTGGAATTTGGCTGTTACATATGTGCCGCATTTCTTCGTGCTCATAGAATTGCACGGCAGCAATTGCATGACTTTATAGGTAAATTATTCCTTTGCTTATTCTATTTGCTTTATTTATTGTTAGCAAATGGTTTGTTGACCAGAAACTCTTTATTCATACTTGGTTTTCCCTAATTTACTTTATTTTCTTTTTAAGTCTCTTGGCACTGAATTGATTAGGCTCTGTAAATCCCAGTATACCTCCCATCCTGAAACACATAGCTAGAGCATATCCAATTTTTATATTACAGACAACTTAAACGAGGGGCACTAATATATACCTTACCAGTACATTAAGCATGTAATTCTTTCAGCTGTCAAGAATACATTAATTACCCTGCTCAGCACAGATCCTGTATCTTTTTTCATTTTTTAACTCTTTGACTTTGGAATGCTATTAGGGAGAATTTGGAAAAAATTCTGTCTTGATCAGAATGTCATAAATAGTATTTTGGGATTTGTCATAGAATAGTAAGGTAGAGCACATAGTGCATTCCCATTATTGATGTCTGATTGAGATTAAGGTGTGTTCAGAAGAGGATTATCCGAATCTGTTTGGTGGAAATTCGGAATCACTGATTTGGGAGTTGTCAATTAATGCCCCAAGCTTTTAGAAATTGAAGCAGGGAAAGGTTGCTACTAGAAAGACTTTACATTGAGATGAGTTAACCGATTACTCAAGGAAACCAGTGGAGACAAACCTCATTTCACAGTTTCAAGATAGCATTATGTTGGTGTCCTGGGGAGATGTTCTGAAGAAGATAATAGCATTCTGTTGGAGTGTCTTGAGGACATGTTTTAAAGAAGATCATAGCATTCTGTTGAGTGTCCTGAGGAGATGTATTGGAAAAGATTTTGATAGAATTTGAGGTGGGTCTGACTCCTCACCCAATAAGGCTTTGTTGAAGAGGAGAATTACCCTCTCTTATAAACCAGAAGGTTTGAGCGTGTCTAGTCAGTATGGGACTTTAACATTCCTCCTCACGGTCAAGTCTGTATGTTGGGTCATGCATGTTTTAATGGAGATAGTTGCTGATTCTAACTCCTCACCCGTTGGTCAAACACTCAGTTCAATTGAACCTAGGCTCTGATACCATGATAGAATTTGAGGTTGGTTTGATTCCTCATCCAATAAGGCCTTGTTGAATGGGAGGATTACCCCCTTTTATAACCCAATAGGCTTGAGCATGCTTAGTCGGTGTGGGACTCTAACAGTGTCTCTCACGGTCAAGCCCATATGTTGGGTCATGCCTGTTGATGAAGGTGGTTGTTGGCTTTAACTCCTCATCCGCTGGTCAAGCGCTCAGCTCAACTAAACCTGGCTCTGATACTATAATAGAATTTGAGGTGAGTCTGCTCCTCACCCTATAGGGCTTGTTGAATGGGAGGATTACCCTCTCTTATAAACTAGAATGCTTGAGCTTGTCTAGTCGGTGTGAGACTTCAACACTCCTCACGGTCAAGCCTATATGTTGGATCATGTCTGTTTTAATAGAGGTAGCTGCTGACTCCTCAACCGCTGGTCAAGCACTCGGCTCAACTGAACCTGGGCTCTGATACCATGATAGAATTTGAGGTGGATCTGACTCCTCATCCAATAAAGCCTTGTTGAATGAGAGGATTACCCCCTCTTATAACCCAATAGGCTTAAGTGTGCCTCCTGACTCCTCACCCAATAAGGTCTTGTTGAATGGGAGGATTACGCCCTCTTATAAACCAATAGGCTTGAGCGTGCCTAGTCGGTGTGAGACTCTAACAGATTTCAAGGTTCTATCATTGCAATCACCATTTTAGATCAAAAAGCTAGCTTGACAACTGAAAGAATCCAGAGTTGACATATGAAGCATCTAGTATAGGCCTGGAATCTATGAGTCTATTTACTGTAGAAGGAAAAGATATGTAAGAATTTTCTAGAGTATTTTTATTTAGAAAATTCAGCATTGGTGTAGTGGCTTGAGACTCGATAGAACTATGAATCATCCAAGGGATTGTACCTCTTACCTAAGTAGCAGAACAGTCTTTCAGTGTGCTGACAAAGACAGCCACATTTGATTTTGTAAATTAGACAGTACAATCCCTGGGAATGACCCCCTCCATCTCTAAATTAGGTGGCCCACACGCGAAGCTTCCATTTATTTTTCCTTCGTTTGACTTGTGTTTTCACCATAATCACACTTAAAGTTATCTCTCATCAAGGATTCCTCTCTTGACGTACACGTCCACCCGTTTGGGAAGCAATTTGAGGACTTACCTCTCCCAAGTAGAATACTACAGTCTTAATACTATGATCCTTCCCTTGAATATGTTCATGTACTTTAAAGAAAAGGGAAAGGATCTTTCCCTAATACCGGATCCACATCTAATAGCACTGAAGAGTACAATCCACCATGAAAGTCAGATATGCATTCTTATTATATGCTATGTAAAATCTGATAACATGAGATTGCCCACAACTCTACAGCGATTAGTCCTTTTCTGATTCAATTGGTGGCTCAGAGAGGTCATTCTGTAAGAAAAACTTGTAAAATAAGTCTATTACTCTTCATCCCTTCCGTATAAAATTATAAATTCTGATGAAAAGAGAGTACAAAGCAATCCTGATGGTGCCAAATGAAATTCTAGCTTAGGTACTTGAAATTAGATAATTTTCTGTTCAAACTCAATTGTTTCCCTACCCAAACAATTTGGAATTGTCTAGAATAACCAGCTTCTAAACCTATGCTAGAATTAGGATTATAAGTGCATTTGACATGTAACAAAAGCAAAATATAACCTATAGTCTGAGATGTTTCTAATTTTCTTGGATTTCCATGATCAATTGTATTACTGCTCTTAATTCTTATACATCGAACTAATCTAGGTGACAGTGATATTGCTTCTGTTGTCATCGAAGAAAGCAAGGTGGAAGGGGAAGAAGCAAGAAAGTTCTTGGAAGATGTCCGTGTAACATTTCCTCAGGTTTGTGTGATTAGTAAATATTTTTGGAGGATCAATTTTACTGCACTTAAGTTGGAAATAGTCATTTGAGTACTGTTGTTTTTCTCTTAATTTCTTCTTAGAGCTCACTAAGACAAATGTACCATTAATATGTTCTCTAGCATAGAGAACGTTGTGTGATGAATTCATATATTGGAAAAAAAATGTAGGTTTTGCACGTTGTAAAGACAAGACAAGCAACACATTCAGTGCTGAAACATTTAATTGAGTATGTCCAAAATCTTGAGAAGGTTGGATTGTTGGAAGAAAAAGAAATGCTTCATCTTCATGATGCTGTCCAGGTATCTTTTTGCTGTGTTTTTGGCAATTAGGCATCCTAATTTTTCAGTTCTTCAAACACTTTGTTTAATTATTTGTAAATTGTAGTATTGTAACTCTTGCAGACTGACTTGAAAAGGCTTCTAAGGAATCCTCCTTTGGTGAAGTTCCCAAAAATAAGTGATTTGATTAGTGTCCATCCTTTACTGGCGGCCCTTCCTTCTAATGTTTGTGAACCACTTGAACTTTCCACCAAAGAAATCATGAAACCCTGTGGCATAACACTTTATAAGGAGGGTTCTCGGCCAAATGGTGTCTGGCTTATCTCTAATGGTGTTGTTAAGGTAAACAATACGTTCACATGGGCAAGTTAGATCTTTTAGTACAAAGTTATGTTGCTAGTTCTGCTTGATGCAAACCAAGTTAAAAAAATTTTTTCTTTTTTTTTTTTTTTTTTTTTTGGGCAGTGGACAAGTAAGAGCATTAGAAACAAGCTCTCATTGCATCCAGTATTTACTCATGGGAGTACTTTGGGCCTGTATGAAGTACTAATTGGAAAGCCTTACATATGTGACATTGTCACAGATTCATTTGTACTCTGCTTCTTTATTGAAAGTGAAAAAATACTTTCAGTACTAAGGTCAGATCCTGCAGTAGAAGATTTCCTGTGGCAGGTATGTTTTACTATATACTTTTGTTATTGTATTCTCTGTACATAAACTTTTTGAAGGCATTAGGTGAAGAAAGCGTAAGACTTTGGTATTTACATGTGAAACATATATATCTGTGGGTGATCAAAGCTTTACTTAATTAAGAATGCACTTTGTCAAGCATTTGAGGTACCTTGTTTGATCAGATCAGATAATTCTATAATGTATAATCATCTTGAAGAGGATAATTGAAAGGAATATATCTCTGATTAATTGTAATATGATTATTTTTATCTAGTTTAGCTATCTTGTTTCTGCAGGAAAGTGCTATAATTCTTGCCAGGATATTGCTTCCTCAAATATTTGAAAAGCTGACACTGCAAGACTTGAGAGCTCTTGTTGCAGAGAGGTCAAGTATGGCTACATACATAAGAGGAGAAATTATAGAAATACCTTACCGTTCCATTGGCTTCCTGTTGGAAGGATTCATAAAAACCGATGGTGTCGAAGAAAAACTTATTACATCACCTGCAGCTCTGTTTCCTTCACAAGGAAATCAAAGCTTTCAAAGTGCAGAAACATCTGGTAATTTTTTAGCCAACCTCTTATGACTAGACAATGTCTTAAAATCTTTGTAGTTACAAGTATACGATGGTTCTGAAGTTTGAATGCCCAGATTTTGAGATAACATGTAGATGTCAGTGTTTGCACCACCCACTGATGCTTTATTGAACATTATTAAAAATAATGATACCTAAAAGGCAAGAGCAAAGTTACTTCCTCCTGCCAGACAAGTTTCTCTATCTTTTTCCTTTTCTTCTCGGGTAGAGCCCAGAGAAGATAGGGTTTCTGCCTTGTTTCTTTTCATAAACTCTCTGCACCTCACAGATTCCTTGTCAATGGCATTTTTTTTTCTCTCTCTTACAATTTCCTCCTTTCAGTGTGATGTGGATTTTTCTAATTTTTTAGTAATTTTCTGTGCTTGGTGGGATTATTTGAAGGATTGGGTTTCTGTTCTGTTTTAAAACAGACTTTAAAAGTTGTACACTGAAGATCTGGTAAAACAAGGATATAATTTTTTAGACGCAAGAAATGGAATAAATAGTAGAAGAAATAGAAACGGGAGAAAAAAAGGAAGAATCAATCGAAAAAAAGTATCAATTGTAAGAAAGCCATTATTAGTTATTAATTCATTTTAGATCTCATATTTATACAGTATGAGTTATTATGACCTCGGCAGACCATGAAATACAATTGGATTGCTATAGTGACTGATGACTCATGGCGTATGCTGAATAAGAAATGCAAGTCATCAAATGCATTTTACCAAATCAGAGACAAAATGGAACTTTCCAGCTATATTGATTAGATGGGCCAAAAGAAACATGTTAGCTGGATTATTTCAGCCATTCCTGTTTTTGTATTATCCATGTTGTAGTTGGTAGTGGCTAACTGATATTAGAATCAGATCACTGACACTGATCAATGCAGGTATCAAGATGGTTAGTTTTTCTCATCAAGGATCTTGCTATCAAGTTGAGTCGAGAGCAAGAGTTGTTATTTTTGACATTGCAGCATTTGAAGCTGACAGTGCTCTCCTCAGAAGGAAATCCTCATTGTTATCACATTCAAGTGATCAACCACATACATCCTTAAGTAGAGAACATGGTGGTCTAATGAGTTGGCCTGAAAATTTAAAGGCATGCCAACGTAAGCTGAGCTCTCTAGAGACTAATCGTAATGCAAACAGCTTTTCAGCAAAAGCAAGGGATGTGAGCATCTTTGGCGGCACGGTATGGTGAAGTACCTCTTTAAAAAGGAATTTTCATTAGTAATTTTATGGAAGAATTGTTCAGTCTCCCAATACCTCGAATAAATTAGTGTGTTGCATACTCTTCTTCGTATGGTCGTTTAATTACTTGAAGCTTTTTTCTTTAGAGAGAGAGTTTGCAAAGGCTGTGGTAGGGGCTTTTATTTGTTATAATTGAAGTTATGTCATATTTCTGATAAGTTATTTTTCAATTCATCTTTTTTGTTCTCTTTTTTCCTGGGAGGAAGAAAGACTGGCTATCAGAAATCTTAAATCATGATTCTTAGATGGTGAAGTCTTGATTTGGTGGTTTTGATTGTTTTCCTGGACTAATGTCTTCATCATTTCAATGTTAAGGCTGGCATTCCAAGTCGTGCGCGAAGTTTTTCAAGTGGTATTGGAGTCAAGCTATCACATAACCTGTCCTATTCAAGAGTTCCATCCCATTCTGCCTATCAACTACCATCTGTTAAATCAGAAGGGCCTGCTACTGCAAGAAAGAAACTGGAAATGAGGAAGTCCACTGGGGAGATTCCCGCAGACACAACTGAGAGTCATGTGATAGATTATTCTAGTGATGACTCGGGCACAGAAGATGAAGTCATAGTGAGAATCGATTCACCAAGCAGGCTGTCTTTTCGGCATGCCTCTTGAAAGCTTGGTTGTTGTGAGATTGTATAAAGTTGTAGTTGTCTTTGTATTATTGAATCTGTTTGTATGTTAAGTGTGGTTTATATATAGATGATCTATGAGCAAGTAGCATAATAAAGTGGGTTAGTTGCTGTGTGGAGTTAATGTTGAATCAGTTCAGTTGTACATTTCCCTTGTTCATGGAAGATAGATATGGTCCTTTTTGGAGAATGCAGGTTGCGTAGACCGCTTTTTCGGGGAGTGACTATTGAATTCTTTTGTTAAGATCCCTTACTTTTGAAAAAGCATCACAAAACGCCCCGAATGTTCATTTCTCATTCTCAATGTGTAAGGAGGAAAGTCGTGATTGGTATAACTCTTTGGGTTCAGTGACTATTGCATTATGAATAAATGTCCTTCAAAGTAGGTGGAGAGGAACTTAATGAGCCACATATTTTTGGTAACCACATATACAAAGTTAAGGTAGGGATTTGGCCTTTGGGAGCTCAAAGTAAAACTTAGGTTAGCGAAATTTGGGTAAAACTCTGGTTAGGATAAAGATTTAAGCCGTGAAACTTGGATGAGTATTATATAAGCTATAACATAGCGGTCTGAATCCATAAACATTCCTAATTATCTTATAACTAAAATGAAGTATTTAAGGGTCCGTTTGGCACACTCTTGGGAATACTATTATTAGTATTTCTAATAAAGTTAAACAGTAAAATTAACTTATTCTGACAATATTATTCTATATTATTCAATTTCTTTTAAACCTTTTAAATTTGTTAATTTAACTAAATACATTCAAATATTTTTTTTAGAAACTGCAAAAACACTCCAGTAATAAACATATACCAGATTTCGGCCACCATTGTCAGAAGTTGGCCGGAATCTGGTATAACGGCGTACTACCGGCTGAATTTGGTCGATAGTGTGTCGATCTAGCCTTTTCTGATCAGATCCCGGTGGATCTGGCCGGAAAATGTCAAATCTACGGCCAAAGATTTGGCTGTTGACGACCAAATCTTTGGCCGTAGCCAATCGTCAACGACGGCTAAGATATAGTCGTCGTTGACCATCAACAATGGCCATATCTTTGGCCGTCGTTGACGATCAAATGCGGCTAGATTTGGCCGTCAATGGCTAGATCTAGCCGTAGATCTGGCCTTTTACCAACTAGATCTACCATGGATCTGACCTGAAAAGGTCATATCGGCGCACAATCGGTAAGATTTAGCCGGTCATGCGCCGATACGACGACTCCAGCCACCCTCCGGCGGTGGTGGCCTGCTGCCGTATTTAATGGGTGAGTTGATGTGTTTTTGTTAACTTTTAATATTTTATTATAGGGGTGTTTAGTAAATAAACAAACATAGGAGATATTTTTGTTAATTTCTAAATCCTACATCGTAATATCCGCTCAATTTAACTTTTTTTCAAAATATTACTCAAAAAAGTATTAGAATAGCGAACCAAACAGACCCTAAATACTTTTAAATTTAATTTTTCCATTTTTAAAAAATTAAAAATTTATAAGAAAAAATCGAGTTGGCGCATGACATTTATATAGTTCTAGCCTTGAGGCCCAACAGTTTGGTTAGGTTGGTGCGAGTGCGACACAAGCATTGCTCATGGAGGCCTACCTCGTTCAATGGCTCCATTTGGGTCCAACTATATTGGTACATTATACATTCCATTTGATAAAGAAACTTTAGTTCTTAATACATTCCATTTAAGAGTTTTAAAATTTTTTTTTTTCTCTTATAACTCTTCACAAATTCCATAAATGTATTTTATTCAATTTTTTCTTTGAAAAGGGTTTATATACACATAAGGGGAGTGGTAAGAGTGTTTTATAAAGAAGAAATTAAATATAAATTTAGTAATTTAATTCAAGGATAAATTTGTAATTATACAAGAAATGGGATTTATTTAGTCCATCAATGGGGACCCAATAGAAACACTCTATAACTTGTTTGGGAAAATTTACTAAGCTAACCTTTTTTAAAAACTCAAATTAACAAATAACCAACTTTTAAATGACTATGTAAAAAGATCTCCGTAAGATTTTTGAACATTTCTATCCTTATCTTCTACACTTAATCACATTAATATCATTGTTTTCATGATGAGAAAAAGCTTTTGATTTAAGATTTAAATGTTGAATATTATAATTTTTTGGTTTTTTTTTTTTTTTTAAAGAATATATTCATATAGTGTTAAAAGATATATGAAATGTCAAAAATATATTTAGCGTATATAAAAAGCAAAAAAATATATAGTGTTAACTAAATTTGGTTAAAAAATGGCTTTTTTAGAAAACTGATGAATAAATTTGAGTGACTAGACTCTTGCAATGCACGAGTGGATATAATGGTATTAGCATCACTCGAGTGGACTTTTTTAATATTTTTTATGGGATAAATTGATATTTTATATATAGTAAAATATCTCTATAGTCTTAATAGTGGTACTAAATTAATTTTACTATTGTGAGAAGATTATAACCTAATAGAAGTATAGTTACAACTTACAAAATTTATTGTTTTGACTTAATTATCCTTAATACAAGTGGTATAGAAGTAAAATATATACTACATTAATAATTAATTAATAGAACATGTCAAATCAAGAGGAACCCAACCCTTTGAGGGTAGGTCTCATTTAAAAAAAAAAATGTTTATATAGGCTCACAAAAAAATTGTTATTATATATATATAGGCCTACCATCATATTTTTAAAAAATGAGAATTATTATACATATATCCAGACCCACAAAAAACTTGCTATTAATATATATATTTTAACTCCACATCATATTAAAAGTTTAGAACTCTCTCCACTCTTCTCTACAGCTTCACCTGCTTTTTAGGATTTTATCCTCGAAATTATTTGCTTTCTCATTCTCTCATTCTCTTTCTTATGCTATTTACTCTTAAAACTTTTGAAGACTGAAATTGTTGAAGCTTTCACTACTCAATGTGCCACAATTAGCTCCGTTTTTTGTTTTATCAGTTTTAGGTATGTGTATTGCTCATTTCAATTTAATTTATTTTAGGGTCGAATCATGCTTGTTTTTTAGAGGTTTTTTTTTATTATAATTTGGTGGAAAAATGTATGGATCTTATGAGTTTGTTTTGTGTTTTGTATCTAAGAATATTCCTGCTTTCCCATATTAAACCTTAAGTAGATCGTTAGATTCTCATGGAAAAAGACAATGTTAACTTGATTTAAGTTTTGGTTGACTTTAACTTATGCTAGGTTTGATCAATGTTATAAAAATTTATACTATAATTTTTGGAAACCAAAAATAAAAAAAATAAAAGAGGAGAAATAAGAAATCTGTGTAGAATATTTTTGGTGGATTGTGGTTGCTGTAAACTCTTTTGATTATATTGGATTTAAGTTAATCGTTAGATTTCCGTGGTTTTTTGCTGTCTTCACATTGAAGAGGTTTTTCCACGTAAAAATTTTGTTATGTTTCCTCGTGAATTGGATGATTTGGTTTCTTATAGATTTATTCAAGTAGAAAAGTATTATATTATTGCATTATTTCCTTTACTTAATGTTTGGTGATTTTTTTAAAAGTTTCCACTAATTGTTTGGCAAACAATAGTGTTAAGAGTGTGGAAATCTAGTTAATGGAACCGGATGGGGTGTTTTTCGAACCGAATTGGTTTTTCGGTTTAAGCAATATTTTGAACCAAAACCGAACATAATATCTTATGAACCGGTTTCTAACCGAATCGATAATTCGGTTCGAAAACCAATTAAGCGGTTTTAAACCGTTTTATACAAAATCTTAAATTGAAGAGCAACTCTTCAACAAAACTTATTCACTACCTCCGATTATTTCAACTTTAATACATATCCTCACAACAAGAATCAATAAAATTAACCAAAATTTTAACACTACAAAATAATCCCAATCTTTTATCACTATTCTCTTCATTATTTTAACTTCCCAATTGCATTTACAAGACCAAATCATAGATTCATGAAGGAAAAACCAAAGAAAATAAAAAACTTACAAAAACTAAAAAACCCCATTTGCTATAGATTCGATTACTCTAAAAAACTAATTTTTTGGACCGGTTTTGGTTCGATTTTCAAGTTTGGATTGTTTTTTTTTTTTTTTTTTTGCAGCCCTAAATAGAAAGTCGTAGAGGGCCCTCTAGCAAAAATCCTAGTTCTATCACTATGTCAAATCCAAGGTATAAATATTGATAAAAGAGATTGACATAGTTTTAAAAAAACTAGTACATATATCTTTTCTAATATATATATAGAAACAAGTTTCTTGAGACGAGATCTCAAAAAATTATAATTTACTACAATATGAAGTTTATTCTTATTTATAATTCATTTAAGTTTAGATCAATTTTTTTTATAATTACATGAAAGTTATTTTTATATAGGTATTATTGTAGTGAGGTTTTACTGTATAATATATTATATAAATTATCATTATAACCCCTATAAAATGTTAAAACACCCAACTTCAGTGAGGTTAATATTATTATATCCCATTCGTGCAAGACGGTACTCGTGAAAATTAAGGTTTGTTAAGTGCTCTTTCAGTTATTTATCAAAATTTTAAATTGAATGTAGAAGTAAGGAAATGACTTTTCTTTATATATATATATATATATATCTTTGACTTTTCTTCAAATAACCTGATTTTCAAATCCAAACATTTCTGATGAGGAACAATATACTTGTAATTTTCCCTCTTCACTATGTAATGTATCTATCCTATGCAACTTCTTGGAACTCAAAATCTTACATTTCCACTTTACTCTTATGCCTCGTACAGCATTCCCACCTCAATGCGCTGCGGTAATGGCACGCCAAAGGCAGGCAATGACGACCTGCAATTATTGCGCAAGACTTCATAAAACGCAAGTATTATTCTATCAAACCATCCACAATTATTCCCTATGTAAAACCTTGTCTTCCCTCGAATATGCACCACGCCAGACCGCTTTGCATCCTCTAGATCAGAATTGTCTTCCTTGATCTCCATAGGATTGGATGATATACACCCCGAGAGGTTTTGTATATGCTCCTTCAAGAAATCAGTAACTTCATTTACAAAGTCATGACCTTCAAGATTCAGGGAATCAGCATAGCCATACTGAATAACACATCCGTAAACTCCTCTAAGGCCTAGTTTGTTGATGACAATCCTCTCTTCTAGAGCAACCTTAGGAACCAATAAGTACCGGAGAGTAGTAAAAATGGTAACTTTATGAAGAGATCTCATATTTTTAATGTAATGTCCAAGGACAGGAGTCAGCCCATCTTGAATGTTGGTGTAAAAGAAGCACAATCCAGGAGCCCTTTGAACACCTGGATCAGATAATAGAATTCCAAGTCTTTCCAAGTTAATCTTGTGAGTAAACTCATATTCTATCTTCCTTTGCCTCCCATAGAACCATCCAAACATAATGAAGGCAAGAAAAAAAGATATGGCAAAAGGAATCCATCCACCCTCAGGAATTTTCGTGAAAACAGCGCTCACATAAACACCTTCCATTGTGAAAAACACCAAGAAGTAGAGTGCAACTAAGATTGATGGAGTTCTCCATATCATAATCATGACTAGTGTCAATAATATGGTGGTGATGAGCATGACTAAGCTAACAACAACACCTGCAAGCAAGGGTTTAAATCAGTGAACCATAGGCCTATATGAAATGCAACAGAATGGATTAATACATGCAAATAAAGTTACGAACAAATACCCCAAAAAAGCGTGCTTTTGCTAAAATAGATATCAGAAAGTGATGATGCTGTCAAAGTCTTTGTAATTTCTTTTTTTTTATATTCTTCTTAACCAATTATGGAATAGAAATTATAATCACAATTTCCCTTAATTGGCTAATACTATAAACTCAAATTTTTGCGAGAACATGTATTTATGGAGATCTAATGTTATCATAAGTAGCGCAATGGTAACTAATTATTAACCACAAACTGCTATAAAGTAAGTATAAAACAATGATAAGAATTTCGTGGTTGTCACTAAAAGAAAATTGCTGATATTACTTTACCATACCAAAAGCATTTCCGATATCTTTTCCATCTCCAAAGATAAGTATAACAGCAACACAAAGAACCATAAGTATGTAGTTGATTTCTGGGGAGTAGACCTCGCCCTCCTTTCTGGAAGATGTATGCACCACCTTGACCCGAGGAAAATAGTCCAGCACTACAGACTGCTTGATGACAGAAAAGGTGGCTGATATTAATGATTGGCTGGCAACAATTGCAGCTGATGTGGCTATGATAAAGATAGGCCAGTAGATTGCTTCTGGTATAAACTTATAGAATCCATCATCATGATCATTGGGGTGCCTGATCAGGTACGCTGTCTGCCCCGCATATGTCAGAACAAGTGATGGATATATTGTAAACAGAAAAGCTATCTGTTAAAAGAAAGCATGGAAAAGGTGTGAGAATGACATTGTAAATAGAGACAAAGAAGACTAGGTGATGAAATTTACCTGAATGGAACTCCTGTTGAAATGACCAAGATCTGCAAATAATGCTTCAGAACCTGTATACATGGAATAACGTCCACATAAAGAACGCATCATTTGGTTCTTATAAATCAAAAGAAAAAAAATGTCTTATGATGCAAATATGCAACAAATTGCCTGAGCTTCACCCATCAAATTTGCAATGAGCCGGAGATGAAAACAAAAGGCACCATTCAACAATAGGCTTAAGTAATTCGTCTAATGAAAGATGAATATTGGAACATAAATCTTCAAGTTCCCTTGTAGTATACACTTGTCATATTGTTACAAAAAGCCTACTAACTTGGAGTTACAGAAAATGAGGTGGTCTCTACCTTGAAGACCATTCAAAGCCTTATCTGTGTTGTCTAGTTGACAGCATGAGTGGCGACAAAACAAAACTAGCCAAAAGATACAATGGTACAAAATCTCTCTTTATTCCTTTTAACTTCCCTTGTATCTAATTAAAAGTCAGTAAAATACTACCACAATTATATATGAGTTACAATTTGTAGTGCTTTTTTTCTTTTAAATCCAATCTATTGAGCATATAAGAGAAGAAGCTCATGAGAAGACTTCTATATTTGAGTTTTTCAGAACCATAATTATATATACAATCCAAGTGCTAGCAGATTTTGTGATCTCAAGCAGATGATTTTATATAAGGACAGGTACATACGCAAACTAAAATGGAGTCACTCTTCTATTTTATGACTTTAGAGAAGTTGAACATGAGACTCACCTGTGATGCAGAGGACAGTTCCTCCAAGCAACAGCCAGCCTTCCTTTCCATTTCTCAAAAAGAAATGGACTATGTAGTGGGGTGATAAAGCTTTGAATATACTAGGGTAATGGTGTATAATACTATAAATTCCCACAAGTGGAGTACTGAAGGTCCATGCACCCATGATGGGGGAGAAAAGGAAGCTCACACGGGAGGTGCCAAATTTTTGCAGCAGGAACAGAACAATTAGAACTACTGCAGAAAGAGCTTCCACCAAAGCTGCAACATCATGAGAGTAAATAAGTTGGATTTCTGTAATATTATCATGCTTTTGATCAAGTTACAACAATTTGCAGCAGTGCTTACATTTACTGACAGAAGGAAAAGGTGCTCTCACTCCATCCATTGCAGATAACACTGTTAATAGATGACAAACAAAACATTAGAACATAAAACATTAAAAAACAAAAAATAATGCTGACAAACCTGATATAGCAGGCGTAAGTATTCCATCTCCAATAAGCATGCACATGCCTAACATAGCAATGAAAAGCAATACCCTCCGGGCAACAATACTTTTTTCAAAAAACTTGCCCAGCCTGGTTTTAGTTTCAGTACCATCATGCAAAACAGAGCGTGAAATACCCAAGTTGGAAGATACATTTTTGGGAGAAAGAAATCCAATATTCATATTCCTACAAAGTAATGAGTACAAGGCAAATGTTCCACCTGCAACCAATCAGTTGTATACAGAAGTCAGAAATCCAGGCACTATTTTATTTTACCAAAAAAACAAAAAAAGGTATATGCAAGGGCAATTGAAACTTCCCAGAACTTCTATTTGTATCTTTTGCAATAGTTATGTTTATATTTTGAAGAAAACAAAATTTTCAACAGGTCTGCGAGGGCATATTTGAACAGATTCCATGTATCATATAATAGCCCCAATTACTGGAGAGTATTAGAAAATGCATTTTTGAGAAATTGATAGAGATAAAATCAAGTATCAAAACACTCAACAATCAACAAAATTGCAATTATTTTATTTTCCAACTTTCACCTTGACCATTTAAAATAAATTCAAGCCTCTCTCACTTTTCACTTGTCAAAGTAACTTAAAGCAGTGTTCATTCCACACCCATCCATATGCATATTTCTGGTATCCTATCCAAGAAATAAGATGTGTGTCTATATCTAACTCAGTTAATAAACACCAAAATATTGTCGCTAGGCTTATAATGCTGCACAATCATGGTCAACCATACAATACCAAAACATTGTAGAATGCAATGACAAAAGGGCAAAAAATACTGGCCAAAAACATTGCAGCAAAGATGTGGGTAGAAGATACTATAGAAGTTCCATGAGAGTGCACAAAAGCTTCACAATTCTTCCCTGATCTTGAGACAGTTTCTAAGTTATTCATAGCTATAATATACAGTAATCTGCCAACATAAAACAACTAGTTCCACCACTGACTACTGCCCTTTTTTCCTCATATTCCTAGAAAAGTACTAATACCTGATGCTCTGCATCAAATTTGGTCATTCCAAAGTCATCCTATCATCATTTTCCTCTTCAGAACTCCCGTGCATCAAAATGATATTCTTACCGCATATGAATCTTATCTGGTGGATCTATCCTCAATATGCATATTCATACATAAGCACCCATATCAATAAATCATATTGCTTCAAATGGCCCATATTTTTAGCTTCTTTAAGATCAAGGGAATTGAACATAGGCTCACATCCTGGTCCCAGGTTGCATAACTCCTTATTTAATAGTCTCTCTACATCCTAGTACTGTTAACCATTAAGTGTCTTTCTTCTCATGTATACTTTCTGTTTTCAAAAAATTATAATTAATAAATAAGAAATAAATGTTTTGAGTGCAACAGTAAAGCGTCTAGTAGTTAAGATTCTATATACAACCACAAGCCTGAACTTTTGACCAAATTTCCTAGTAGCCCCGAAACAAATTCTGGGGCATCAAATTGCATATTACATCATAGGGAATTGCACAACCAAAAACATTTTTGCCTTTTTAATTTTCAAACACTAAGCAACATATGTCCATGAGTAGTCATCAAAGCATAACAGAATATAGATCCAATGAGCTCAATTCCAAGGTACAGGAAATACAGCATAGAAATCTACAACAACAAGAATACCAAGTAACTATTCTTCACTTCTTTCATTTTATCAGGTGAAGATATTTGGAAATATAGTAATAATATTAAAAATATCTCTAATCAATTTCCAAATGCAACTATATAGTCAAGTGGACTTAAATTTGTTAGCTCCTTTACTTTCTTGAAGCATATGTGATCCACCACAACAAAATAAATTAATAAATAATTAAAAAAGAACTCAAAAGTCCACCATTTCTTCTCCTATATCCTCAAAAACAATATGGGTTAAGTGCAAAAAGCAAAAAAATTTAGATTCTTTTATATGGTAAAACCATTTTAACAAAAGAATTAGAAAATTAAAAAGACAAATATCAACACGAATAGCACTAAATTATGAAGATAAATCAATAAAACCATTTCAAACACCCATCTTTGCTCAAATTAAAAATGCATAAAAAGTAAAAACAGTCACAAAACTTGCTGACTTTCAACTTAAACACAAAGAATCTCTATTGAAAACCGTACCTTCTCCCTGATCATCAGCTTTGAGAGCTATGCTGGCATACTTAACAACACCAATAAGCGTAAGAGTCCAAAACATAATACTAAAAATCCCCAAGTAGTCTCCTTCTGTTGGAGACCTCAATGGCATTGATGGATACACATAAAGTGGTGATGTCACAAGCCCTCCAAACACTACACCAAGTGTCTTGTATGCAAGTACCAGAGTCTCCCATTTACCTTTCTGCTCATCCAATCAATTCGCACGGTTAAAATAACCCTAAAAATCAAAAAAAAAAAAAAAAAAAAAAAAAAAAAACTGTAAAAATTAAACAGAAACCATCAAAGAAAACAACTGAAAAACAAAAACCAACACGTGCATATGCAAAAGCAAAATAAGAAAGAAATGACAAAACACAAACCGTTTTTTCCGAAGAAGGATTGAGAGAGTTAGCATTACGAGAGTGAAGGAGATGAAGATGGCCGTTTGTTGAAGACTCAACCACCACCTCCGAGAGAGTCGGAAGTGAGTCACGTGGACCGAGTTGCCCTTCCATAAGCCTCACTTGCTTCTTTACTTCAGACTTGGAACGTTCTTGCTAGTTGCAAGACAGAGAGGAGACAGTAGAGTTTGAGTTGTTAATATATACAGGAGTTAAAAACCATAACCTCTAAGCTTTGATATAATAACAAACATTGTTTTAAGGTTTTTTTTTTTTTAAAAAAAAAAAACTATAAATTATTAACTTACATTTATAATATTTATTAAATTATCTTTTTATCATTTATCTTCAAATCTAAATTTTTCTTATTATTTTAAAAACGTTAAAGGAGACTTTTGTTGTTGAGTCATCTCAATTCCCAAGGGGAAAAATTCATTTAAGGAATTTATGAAAATTGCAGATTTTGGAGGGCCCCATAAAATGGATTTCCATTACATAGAGGAGTGGTGGACTGTCACATGCAAATGAATCTCCACCGTTCATTTATTCATCAGTGGATTTTATACATTTGTTTTGTATTAGGAAGTCTAAATTGCTACACAATTAGTGGAGAAGAAGAATCTTAAGTTATAATCTTTATGGGTGTGTTGGTTTTGTTATTTTGGGCAGGGTTTTTAAAATAGTATTGTAAAGTTGAGTTAAGTTATTATTATTAAAACAAAATTTGAATAAAATATGTGTGATAAAATATTTTAATTTTGTTATTTGAGTTGAATAAATTTTTGAATATTTGTTTGGCAGAAGATCTGGTGCTCACTTCACAGATCCTAACAAACACACTCTACTAAGAAAACTTTACTACAATCACTTACTCACACACACACAAACACTGTATATAAACAACAAAACCTCATAAGCAAACATAATACATAAACAACAAAACCTGAGCTGTATGTGAAAGAAGCAGGGAGTTGTGCGTCGAAATAGTGCAGATTGGCCTGGCTGAGCTTCACAAGAGATTGAATGTAGGTGGAAGAGAAGTTGCAGCAATGGTTGGTGGTTGGAAGAAGACACACTTAAGAAATAAAAAAAAAGAAGAAGAAGAAAGAAGGAAAAGAGAAAAAAAAGTTGCAGACGGTAGGTGGAAGAGAGAGTTGTTGCGGTGCTTAGAAGAAGACAGACTAAATAAATAAAAAGGAAGAAGAAGAAGAAAGAAATAAAGGAAAAGAAAAAAAAAAAAAATTGTAGATGACAGGCCCCACAAACAGAATGGTCAAATCTGTCAAGAATCAAATTTCTTGGATATAATTACTGGTAATAAAACAAATGCATATCCTGAAAATTGGAGCCCAAATAGTATTATAAATAGGTACCCAAAATGTTTTCAACACCAAAAGTCATTTTTATAATAAAGATCGATTTACAATCTGATCTCACAAATTTTTTCTCACAATTTTGACGTGATAGCTCGTAATTAGTTAGCTCACAATTGGATAGACAGGATCCACAATTGGGCAAATAAAACTTATTGTGAGTTGATCAATTGCGAATCCCTACATCGAGGTTTTGACAACAAATTTGTGAGATTAGGTTATAAATTTAGTATTGTCCATATTTTTATATCAAGTAATATATGGATGCTAAAAAATGTCACTGGACTTACGTTTCTTATGAATTTCCTTTTTTTTATATTGAAAATAATTATTATGTGACATAAATATATTAACCTATAATATCTTGATATTTATTTCTTTAAAATAATAATAATAAAAAAGTATCTTATAATTGTTATAATTTTGTGTATTTGACAATAACTTTAAAAGCTGCAGTATATGTAATTGTTTTTCTAATTTTAACTTTTATACAAGGTATCTAACAACAAATTTTCATATATTTCTAAATTTAGAAAAAAAAAAACTATTATAAACAATGTTAATGGACATATAATATGTAAGAAAGTCGTTAATCTAATCTTTAAAAGAGTTGAGATACTCTTCAAATTTTCTCTGTTCATATGATTTAGAAATATTCCATTAATTTTACTGGACGATCGACAAAAACGTAATCAGAAATGAAATGTAGAAAGGTCAAAGTTGGATGAATAATGCAATTTTAAATTAAAATAAGCACAAATTTTGTATTTATAAAATTCTCATTAACTAATATATTAATAATTATCTTCGACCGGATTTCATGTTTTAAAAGTATTGTATAATGACTTCATTATTAATACTAACAAATACATCTTTTCATTATATATAAAACTAAGCTATTATTAAAATTTTTTGTTGACATGCTTTAGAAATATTTCATTAATTTTATTGGATGATCGAGTTTATAGATAACATAAGAGATAACATAAGAAATTCTCTTTAATATGAAATCAAAGAGCATTTCCAAATTCATGATATGTTTCGTTTTCAGATATACAGGAATACCATTCAACTATTGTCACTATTGTTAAAGTAGAATCGGACTGAAGAAAGACTTCTTTTTATTTTGGTGGAAGACTTGGAAACTGAAAAGGCTTGACAAATCATTTCAATTAAATCTGCTTTTAAATGCAATAAAAGCACTTTATTTAAAGTTTAAACTTTAAAGGCTACTTTTTTTTTTTTTTTTTTTTTAGACATCTTATTAAAAGACAGTATGAAGTTCAAATTAAATTAAAAAGCTATGAAATTAAATTAAAAAGCTATGTAATTTTAAAGTGTTAACTAAATAGCCTTATTATTGATTAAGGTTAATTAAACATGATTAGTGGTTAATTATGATTAATGAAGTACAGTAAAACCTCTCTATAGTCATAATTGTGAGACTAACTAATTTTATTATTATGAGGAGCTTATAACTTAATAAGGGTGTAGTTAGACCTGGCAAAACCAGTGGGTGGGTCGGGTACGGGTTGAGATATACGGGTCCACAATATTGGACCCGTGCCCTACCCTATACGGGTGGACCCGCGGGTGGATCTGTTTTTTCTCTCTCCAAATTACTTATATAAAATTAGATTATAATTGGGTTTCTTATCTTTGTCTATGCATTTTTCATTGACAAGTTTTTAAATACTTGAAATTTAGGTACAAAAGGTGGGATTCTATTCTGTTATGCTTGGGAGAATAGGGCTGACGTGGCACCCAGTTAAGTGCGAAAGGCCAGACCTCGGGAAGAGTTTATTGACATTCTGGCGCAGCCGCATCGTGTGATCATGGTTGCACCCACAGCCTGCTTCCGTCAGAATAGTGGGTGCACATCAGCCCAGCCAGGAGTTGTGATGATCCTGCGTGTCAAATCCCTGCAGCAAATCACGTGAATTACTCTAGAAGATGGATAATGTGACATAAAGAAGGATTTGCACGGATCATCCCACCAACTTACAGATTCAGTGATCATTACCTCAAGGCATCCCACTATAAGTTGAGAGCTCCTCTCTCATTAAGGGGATTCGCACATTTACTCTTGACCAATCTCTCTTTCTCTCTAGAATAGACAGCCTTTGATACCTTGTATCATCAGTGTAAAGTCAGTCGTCTAAAACGACCTGACCCTTATAATTAATAAAACCATCAGTGGACGTAGGATTTGCTTCCTTAGCATCTGAACCACTTTAAAACTCCTTTCTCACTGCATTTACTGTCATTTTCCTTTCCATTCACGTGTGTCTTTTGAGCCAACTCAACATTTCACACGTGCGTTTCGTTGGTGTCAAAATCACGCATCAACAGTTTGGCGCTAGATTTAGTGTTCATCCTTCATCAGGAGAATCTCCAACCTATCGGTCCTACAGCAACAAATGGCTCGCCAACTAGAACCTGAGCAAACCAACCAGGGCGCTGAGGGGCTCCCCCAAATTCAGGGGGACACTTCTTCCAAAAAACCTTCAGCCCCGCAAAATGCTGCAGGAGATATCCCATCAAGTTCACAGCTTGACCCCGCTATTAGAAGCTACCTGGAGAGGTTTGACAATACTTTCTAGACAGTCAACCGAAGGCTGGACCGTTTGGACCAAGGCGTGCCATCGAAGTCAACTGCGGCGGTGCAACCGCCAAAAATGCCTGCAGGTCGTGCGAAAGTGCGACAAAGGGAAATAGCCCGTGCTGCGAGCACTGCAGCGCGTAGACGAAAGGGTAAGTAAGTGGCAAAAAACAAGCCCACGGGCTCCAAAGGGCCAGCAAACTCCGACCGCGTCCCAAGCAGAATACCAGTCTGGTTGAGACTCGGTGAAAGGAGGCAGCCTGAGCTGTCCTATGCCACGTCGCAAGTGCACACCCATAAAAGTACTGGACGGGGTGATTCCTATCACCGCTAGCAAAATGATCATGATCGTCACCGTGCGAGAGGGTCCCACACTTTGCGGGGCGGTTCTTACCACCGCGAAGTTTGTGAAAATACCCCGCACCTTTCATCGCCATCACATGCCTTTAGCCAACGTGTGTCGAGAGTGGCCGGAACTGCCGACCGAGGCGAAGAAGAACCTGACCTCCGGACTTTCCTCAACCGTAATCGTGAGGGTCGAACTCGCATGGGTGAAAGCAATCCCCAAGCGGCTCCATTGCCGCAAATTGAGGAGCTGCAGCGAGCTCTAGACAGAGTATGAGCTCAGCAAAATGAGCAGGGGCAGGTCGCATCTGCATCCCCCTTCTCTACCGAAGTGTTAGCCGCTCCACTCCCACTAGGATTCAGGATGCCCGACATGCGAGCGTTTGATGGGAACTCCGATTCGCAAGATCATTTGTATGAATTTAACGACCTGATGGAGCTTCACCAGGTCTCAGATCTAGCAAAATGCCGTTGTTTGGTATTGACTTTGACCTCTCATGCCAAACGGTGGTTCAGGTCACTCCCAGCGGGATTGATCAGTTCGTGGCCTCAGATGAGCGCGACGTTCCTAAGGCATTTTCAAGCAAATCAGAAGTTCTCGATGCCTTTGAGCTACCTCAGCAATATAAAGCAAGAAAGGGATGAATCCCCCCAGTCCTACATTGACCGTTTTCATAGAGAACTCAACAAGGTGGCTCATACCCCCAAAGAGTCTGTTCGGACTCTCATCATAGCTGGAGTCCATCCACAGACCGGCCTGTGGAAAGAATTACAGACTGAGGACGATGTTTCCCTCACTGGATTTTATAATCTTGCGGAGAAGTACCTACGGATAGAAAATTCATTGGTGGCACTCCGCCATCGCGACCATGGCGCTTCGGGCAGTACACCTGGTCGGTGGGATAATAGAAGAGCTGATCGCAGGGGGGACGCAGACTATCAGCGAAGAGTGAAGAAACCTCGTTACAAGCCCAAGAAGTCCTATGCTCCCGTCCCTCGTCGCGATTGCGACAGAAAACAATATACTCCACTGAACGCATCTGTATCGGCTATTCTCGATAAATTCGAGGAGGCCAGCCTGCTCGAAGAGCCCGAGCTCATGAAAACTCTCGTGACTGCCAGAAATAATAAAAAATATTGTCGCTATCATCAGGACAATGGGCACCATACCAATGAATGCCGAGCTCTCAAGCAGGCAATCGAAAACCTTATCAAGCAGGGACATTTCAAGGAGTATATTGATGACTCTGCTCCCTCACAAGAGAAAAATCAGGGGGAGTCAAGTAAGAAGCGCCGCGATCAAAAAGGAGTGTGCACCCTCAATTTAATTTTCGGGGGACCGCACTTCGCGAGGAACTCGCGAGATGCCCAAGAAAGGTACGCTCGTGAGGCACATCACGAGCCCATCAGAGCGATGAGCGTGGCACAGCGACCATAGAAGGTTCGCCGGGAGGAGGAAATTTCCTTCTTCGAAAAAGATATGGCCCGGTTGCATCATCTTCACGATGATGCCCTTGTGATCACGCCCCTCATAGGGCGCCATAATATCCAGAGAATGTTAGTGGATAACGGAAGTGTTGTGAACATCCTGTTCGCTTCAACTTTCGAAATAATAAATTTGAACGAGGCCGACCTGAAGCCTGCCTCGTTCCCTCTATATGGCTTCACCGGGGACCACTTGCTCCCCAAGGGCACGATCTCACTCCCAGTCACATTGGGTGACTCCGACGAGGTGACTAGAGTAATTGAGTTCTTGGTAGTGGATTGCCCATCCACCTTTAATGGAATCCTAAGGTGACCTCTGCTGAGACACTTCAAGGCAGTCACTTCAATATACCATTTGAAGATGAAGTTCCCCACCCTGATGGGGATTTGGGAAGTTAGCAGGTCTCAGTGTGTAGCTCGGGACTGCTATGTGAAAACAGTACAGATGACGTGCAAAGGCAAAGACACCTCACGCGGCGATCACAACCAGACAATGGCGATTATCCAAATCGAGCCACAACCTGGCCCAGCTGAGGATAATATAGATCCTCGCATTCAGGACTGCCTTTCCAGTGGGCCAGTTGAGGACCTGACTGAAGTACTGGTTGACCAGACCGAACCAAGCAGGGTGCTAAGGATCGATAAAAATCTCAATCCCCAACTCGCTACCAAACTAACTAGCTTCCTCAGGGAAAACATCGATGTGTTCGCATGGTCGCAAGTAGATATGGTCGGGATCAGCCCGAATATTATTTGCCATGCATTAAACATCGATAGTGAAGCCAAGCCAGTTTGCCAGAAGAGGAAAGTGATGGACCCGGAGCGATATGCTACCTTGAAGCTTGAGGTGGATAACCTCCTCCGAAATAGATCAATTCGAGAAGTACTCTATTCGACCTGGGTTGCCAACTCAGTTCTAGTAAAGAAGCCTAACGGCAAATGGCGAACCTGCGTCGACTTCACCGACCTCAACAAGGCATGTCCAAAAGATAGTTTTCCCTTGCCAAGAATTGACCAGCTCGTGGATGCCACCTCGGGGCACGAGCTGCTAAGTTTTATGGACGCGTACTCAGGATATAATCAAATTCTGATGTACGGGCAAGACGAAGAGCATACATCTTTTATTACAGATCGGGGACTGTACTGCTACAAAGTTATGCCCTTCGACCTCAAGAACGCTGGTGCACCTTACCAACGACTGTTTAACTGGATGTTCTCCAAACAGATAGGTAGATCGATGGAGGTCTACGTAGACGACATGCTGGTGAAGTTGCATGTCACTTCAGATCATGTAGCACATCTCGCTGAGATGTTCGGCATCCTCCGACAGTACCGAATGAAGTTGAACCCCCTCAAATGTTCATTCGGAGTATCCTCGGGAAAATTCCTAGGGTACATGGTTAACCAGTGGGGAATTGAGATCAACCCCCAAAAAATCCAAGATCTCCTCGATATGAAGAGCCCGACCAATAAAAAAACAGGTTATGAGCCTGAACAGGCGTATAGCGGCGCTAAGTCGCTTCATATCAAGGTTAATAGATCGCTGCTTGCCATTCTTCAATGTATTGAGGGCCAATAAGAAGTTTGAATGGACTCCCGAGTGTGAACAGGCCTTCTAGAAAATAAAGGAACACCTCGGGAAGCCACCACTTATGTCCAAACCTCTCCTACAAGAGATCCTCCTTTTGTACCTGTCCGTCTCGCAGTTCACGGTCAGTTTAGCTCTAGTTCAGAAAGAGAACGGAACGTAATGGCTAGTATATTACACGAGCAAGCGTCTGTTGGATGCCGAGATGCGGTATCCGAAAATAGAGCAATTAGCCTATGCCCTGCTGATCACTTCCCGAAAGTTGCGACCTTACTTCCATGCCTATACTTTTCACGTATTGACTAATTACCCGCTAAGACAGGTCCTCCAAAAACTAGAGGCATCCGGTAAATTGATCAAATGGGCCATAGAACTCAGCCAGTTCGATTTCCATTACAAGCCAAAAGCAACTATTAAAGGGCAGGCTGTTGCTGACTTCATGTCAGAGTTCTCGCATCATCCAGCGAACGAGTCGGAACAGCCCAACGAAGTCATCCAGGAAACTGTTCAAAATCTCTCGACCTGGACCCTCTACATCGATGGATCATCGAACAAAAAGAGGGTCGGAGTAGGCCTTCTCTTGTTAAGTCCCGAAGGGGCCCGCATTCATGGCATTCTCCGGTTTGGTTTCAAAGCAACTAATAATGAGGCCGAGTATGAAGCTCTACTTGCTGGACTCAGGTTGGCCAGGGAAATGGGTGCAACCGCGATCAGTGTCCATAGTGACTCCATGCTGGTCGTTAACTAGATTTTGGAAGAGTATCAAGCCAAGAAAGATAACATGATCAATTATCTGAAGAAAGCTAAGGCCGCACTCGAGCCGTTGAAGCACTTCACGATCACTCAGATCCCTAGAGAAAACAATTCTGTGGGGACGCCTTGGCAAGGATAGCCTCATCATTAGACTCGAATGCACCGGAGAACATTCCTGTTCGATTCATCGAAATCCCCGGTATCAGCCCAATCGAACAGACCGTGAATGTAACGAGTTCAGACTCATGGATGACCCCCATTACTCGGTATCTCAAGGATGGGATCCTGCCTGACGATAAGGTTAAGCAAGGGTTCTGCGAACATGATCTGCTTGCTACACCCTTATCGGAGACCAGCTGTACAGGCGAGGGTTTAGTGCCCCTCTCCTCTATGTGTATCCAACGAAGAAGCGGATTACATCATGAGGGAGATACATGAAGGGATCTGTGGTAATCACACCACCGCGCAATCTCTTATGAACAAGGTTGTTCGTCAGGGGTACTATTGGCCCCGAATCCAAGATGACGCCTACAACTTTGTCAAAAGGTGTGATAAGTGCCAGCGGTTCGCGAATATACCGCGAGCTCCCTCCCACGAACTGATAACCATGACTAGCCCCTAGCCTTTTTCCATGTCGGGGATCAATCTCATCGGTCCCATGCCAGTCGGTAAAGGGGGAGTCAAATATGCCATGGTCGCGGTAGATTACTTCACCAAATGGGTGGAAGCCGAACCGCTAGCTGCGATCACGACCAGAAAGCTCAAAGACTTTGTTTTTAAAAATATTATGTGCTGTTACGGAATTCCTTATACCCTCATCTTGGATAATGGGAAACAGTTCGACAACGAGGAATTCAAACAGTTTTGCGACGAGCTGGGCATCCATAAAAAATTCTCCTTAATCGCAAGGCCATAAGCAAATGGCCAAGTTGAAGCTGTCAACAAAACCATCAAGCACACTCTGAAGGCCAAACTTGGCGCAGCCAAAGGGAATTAGGCCGACGACCTCCCCGAAGTCCTATGGGCGTAGAGAACTACTCCTAGAACCTCCACCTCAGAAACACCTTTTTCGCTAGCATACGGATGCGAAGCGATGATCCTTGTAGAGGTGGGAACTGGTTCACTTCGGAGGGACTTGTACAATGAGGCCGACAACGAAGCACTTATGAGAGCAAGCCTAGACCTTGTTGAAGAACATCGCAGCAAGGCTTTGCTAAGGATAGCAGCCTATCAACAACGCACAAAGAGGTTCTTCGATTCAAAGGTCAGGTGAAGAGACTTCCAGGTCGACGACCTTGTGTTAAAGGAAGTTCTTCTCAGTAGCAGGGAACCAAGTGCGGGAGTGTTAGGACCAAACTGGGAAGGTCCATACCGCATCGACAAAGTGATAAGACCGGGGACTTATCATCTCAAAAGGCTGAACGGTTCCAAAGTACCCCGAGCTTGGAATGCTGAGCACCTTCGACCATACTATCAGTAATTCCGAACTCAGTTTTCCTTGTAAATTAACTTGCGATTTGTGTAAATAATTTCCTTGTAAAGTGTCATTTTGTGCGCTTGTAACAATCTTCGCATGTAAGCTTGTTCGTGTGAATGTGTTATGTTATCACACTTGTTCTAGTAAATGTAAGCAATCAAGAAGTACTCATGTGTAATAAAGCAAACAGAAATTGTAAAAGCAGAAATGTATTTCATTAATGTGGAGTACAAATGGCAAAATGGCATGACTATAAGCCCTAATCCGGCTCTTAGAGGGCCGACCTCGTCGTCCTAGGGTTGGTCAGTTGAGGGTTTATCCAAGGCGTGTCCCGAACCTCCTGCTCGGGAGGCCGCCGCTTCATCATCCTCCCGCGCCATGGACATAAGTGTATCTCGCCAGTCTTCTGGGAGGTTGGACATGTCAAGTCGCGGATTCTTCGATCGCAAGGCATAAATAAACTCGATCGCCCATTTGGCAACCTTCTCCTCGACCTCTGCTGCCTGATTCTGCATCTCTTGTGTCAAGGAAGCCACTTTTCCTTGACTTGCCTGAAGTTCAACTTCGAGAGCTTGCCTTCACTTCTTGGAGGCGTCCCTCTCTTGTTCTGTTCGCGAGGCTTGCAGAGAGGTTGCTTTGAGCTCCTGGTCCTTCTCCCCAGCCTCCTTAGAGAGTCTGGCTATGGTTCTTTGTAGCTCATTTATTTCCTCTCCATGCTTCTCGAGCTGCGCTTTTTGGAAGTCCACCGTACGAAAAGCCGCGTCTCTTTCGTTCAGGTACCGATTTTTTGACTTAGAAGACAGGTTTCTCTCTGTTTCGATGGCTTCCAAGCTTCGCTTGAGCGTTGTGTTCTCTTCTTTCAGAGCAACGCCTCCCTTTGCGGCTCCTAGTTGAACCTTCTCTAGGGACATTCGCATGGAAAGAAGAGCCTGCGAACAAAGAAAGATAAAGTTAGCTAATCAAAAGAAGCTAAGGGTTGTCCTCGCCGAGGACAGTTCGTTCACCTTGCTTAAGTGTTGGAACGATGTGGACATTAGGTCCACGTCATTGGAATCTGCGAACTGCTCAAATGATTCCAAGAGTCCGCATTCCAATAAGGCGTAGACCACCAGCTACAGGTACTCCGACAGGTTCCTCAGCGAGTCCAACGCTGGAGTATCCTTCTTCGTGATTTCAGCAGTGGTCGTGTCGTCCATCGGTTCCTTACCTGACCTCCTCTCGTCCGGTCACGACCTCTTTGATTGATTGCCCTCAAATTCGGTCTTTCACTCTTTGACCTGAATCTGTCTCCTCTTCTTTCGCTGGGTCATTGTCTTCAACCTCGAGCAAGCAGGCGACGGCTGGGAGACCTTTGTGGTTTGTATTGGTATGTACTCTGACGGTTGTGCCAAAGAAGTTCCAGAAGGTAACGCTGGTGGGCCCGATGTTGCGCCTTCAGCTAGGGGAACGGTCAGAGCAGCATCGATCGCTTTGGCTTTTCTTGTCCGAGGGAAATTGAACGGCCTTTGTCGCGGCTGCTTTGACTCATTCGGAGGCATGGTCGCTGCATGCAAAGAATCATTAGCAAAGATATCTCATTTCACGACCAGAAAGGGACCAGTTAGCAGGACTTACTCATTGGGGCTCTAACGACGCGTTTGTGTTGAAGAAACCGTATTTTCACAAATTCATGGTCATCACGAGTTTCTTCGCGTCGCGCTTGTCCTCGAGTAGGAAGCCAAAATGCACGATCCTACTTCTATCAAAGAGTAGCCCTAAGTCGGTCATCTTGTTAACTGTCAAAAAGGAATCAGGTCGTTAGAAAGAGCACATTTCGAGTGTAATGAATTTGTCAAAAAAAAAAAAAAAGAAAAAAAAAAGGCATACTCGGATCCTGAAAGCGGCAATTGCCATCATAGTGAAAAAAGAAAAAACTTCATTTCATAGGCCTCGCGTTGCTCGGGTAACTGTATATCCCCTCAGTGATAGTAGGTCGCCTAGACAAGTAGTAAGAGTCCTTATCCTTGCTCTTTTTCAAAAAAATACGAGCAGCCGACCTCCGTCGCAGTCAACTCGCCCAGCCCGTTCTCGTGGCACGCGATGTACATTTCAACAGTAATGACGTACGCGTTCGGAGTCAGCTGCATCGGCACGACCCTGAAGTCGTCCAAAAGCGGCTTGATGAAAGGGTGGAAGGGGATCAGTCCCCCACCCTTGATGATCTCCTTGGAGACCGCGGCCAGACCACTTAGCGGGTATCGCGATGAGTGTGCCACGTCGAGGAAAACGTCCACCTCGATACTGTACTGTTTTATTACCCTCTCGAGCTCATCCCCGGTAAGTACTGAGAAGACCTCGATAGGGATGCTTGGAGCACCCTGTGGGGATGAACCAGTTCCCTGTTCAGATTTGGTTGTTGAGGGGTCCATTTTGCTGGTCTGCAAAAGCGACAAGCAGAAAGGTCATTTAGCCACCGTACGCTATTTCGTACGATTATGTGGGAGGAAACAAACTCCCTAAATCCCAAAGGAAACCCTAACAGCATGATTCGAGCCGCCATTCATGGCTTTAACCCGACCTAAGCATCTCATCTCTGATAGGCTACCGGAAGACAGACGCCATTCAACCATGGAAAATAATGAAACAAAAACAGGGAGAAGCTCTTACCTCTCGGAGTATGAGAATAGCTTCCGCTTTGAATACTAGAAAAATGCTGGTTTGAAAAGCAGAGGTTCCAGGTTAGTAAAATTTAAAAAAGGTTTATATGATGTGTCAAAAAACATGGTACTAAAAATGAATAAATGGATGTTTACTTTGTTTGAGTAATGCATTACTATATTAATAAATTCACAAGACTGATGAAGCATGGTAAATGGATTCCAAAGACTGATAAAGAACAAATGTTTCAAACATTAGGGAATTATGATAAGTTACAGTCGAAAAAAATGGTTTTTATTGTTTAATATATCATGTTCGTGTTCTGACTTTTGAAATAATTTACTGTTAAAATAATTTTTTATAAAATAAAGATATAAGCTTTTTAATTATTGTTGTTGTATTAACTTTTTCTTTGATCTTTTTGTTAATTGTGTTTTAGATATCACATTATAATTCATGGAGAGCAATATACTCTCAATATTCTATATACAGTAAAATCTCTCTATAATCATAATATTGGGACTAACTAAATATACTACTATGAGGAGGTTATAACTTAATAGAGGTATAGTTACAAAAATTATTGTTTTGATTTCTTATTTTATAATTTATGTTTTTGTAATATTGAGATTTCAATTCATGTTTTAGTAGTATTAGGATTTCAATTCATTGTTTTAGTAGTATTAGGATAGTACGAAAATGAATATCAAAGAGTCATTGCAGAATTGAGTGATTGGATTTGACAAATTCACTACACTAATCAAATAGATATTAATGTCTTCCTCAATTATCCAAATGAGCAACAAGTCGTATATGCTTTAACTGAAGAAGAAAACATTACTGGAATTAGATAAGAAGAGGAAAGAGATAATCCTAAGGATGATAGTACATAAATACTAAAAGTTTTGTGCCAAGAAGCTCTAAACATGCTTGAGAAGCTAGAAATATTTTGGCTTTAACAAGAAGGTGTCCATGCTGGCGACTTAGTATGTACCCGCAAGATAAAAGATGTGGTAACAACTCTAAAGTACAAATCATTGTCCTAAACAACTTTAGATAAATATTTTATTTTATCTTAAATCTTTAATGTAACATAGCATATATTTTTCTAATATACATATAATTATTACTATATAGAAGCAAGTTTCTTAAGACGGGGCCTAGAAAAAATATAACTTATTACAATGTGAATATTATTCTTATTTATAACTGGCTCAAGTTGGGACTATAATTTTTTCTGACTACATGAAAGTTATTCCTATATAGAGTATCACTATAGAGAGGTTCTATTATATTTTATTGATTAAAAAAATGTGTACACAAATATTGTTTATATTTTTCCCCGATGAATGTCAAGCTTCTCTTCCTTGGTAGCAAGTCGGGAATCACATCGATTTAAATCTGACAGAATATTCATGGTTGAATCTGTTATTTCCAACAGACCATTCATATTATTCGTGTTGCTTTGTCTAGCAACGTTCGGTTTTTCCAGGTTGGCCTTAACTTTCTGCAGAATCTCGATTAATTCAAACTATATGTCTGACATGGCTGCTTTAACTGATTAGATGAAACAATGAAATCGAATTTATTAAACTTTACATATAAAGAAACCAGAGCAAATGTATAGGAAAAATTTAAGAGAAACTATTCAAAGTTATTTACCGTATGATCTTGCTTTCTTGGCTTCTAGATTGCCAATTGTTGGTCTTCTGTCTATCATTTCTTAATGCTATATGACTTGTTGGATGGATTACAGAGTCTATTTGATTATCCTTTTATATATATAAATATCATTGAATGACGTTTCATAAACAAAGAATACAGATACACATAATGCGAATAGGCAACTGTTCATTAAAGAATATAATTGTTATTGATAGTTAAAGCACATGTTCGGATAACTTGCAATTGAAATCGAATATTTAATATGAATATGACTTTTGAATTATCAATAACATAGATTCAGCAATTACATATTTATGACTATGTATTTATATGTATTTAATTGTTATTTTTATTTTAGTTTTTTAAAGAATGTGTGTATAAAATTTTTACAGTATAATGATGTTATTGTAAAGTATTATTTTACTTGATGTTTTAATTATTAGATTTTTATAAATTTGTTTATTTTGTTACACAATCAATAGTAAATTAAACGATGGTTTATGTTTTTGCTATATTATAAAAAATAAGAAAATAATATATTACATTAGTAAGTTTACAGGTTTTTTCACTGGCAGTGTTATTCGGCTTTCCGTGAGTTATGATTATTCTATAGTACAACCGGAAACAATATTATGATGATTTGGTTGGGCACATGCATGAGTTTACAAATAATCTGTTCACACGGGGATTTTACTTCTTGTCAATGTTCGTCGTCATAGTCTTCATAGAATAGTGCTAACAGCTATGACCAAATTGTTTGTTACACAGATTTGTTAAACTAAAATGCTCTCAAATAAATTGTTTGGCATGTTTGTTTGACAGCTTTCAGCAAAATAGTTCATTGCACTTTTTTTTTTGGCAGTTTAGTAGCTGACAAATAATTTGTTGGCATGGAATAGTGTTAAGATCTATGATCAAGTTGTTCATCAGACATATTTGTTAAACCTGGATGTTCCCAAGTAATTGTTCGGCATGTTCGTTTTACTTGTTCGTTTTCTAGTGTAATAAGTACTAATGATTGTTCCAATTGTTCGGCCATGTCATTGAATAATAATAATTTAAAAACGTAGATGAGAAACTTGAGTTATAATTGATATATTAATTTTAGTATATTTTTTTTACTTGTACAAGTTTGATAAGTTGTTTAACTTTTTTATCAATAGACATCTTGTTTTTGCATTGGTTCTTGAAATTATTTATGGTTATCAATGTACTGTTGGTAAAAAGGGATGCAGCAGCGAAACTGAAAAAGTGTAGGAGCTCTTGAATATTTGTCAAAGCGTCGTCGTCTTATCTTTGTATTAAATTGAAAGATTAATAGCTGAATTGAAAAGAGAACTAAAGCAGTGAACAAATTAAGAGAGAAAAGAAAAGGAAAAAAAATCTGTTTCAAGTGTTCTGTTATTGAAAAATTGGTAAAGCAGATCAGTTACAGACGACTTTATTAGTCTGTTACAACTTTTGTTTCTTTACAAAAACAACCCTACTCAACTTCTAATCTTTGCAGAAACAACCCTGCTTCTTATACTTATTCCAATATCTTCCCGTAAACCAAAGCCCCTGAACTGATTTAGTTAATCTTTCTTGATCAATATCTTCCCGTAAGCCAAGCCCCTAAACTGACTTTTACTCTTTCTTAATCAATATCATTCATCACAAACAACAACTCAGCTCTTTCAAAAATTCCACTACATTTCACTTGTATCACAAAACAGATTTCATTCCACTGTATCACAAAATAGCAGATTTCATTCCACTGCATCACAAACAGCTTTCATTCCACTGCATTTCACTGCATCACAAAACAGATTTCATGTTGCAGAGACTCCAAACCATATCTCCTTCCTGCTAAATCTTACAGCTTCACAACAACAACCAAGTTTCTGCAAACTAAAAAAAAAATCCACTGCATCACAACAACAACCAAACTGCAACATTCCACTGCATCACAAACAACAACCAAACTGCAACATTCCACTGCATCCACACAACACCAACTGCAACATTCCACTACACACAAACAACAACCAAGCTGCAACATCCACTCAACATTCCATTGCCACACAACACACCAATCTGAAAAATTTCACTGCCTCACAAACAACAACCAAACTACAACATTCCACTGCAACACAAACAACAACCAAGCTGCCCATTCCACTGCAACATTCCATTGCAACACAACAACAACCAATCTTAAAAATTCCACTGCATCACAAACAACAACCACCTGCAACATTCCACTGCAACATTCCATGCAACACAAACAACACCACCTGCAACATCACTTGCAACACAAAACAGATTTCCTGTTGCAGAGACTTCAAACCATATTTACTACTGCAATTCTTACTGCATCACAAACAAAAATTTCTGCACAAACTCCTACTACATTACAAACTATATCTCCTAACTATTGTGAATACTGGTTGCAAGCTCAGATGTGACGTTAGCTTCTCCTTAGCAAGCAAACCGTGAACAAGGAAGGGCTTTAGTTAGGATATCAGCTATCTGATATTCAGATGAAACATATTGCACATTTAACAACCTTTTTGTAACTAATTCCCTAACAAAATGTACATCAATTTCGATGTGCTTTGTTCGGGCATGAAACATCGGATTTGAGGATAATGCCCCAGCACTCATGTTATCACACCATATGATGGGAGTGTTGTTTATATGAATGCCAAGTTCCTTGAATAAGTTCTGAATCCAAACAAGTTCAGTGGCTGTTTGACTAGAGATCGGTATCAGCTTCTGTAGAAGATAAGACACTACCTTCTGTTTTCTAGATGACCATTGGACCAAGTTACCTCCAAGAAATACATTGTACCCACTGGTGGATCTCCATCAATTTCATCTCTAGCCAAATCAGCATCGAAAATGCTTCTAAAGTAAAGGGCTGTTTCTTGGTAAAGAGAATACCATCCTGCAATGTTCCCTTGACATATCTGAGGATTCTTTTACATGCTGTCCAGTGAGCTTCAGTGGGCTGCTGCAAAAATTGACTGAGCTTATTGACAGCAAAAGCTAAGTCTGGCCGAGATAGTGTCAGATATTGAAGTCCACCAATGACACTTCTATACAGTTGTAGCTTGTTCAAACACCTTGCTATCCTCCTTGCCAAGTCGAAGACTAGTAGCCATGGGAGTGGAACAAGGCTTCGAATCTGCCATTCCTGCCTTAAGGAGAAATCATGTGCATATTTGGTCTGGGACAACATTAAACCAGAATCATTTCTCTTTACCTCAAACCCCAAGAAGTACTGCACTGTACCAAGATTTTTTTAGGGCAAATTTGCTATTCAAGTCAGCAACTAAGCTTGATATGAGCTCAGAATCATTCCCTGTTACAAGGATATCATCTACATACACTAACAATACATTAATTTGAATCCTTTTTGTAAAAAAACAAACTCACATCTGAAACATAATTTTCAAAACCCCAACGATCAAGGCGATTTGAGTTTATCAACCAAGCTCTAGGAGCTTGTTTTAGACCATACAAGGCTTTACAAAGTTTGCAAACCTGTCAGGATGACCCTTGGCTCTGCAAGACCAGAATATCCTTCAGGAGGAAGCTAAAGACAGTTTCAGTTAGTTCCCTATTCAAGAACGCATTATTCATCCACTGCTGGATTTCCCAATTTTGGTGCACTGCATAGGATAACATGACTCTGATTGTGGCTGCTTTAGCAACCGAAGAAAATGTGTCGAAATAATCAGACCGGGTGTTTGTTGAAAGCCTTTAGCCACACCCTGGCCTATACTTTTGAGTGTCCCATCAGAGTTTAATTTTGTTCTAAACACGTTCTAAACACCCATTTGCATCCTACAATATTCATCCCTCTCATAAGGAACAATCCCCCATGTGTTATTGCTCATCAAAGCTGATATTCAGAGTCCATGGCCTGTTTCCCCATCAGGACTTAATAATGCTTCAGTAACTGTTTTAGGTTCTGGAAGAATAGGAATATGAGTAACTTCAGCTTGATAGGCAGTGGAACCAGGATAAGTGGCTGACTTTGATTTGGTTATCATGGGATGTGTGTTTAGAGATGAGATAGAAGGCAATGGAAGAACTACTTTTAAGTTGATGCCAGTATGTGTTAAGTCTGATTCAAGGAAGGAGGAATCTGCATTTATAACTGATGTATTAGACTTATTCGGTTGAACTAATGATATGGGAGAAAGATTGGATGTAGCAACAGGTTGAATAGGTTCTGAGTTAGGTTGTAATGGTGATATTGGAGCAGGATTGGATGTGGTAGCAGGTTGAACAGATTCTGAATTAGGTTGTAATGGTGATATTGGAGCAGGATTGGATGTGGTAGCAGGTTGAACAGATTATGGTTCAGGAACACATTGAGGTAGAATCCATGAGCTACTAGAGGTGTTCAAACTAAGATCAACTGGAGAGGTACACCTATGTATTGTGAGGGAACCAAAATCACCTTTGAAGGGAAAATCTGTCTCATTAAACTTGACTTGCTTGGCAATATACAATCTGCCAGTGGAGGCCAAACACAAGTATCCTTTATGGGCAAGGCTGTATCCAAGAAAAGCACACTTCTCAGTGTGATAAGAGAGTTTGTGTCTGTGATATGGTCTTAAGTAAGGATAACAACTACAGCCAAAAACCTTCAATTCAGTGTAGTTGGGCTGCTGCTTAAACAAAACAAAACAAAATATGGTGAGGCAGATTCAAGTACTGAGGTGGGTAATCTGTTTATCAGGTATGTGGCTATGCTAAAGGCTTCCTACCAGTAATTTAGTGGCATACCAGCATGAGCTAGAAGGGATAACCCAAATTCTGTAATAGTTCTGTGTTTCCTCTCCACTTTCCCATTTTGTTAGTGTAAATGTGGACATGGATGCCTAAATAAAATACCATTCTACTGTAAATAACCACTGAATGATCTATATTCACCTCCCCAATCAGTTTGTAGGCTCTTTAGTTTATAACCTAACTGTTTTTCCACAAAGCAATGAAATTGTACAAATGCTCCATAAGCTTCCGATTTGAGTTTCAGAGGATAAATCCAAGTAAAAAGGCTAAAATCATCAACAAATATGATATAATACTTGAATCCTTCCCAAGAGTTAATTGGAGCTGGTCCCCAAAGATAAGAATAAACTAACTCTAAAGGATCCTTGGCTCTAGAGTGAGAAATAGGAAATTGGCATTGTTGTAACTTACCAAACTGACATGCCTCACAAAAGAAACTTTTATTTCTGCTTAAAGAGTGCTTTACATTTAGTTTGTCCAAAATGACATGAAGGGTTCTAACATTGGGATGTCCTAACCTTGCATGCCATAACATACACAAATCTGAATTTGCAGTAACAGATTGAACATCATCAGTGGAACATTTATTAACCATAGCTGTGATAGGAGCATGAGAGGATTCTAAGAACTGACAAGCAGCAGGGAGATATGGAACTGAGCTGAATGACTGATGAACCAGTGGTCTAACAAACTGTGACAACTCAAGCTGATACAATCCATCCTTGACTGCACCTTGAAGAAGCACAACTCTACTACATTTATCCTTTACCAAACAATGGTCAGAATGAAACTCCACAATGACATTGTTATCTTTAGTGATTTGAGAAATACTTAGTAAGTTCTTGGCAATATTGGGAACACATAGTATATTCTTAAGATGAATCAGTCTAGTTGTATCATAAGAGGGTACTAACATCATACCTGAATGAGTAATAGAGATGGATTCCCCATTCCCAACTTGTACTTTTGAGCCTCCTGAGTGAGCAGTTTTGAATGCCAAGTTGGAACCATCTGCAGTCATGTAATTTGAGGCTCCAGAGTCCATATACTAGGACTGGTCTTGCAGAATTTTTGGAGAGGCAACTGCTTGATAAGAGGTTGCTAAAGATTGAGATACTTCATTGGTGATTGTTTTTGGTGTAAAACTGATAGAATGACCTGTATTGGTTGAAGTGTCAGGATAGTATTGTTGATGTGGTATTGAAGAGAAATGAGCAGGAGTTGGTGCATTTGATTTAGACATAGGAGGAGTTGAGTAATCATGAAAATCTGCAAAATTATTATGGAAGGTATTGATAGAGTGTTGTGTGTAGTTTGGGGGTTGTGTGTAGTTTGAATGTTGTGTGTAGTTTGCTGCAATTAAGGCTTGTGCAGGTTCAGTAGAATGCTCAGTAACAACAATTGGAGAGGGACCTATTGAATTGTACAGAGTAGGCTGTATCTGGGAGCTGTAAGAATTGGCAGTAAAGCCTTGATACTCCTGATCAAATCGGTGGTAACACTGGATGGCAGAATGGCCTGTTTTGCCACATACTTGGCATACTAATCTTGGCTTAAAGTAACTTCGGCCTCTGCCCCTGCCTCTCATCATGTTGTTTTGAAATTGAAACTGTCCAGCAGAGTGATATGTGTTGGGTGAGTAACCAGTTCTTCCATAATTTGTTCCTTGATAACTGTTCTATCCAAAGTCAAAATTACTTGCTGTAGGATATGCTGAACCAGGGGTTAGACCAGAGGTTGGAATGTTAACATTGGGGCTGTGTGAATACTCATGACCAACAGCCCGAGGACAAAATGGTACAACCATTCTTTGACCAGATGAATTAGTCAGAGGACTAGAGCAATTGGTGGTGTTTTCTTGCTTGGAGGCAAACAGAGCAGAATTTAAATGCTCATGAAAGTTTGACAGAGCTGAGTGTTGTCTCTCCAGTCTCATTTCATGTTTGTGAAGCATGAATTGAGCTTGTTGAATGGTTGCATTACTACTGTGATATGTTAAATTCACCATAACCGCATCATACTCTGGTCCTAGACCATCCAGTATATAAAAAAGCAACTCTTCTTCTCCAATATTAACACCACTTGCTACTAACTCATCCCCTAATTCCTTCATTTTCAGGACATACTCATTAATACTTAAAGAGTCCTTCTTTGTGGTCTGTAACATATTCCTTAAGTGAAGTGTTCTAGCTTTCGAAATTGATTGAAAATGAAATTCTAGTGTGTTCCATATTTCAAACGCACTAACACATTTGGCTACATGTCTGAACATAGATTCAGAAATTGAAGAAAACAACCAACTAACTAAAAATTGATTTGTTCTTTTCCAATTAAGATACTTAGGGTTTTGTTTCTTCACTAATTCATCAGTTGTAACAAGTTTTTCAAAAAGAAACATAGAAGGACAGATGCTCTCACCGGTGATAAAGCTTTCAAGACCGTGAGAGGCTAGGGCTGGAAAAACTTGTGATCGCCAGTGACTATAATTCTTCTCCACAAGTTTTACTGATATGGTTGGAAGCGTGGAGTGAACAGCTGAGTTATTTGCATTTGCATTTTCAGCTGATTCAACTTCAGATTTTGACGAAACATTGAAGAAATAAGCTCAAATTCTACTAAGTTGACTGAGCTGAAAGCTGAGTTCTATATAAAAGAGAAGAAGACACTCGTGTATTTTATTCATTCAAATATTCAGTTACAGTAACAAGAAATCTAAAATCATTTCTTGATTAGCCCTATGCCTTTCTTGTTTTTCTTAAACTAATTTCAGTTTATTCACATGGTATCAGAGCTGTGACTCACGTCAATGGCTATCGATCTTGATTCTTCGAAGACGCTTCACCGCATAGGAAGAACGATGCCTGTAGTGTAGAATCAAACCACCACAGCACTTGTCGCAAGCTTGCAAGTCATCAATCCCAAATTGACGAGGAATAATTACCAATTCCGGAGTTCACAAGTCATTTTCGCTATTGGCTCACACAATTTGGAGGACCACCTATTAGGTAGGGTTCCTTATCCTCCCTCAATTTTAGTTTCTGATTCTGATATTACAAATAAGCTAGGTCAAAATAAAGCTGGTAGTACTGTTGGTGAAAGTCTTAATCCAGCGTTTGTCTTGTGGAAAAGAATAGATAAGCTCATAATAAGTTGGTTATTAGCTTCAATTTCAGAGTGCATGTTTGGATCTGTATCCAAGTGTAGATCTTCCACTGAAATTTGGTTAGCTTTAGAGAATGAATTTGTTACAGATTCAAAGGTTAGGGCTTTACATCTTAAAAACCTTTTGCAAACTACACACAAAGAGGATATAAGTATTGGAGAGTATGTGAAGAAAATGAAAGATATTTCGGAGAGTCTAGCTGCTAGTGGATAGTTGTGTCTGATGAAGATCTGTTACAATATGTACTGGATGGATTGGGGCCTGAATATGATGCTGCGGTAATGACACTCACATCTAGATTAGAGTCCAAGATTGATACTGTTTCTTTGTAAGAAGCCCAATTCTTGTTGCAAAAGTATGAAATAAGGCTGGAAAGGTTCAATTCTGTGGACCTTTATAACTCCTCAGCCCATGTAGCTTCAGTTCATAACCACAGATGTTACAATGTCTCTAATGTGAATAATCATTCAAGCTATAATGTAGCAAAAGTCTCTGAAAATAATCAGTCCAGTAATGTTCCTTCATTGATATCCTTGGGGAATCCACACTGTCCACAAACATATATCAGTCCCCAATCTTACTCAAATTCGTCTCAGCCTTTCCAACAATATACCATTTCCAATCAACCTTCCCAATCATTCCTACCTTATGCGGCCCCCAACATATATAGACCAAGACCTCCTGTCTATGGAAGAGGCAGAGGTCGAGGCACTGGCAAAGGAAGAATTATATGCCAAGTGTGCAATAAGGCAGGGCATTCAGCTATCCAATGCTATCACAGGTTCAATTCTACCTATAATGGCCATCCACCCTCTAATGTTCCCTTACAGCAGCCTGGATAGCAGAATGCTTACTCTGGAAACCTACAATACCATAATTCCCAGTACATTAGTTCTCCTAATATTGTCCCACAGAAGAATGCTTTTTCTGATCATCAGCATTATCCTAGTTCTCAGTACTCTGATGTGAATTCTCCTACCTTTGGAGTCCCTAGTCAACAGCCATCAGGACCTAGTCAAGCTCACCTGGTCCAAACTAGTTTAGGACTAGCTGTTTTTGTAGGTTCACAGCCTGGAGTTGCTCATCCTAATTCAACAGTGCTTCACACTCAGCAAGTCCATCCTACAGCCACACATTTTACACCCACAGACCTTGCCTGGTACATGTATTCTGGTGCAACAGACCATGTAACCTCCAACTTGAATAACTTGAATATTTGCAAGAACTATGATGGTGAGGAACAGCAACAATAGGCAGCGGTGAGTATCTTCCCATTTCCCATACAGGTAACTTTTTTTTTCCAAGTAACTTTCATTCCAAATGTTTGCATTTGAAGAATACCCTTTGTGTACCCAAAATCACTAAAAATCTCCTTAGTATCTCTAGGTTTATAAAAGATAATAATGTGGTTGTAGAGTTTGATGCTAATTGTTGTGTTGTAAAGGACAAAGCCACAAGAGCCACACTGTTGCGAGTGGGGCTTAAAGGGGGTCTTTATCAATTGGATATTCCATATAGACCTTCTGCTTTGCCAATGTCTACCTCTTGTCCATCCCAAAGGTTTACTGCCAATGCACAAACTATGTTGCCTGCTACTGATTTTCCTACTACTCTATGGCATTTTTCTAAGTCTCCAGCAGTTCCAGTGTCTAGTAGTCCTAATAACAGTCAGTCTAGTGATAGTATATTTTGTAATGTTTCTGTTGATAATAAGTCACTAGTGTCTATATCAAATTTAGGGAGCAACCAACCTATTTCTAATCTGCACATTGAGAAGGACACATTGCTTCTATGTTGAATAATGAAAATATAACATCTCATTCTGAAACATCTGATTTTGTTATGTTAAATAAAATTATTGGTTGTGTTCAGACCAATGATTGTGTTCACAATTCCAATTCTGCTGATATATGCACTCATCATTTCAAAAATCAGTCTTGACCATAATCCTATTTTTTATTCTGCCAATTACAAACATGCTATTTCAACCACTAATCTTGATTGCATTCATAATAATCTGGACTGCATTACAAAAACCCATTGTTTAAGTGTGAATAAGCAGCCTCATCAGTACACAATTTGGCATAAGAGGTTAGGACACTCATGCTCATGTACTTCAACAAATTTTTTCTACCTTTCCCAAAACTGCATCACTGTCTCAGCTTCACAAATTGTCTCCACCACCTTTCTCATTTTGTGATGCGTGTCAACTTGGTAAGTTGCATCAAAATAGTTTTCCCATTTCCCAATCCCATGCACTTGAACCTCTAGCCTTGGTACATAGTGA
Organism: Pistacia vera; assembly: GCF_008641045.1. NCBI lineage: Eukaryota > Viridiplantae > Streptophyta > Magnoliopsida > Sapindales > Anacardiaceae > Pistacia > Pistacia vera. The sequence goes on from NW_022195908.1 coordinate 414,985, forward strand.
TGTGTGGGGACCAGCCCCTGTCTCTTCAATAGAGGGTTTTAAATATTATGTTTAGTTCCTAGATGACTTTAGTAGATTCACTTGGTTATTTGCACTTAGGGCAAAGGCTAAGGTTAAGTCAATTTTTATTAAGTTTCATCACCTTGCTGAACGGCAATTCAACACTAAACTAAAGTGTCTTCAAACTGATCAAGGGGGAGAGTATAAAGCCCTTCTTCCTTATCTCCAAGATAATGGTATACAAATTAGGTTCTCTTGTGCTTATGTCCACCAACAAAATGGTAGAAGTGAGCGCAAACATAAGCATATAGTCGAAACGGGTCTTACCTTACTTGCACATGCATCCATGCCTTTAAAATATTGGTGGTTAGCCTTTGAAATAGCAATTTTTCTTATCAACCGAATGCCTACTGATGTACTTCAGAATAACACAACCTATTTTAAACTTTTCAAGCAAATTCCTTCTTATGATAGTCTTCGAGTATTTGGTTGTGCTTGCTTTCCTTATCTTCGCAATTTTAATAGTCACATATTTGATTTCCATTCTTCTAAATGTGTGTTTGTCAATTATAGCTTGCTACACAAAGGATACAAGTGTCTAAGAGCTGATGGAAAAAAATTTGTTTCCCCTAGTGTTAAGTTTAACAAAATTGAGTTCCTTTTTTTAGATAATAGGTTTGAAAACATTGCTGGTGTATCTGGTCATAATTCTGATTCTTTAGTCAGTCCCTAAACTACAAATTCTTTCAAATTTCCATGTGTTATTATTCATAATTCCTGTTCTCTAGCTGGTTTTGCTCCTTCTCCAGCAAATGGCTTTCAACCTCAATCCTCTTTACATAATACAACAGTTAGTCATCCCTCTACTTCACTGCCTCAGCCTCATACACATCCGACTACAACAGTCCTAAATACCTCCTCACCAGCCTTACAGTCCTCCAAACCCTTATCACAAACTACTCATATCTTACTACATCAATCCCAAATACCTCCTCACCAGCCTTACATACTGACTCCGAATTACCAAACTTACATACTACCTATTCCTCTCCAAATTCAACTTCATTAGTTAATTCTCAATTAGTTTCTAATCTCCCTATCATCCCTTCCCACTGTCCCTCACCCAACTGCACACTTGAAGTTGATCTAAATCCATCAAAGTTCACAAATATTCAGCTCAGATCTACTGTTAATAATTACCCCATGATTACAAGAGCCAAGTCAGCAGCTAGTTTTCTGCTAATAATGATGCTGCTCTACCTCATACTGCCTATCTTACAAATAGTCAGCCTATTACAGAACCAAAACCATTAACAACTACTGAAGCTTTAACTAGCACTGCTTGGAGAGAAGCCATGAAAACAGAATTTGATGCACTTGTTCACAACAACACCTGGACCACCTACAGCTGATATGAATATTGTGGGAAATAAGTGGGTCTTTCGCACTAAATTGCATGTAGATGGCACCCTGCAAAGTATAAAGCCCGTTTAGTGGCTAAGGGTTTTCAACAAACACCAGGCTTGGACTATTTTGAAACTTTTAGTCCAGTCTTCAAACCATCTACTATCAGAATTATCCTGACTCTAGCTGCTACAAACTATTGGGATATACAACAAATTGATGTAAATAATGTGTTTATGAATGGCACCTTGAATGAGACAGTTTACATGAAGCAACCGATGGGGTTTGAATCAGCTACTCACCCCTCGTTTATGTGTAAATTGAATAAAGCCTTGTATGGACTTAAACAGGCTCCTAGAGCCTGGTTTGACAAGCTTAAAAATGCTCTTCAAGCCAAGGGGTTCAGAAATTCAATTTCTGATTCTAGCCTTTTTAGTCTCAAGTTGGATTCTCTATGTGTTGGTCTATGTGGATGATATATTTCTCATAGGATCAGATTCAGTCTATATCACTTATTTGGTTAAAGAGTTAAACGATCAGTTTGCACTTAAAACCTTGGGCTCTCTCGAGTATTTTTTGTGAGTGGAAGCAACTAGATCCTCTGTTGGAATTCACCTCAAACAATCTAAATATGCATCAGATTTACTTCTTAAGACAAAAATGTTTGAAGCCAATCCTTGCTCCACACCCATGGCAGTTGGTACAAAGCTTAGTCGTAATAACAGTGAATTGTTTGAAAATCCCAGCCTCTACAGAAGTACCATAGGTGCATTGCAATATCTCACCCTTACTCGACCTGATATCAGCTTCCCGGTTAACAAACTCAATCAGTTTTTACAAGCCCCCACTGAGTTGCATTGGCAGGCTTGCAAACGGGTACTTAGATGCATAAAAGGTACTCTAAATTTTGGGTTACAATTAAAACCAGCAAGCTCATTGCATGCAAAGTGTTATGCTGATGTTGATTGGGGAAGCAATGTTGAAGATAGACGATCTACTAGTGGATATTGTGTTTATTTGGGTCCCAATTTGATCCAATGGAGTTCCAGTAAACAAAAAGTAATAGCCTTGTCTTCTACAGAGGTTGAATATAGAGCTTTGGCACAAACTGCAACAAGAGCTGCTTGGTTACAAATTATGTTCACTACGCTAGGAATCAGCTTATACTCAACCCCAGTCATTTGGTGTGACAATGTTAGTGCAAGTGAGTTGGCTTCCAATCCTATTTTTCATGCTTGAACTAAGCATATAGAAATAGACGCTCACTACATCTGAGAGCAAGTTCTAGCAAAAAATCTTGTTGTTCAATATGTGCCTTAAAAACTTCAGATTGTTGATCTACTAACAAAACCCTTGTCTGCTGCTCAATTTTTTAAATTGCACCAAAAACTGACTGTTATTGCTCTTACTGACACTGCTGATTAGAGAGATCTTTGTTAGAGTCATGAAAGTGACTCTATTTTGGTGATAAAAATACCCCATGTGTGATTAAATTGAAGTATATTGAGACAATTAAAGAATTTATGAATTTATTCACGAAAATAACATCCTAATATTTTTCTTATGAATTTAACGTGTTTGGAATGATTTTGGAAAGGATATGAGTTGATATTAGGTTGTGGTTTATGGATTAGAGGTGATTTTGTCTCATTTATGTTGTTTAGGGGGTAAACTATCATATTTATAAGGGTTGATTTTGTCATTTTTCAATATGCAGGGACCAAATGGATATTTGCCGCAATGTGTATAAAATTCCAGGTGAAGGTCGTGAAACGAGGGACACGCGCCAGAAAACCCAAAAAAAAATCCTAGCCTCTCACTAGAGTTTGGTCACCGGCTGGCCACGTTTCATCTTCTAGGCCAGCGACCCTTCACCTTCCACCGGCGAACCTCCCCCGCCACTGTGAGATGCGATTTGCTGCCGCGATGCTTCACATTCTGCCACTACGATATTTTGCATCCCAGCCGAGATTTCGCCAGTTTCCGGCGACGGTTGGGCTCCCCAGGACCTGATCTTCCTTCCCTACGGTTGGATCTACCCATTCCAAGCTTCAGCCGCCGCAAAAACCACCGAATCCGCCAAATAGCCGCCACGCCTCTTCATCTTCCAGCCGAGATCTTGCTTATTTTCGGTGACCTTTCACCTCCCCAGGACCTGATCCGAACTCCCCATCACTAAAGCTTTCCATCAGTACCTTCGGATCCCATTTCCACCACCATTTTCTGGAAGACCCACCAAAAAATTAACGTTTTCTAGCGAGTGCTACTGTTCGTATTCTGAGCTATCTGTTGGTCATTTTCGCCCCTTCTTTGCATCATGTCGTTGTTGGTTACCTCCTCTCCGGATGATCAGCTCCGTTTCCACCGTTTTAGCCTCCGTCATCACCATCTTGAGCGGTTGAGTTCCGGGTTGTCTGTTACGGTGTAGGTGAGATCGAGATTGACTCCATTGATCTCCTCATTAGCTCTCGACTAGTTGGATGAGCCCGAATGTTGGACATTTGGTTAAGTTTCTTGTATTAAAATTATATTTGTTTTCGTTTCAGTTTGTTTTGCGATGCTTTAATACTATTCTGATGCTCGACGTGTTGAATTGATAATGTCCATTGAGAACGTTTATTGATATATAACTTTTCGCATAATTGAATGTCGGTTTGAGATTATTGAATGTTGATTATGACTTTAAATTGCTTCGGTACTAATTGCAATCAAGTTGTAGTAGCGTTTAATATCATTTCTACTAGGAATGCATTTGTTGTGTAATTAGTTGATTGGATGATACAGGCTGATAGGTTGTACTTGTTAACGTTGTACCAACTAGTGGTGTTTAAGGGTTTAGCGTTTTTCGGTTAGTCGATGATAGTCTTTAACCAATCGATCTGTAACTAAGACGACGGGGAGACAGGATAGATTATACCTAGATTGCCGGGAGATATTTCTATTGATTTGCCTAGCCTTGTAGGATTAGGAAATTGAAGAGCGAGGAGAGGAATTGTGAGAGTTGGTCTTGAGTCAAACCGAACCCGTAGCGACAACGCTTTTAATATTGTGTTTTAGTTAGCAATTTATTTAATGCTTTTTAATTTCCTGCAAGTAATTAGTTTCCTTAGTTTTAATCAATCATTCTGCCAATTTCTCTTTCGTTAACTCAAATATACATTAGGTCGTTAGTCTTGCTCTCTGTGGATTCGACCCTGCTTACCGCTAACTACGGTATTTAGGTTTAATTTTTTGACTGTGACGACTGGTTCAACAAAATTTTGGCGCCCTTACTGGGGAGCAACGTGCTTTTGACTTTGTGTGTATTTGGGTTTGTAAATACTTTTAGTCTAATTTTTCTATGTTCTTTAATTTTCATTAGGACAGTTTCATTCGTGTTTGTTTTTATTTTGCAGGAAGATCGCAATTGGGGAAACGTTGCAGTGTGTCATGTGCTTCAAAGTTTAAGCGTGACCCGATTTTGATATTTTCTAATCTTTTTAGCTTTAGTTCTTTTTAGTTCTTGTTAATCATTTGTGTGATTTTTGCATGTTTTGTGTTCATTTAGTTTGCATATTTATATTAGTTTTGCATATTTTGTTTTTATTTATAGGATTTAGTTTTTGATTTAGTAATAATTTCTTTTTGTTTGACTGTTAGTTTTAGTTTGTTGATTGTGTGGATTTTTTTTAGGGTGTTATCATATTTAGCTTTATTTTTCTTTATGTGTGGTTTTTGAATTTGCTTTTAGTTCTTTTTCCTTTTTTTTTTCTTTTTCTTTTAATTTTGATGTTGTGGTTGTTGGTGGAACCTTTAGTACACTTGTTGATGAATGCATGGTAGATAGTTGTATCAACCAATTTTAGTCCCCTGGGATTTGAAAATAGAAAGCACGTAGGATGGATAATAATCTGTATCCCATGCACAACCATCTAGCTTCTAGGATTCCTATCATAAGGCAACCACCTAGGAATGGTGGCATTTATGAGTTTTCTCCTTTGGATGATATAGACTCCAAGTTGGAGTCTTTAGCCTATCAATTTGACACGTTCATATCCATACAAGGGCAAGCTTCTAGGCAACCACCTCCCAGTAAGCCAAGTCAGGATGTCTTTTCTATGCCTTCAGACTTTTTAGCTATTGAGTACACATTTGAGGAACCAACTCCCTACACTTTTGAGGAGCAAGTGCAAGATGCACAAGGTTTCCAAAGACGGAATGATCCGTATTCGAACACATTTGATAGTGAGTGGCATAACCATCCTAATTTTGCATGGAAGCAGGAACAATCTCAGAATGTCTCCCATAATATGCCATATAGTTCTTCCAATCAACAGGGCAATTATTGGGACATGTATTCGGTCCAACCACCTGCCTAACCTAGGATCCTACCTCCCGTCCAACAGCCCACTCTAGAGCCTAGTCCACTGGAATCAATGATGGCTCAAATGCTCTAGACCATGTAAGAACAAAAAGATGACATGAATGCTAGGTTCAATGACTTAGAGCAGCATTATTAGATATTACATTCCCATTCCCATTCCCAATCTATTAGTAAGCTAGAGACCCAAATTGGTCAAATAGCTGAAGCAGTTTATAAGAGAGAGGAATGCCATTTGCCGAGTCAAGTTATAGATAATCCCAATGGTGTACCTCACCAGATGGGATGTCATGAAAAAGCTAGGCTTGAGAGAGAATTATATGCTGAGTTTGGAGAGAAATAAAGCTTAGAGGGAAACCAAGTAAGGAGGAGTGAAATGAAACCAACCATAGAGTCAAGTGTACTGAGACATGAAATTGAGGAAGTTGGGGAGAAAGAACCATCCCTTGCATTTGACATACCGATAGAACCTTTTCCTGAATACCTAGAGTCAAATAATGCATCAAACTTTGAGAAACCCAAGGATGGAGGAAATCGTCAAGCTGTTTAGACAATAGTTGATTGGTATTCCACTTCTAGATGTCATTAAGCTCATACCTACCTATGCTAAGTTCTTAAAAGACTTGTGCACAAGGNATTTATTTTGATGTTTGCACGTTTAGTGGTTTAAGCACAATCATGTTTGTTGTTTGCACATGCTTTAACATTTTGCTGTATGTGTGTATATTTTATTGTTCATATGATCGCATTGAACAAATATGTGTGCACATTTGTTCTGCCGTGTAAACATTTTATTAATCAAGTTTCATCGTATAGGTGTCTCTCTCTCACTTTACTTGTTTGGATATTTTATTGCACATTCATGAAACTTGCGTGAAGGGCCACTTTACAGGTGGAATTCTTTATATGATGGGCTTGCTAAAAGGTGATTGAGGTTGTTAAAAAGTGAAGGGTACGTGTACTGTTGAGATTCATTGAGCAAGTAATATATAAACTCATATTCTTCTTCCTTGCTCTTTGAACCTGAAAATTCCATCGTTTTTTTTCTCCGAAATTTTACAGAGTTTATTCTTTTAGCCAGGTTCCTTTAATTGTTTATTGCTCATTTCTCTTAAACGATCTTTTTATCTTGTTGATGAGTTTTGTGGAACATGGTTTCATCATCGAAGCTTGAAGGAAGTTTAAGCTCGTGAGCTGAAAGGTGATTTTAGTTGTCCAAGTTTGAGTGGAGCTTGTGCCATCCAAGAGGTAGCTTGGATCCTATTTAATCACAGTTGGACGCTTGTTCAATCAAGAGGGCGAAGTTAAATTTTGTAAACAGGGATGTTTACTTTTTTATGTATCTAATTTCTATCTTGTATATATTGACATATTTGCTTGATGCTAGTGGATTTGATTGAGTTGGACTTGGTCCCATGGATGTAGGCTAAAATAGTTTTTAACCGAATCATGTAAAATCCTTGGTGTGCTTTACATTACATTTTGAATGCTTGATATTATTTTGATGTTGGTTGATTATCCTTCCAAGCATAAACGAACGTAAATAGACCAATTCTGCAGTGTTTAATTAATGAACTCGTTAAACACAAACTTTCAGAGTATGTAAGATCCAAGATGCCAGATTGGGCTTAATTACTCAAGTTACAATGACTACTAATAGGATGTTTCCACTATATCTTAATCATCTTAATCAAATGTGTCTCACAGTAGAATTGAAAGATGTAGCTTGGCTATGACATTTTAGGTATGGTCATCTAAACTTTGGGGGTCTAAGGACAGTACTACAAAAGAAGATGGTTGTTGGTCTTCCAACTTTTACAAGCCCTTTGAATGTTTGTGAAGAATGTGTTGTTAGCAAACAACACCATGAACCCTTTCCCAAAGGAAAAACACAGAGAGTAAGAAAGTTGTTGGAGATTGTACACTCTGACATTTTGTGGGCCAATCAGTCCCACTTCAAATGGAGGTAAATGAATTCTAATTACTTTTATTGATGATTTTAGTTGAAGGATTTGTTTCTACTTCCTATAGGAGAAGTTTAAACTCTAATAGCCTTCAAAAGATATAAAGCAATAGCTGAGAAAGAAGTAGGAAGTACAATACAAGTGTTATGAATAGATTGTGGAGAGGAATATAATTCACATGACTTTACAGATTTTTATGAAAAGCATAGAATCAAGCGACAACAGATAGCAGCTTACACCCCTCAGCAAAACGGTATATGTGAAAGAAAAAATCGCACAATCCTGAATATGGTGAGAAGCCTTTTGGCATGGAGTAATGTACCCAAAAGTTTAACTGGAGTGTTCATATTTTGAACAGGAGTCCCACTAATAGTTCAAAATATGACACCAGAGGGGGCATTGACCGGTAGAAGGCTAGATGTGAGATACTTCAGAATCTTTGAGTGTATTGCATTTGCTCCTGTACCTGATGCGAAAAGAAAAAAAATAGATGACAAAGGGGAAAAATGTATCTTTCTTGGTGTTAGTACTCATTCTAAAGCTTTCAAATTGTATAATCCTACCACTAAAGAGGATAATTATTAGTCGAGATGTAGTGTTTGTTGAAGGAAGAACCTGGCAGTGGAATGAAGGTGATGTTAAACAAACTATAGCTGCAGATTTTGATGGAGACACTGAAAAAGAGCAGCCTGTAGATAATCTACAAAAACCAGAATGGCAGTAGCCTGTAGATAATCTATAACAGCCAGCAAAGGTTGAAGATGAACTAGCAGCAACTCACCACTTTGCTATAGCAACACCAGAACAAAGATCTCAACGAGTCATAAGGAGACATGCATGGATTTCTCACTATGAGGTACCATGAATGGATAAATCTAAGGACCCAATTATTCATTTTGCCTTGTTTTCAGATTGTGATCCTGTAACCTTTAATGATGCTGCTAAACAATCAAAATGGAAGAAAGCAATTGACGATGAGATTGCAGCCATTGAAAGAAATAGGACTTAGGAATTAACTGAGCTTCTTAAAAGGAAAGAAGACTATTGGAGTGAAATTGGATTTACGAGACAAAATTGAAGGAAAATGATGAAGTCGATAAATACAAAGCACGTTTAGTTGCAAAAGGCTACAAGCAAAAGTTTGGTGTTGACTACAAAGAAGTATTTGCTCCGGTTGCAAGACCTAACACAATCAGATTGGTGATCGCTTTAGCAGCACAAATTTATGGCCTATCTTCCAGTTGGATGTGAAATCAACATTCTTACATGGTGATTTGGAAGAACATGTATTTATCGATCAAACTCTTAGTTGTGTTAAGATTGGAGATGAGAATAAGGTGTATAAATTAAAAAATCACTATATAGACTAAAACAAGCTCTGGGAGATTGGTATAGTTGTATAGATGCTTACTTTTCTAAGGAGGGATTTAAAAGATGTCCATATGAGCATACACTTTTTACGAAAATTGTTGATGGAGGAGAGATGCTCATTGTGCGCTTATATGTGGATGATCTTATTTACATTGGAAATGATAGTGCTATGATTGAAAATTTTAAACAGTCTATGATGGTTGAATATGAAATGACTGATCTTGGATTAATTCCTTATTTTTTGGGAATAGAAGTTAAATAATCTGCTGCTGGAATCTTTATTTCTCAAAAGAAGTATGTGCAAGAAATTTTAGACATGTTTCAAATGAAGAACTACAATTATGTTAGCACACCAGATTTGAAGCTCATCAAAGATTCTTAAGGCAGGAGGATTGACAACACCTTTTACAAGCAAATTGTGGGAAGCTTGATGTATTTGACTACCATAAGGAATAATATAATGCATGTCGTATGTCTAATCAGCAGGTACATGGAGAGCCCAAAAGAGATGNGACTCTTACTTAAGTGCATACTTAAAATGAAAAGAAAGTTTTCCACGACAATGCAAGACTTACCTAAAAAGGGAGAATGAATGAGCTTTGTTAAATAATGACTTAAGATTTCGAGGAGACTTTTGTTTCAGTTGTGAAGCTTTTTATAATTTGTTGCCTTCTTGCAATAGTCACTACAAGTAATTGGTCTTTTCACCAATTAGATGTTCATAATACCTATGGAAATCTTGATGAATAAGTGTACATCGGACAATTGTGTTCTAAATTTTCCGCGACCATTCAAGATGCTGATTTTAAACAATCTAAAGTTGATTATTCTTTATTTTTTCGTGATTCAGGTTCTACATTTATTGCAATATTGATGTATGTAGCTGACATTAATATCACAAGAAATTATTCATCTGCTATTGATTCACTCAAGGTTTTACTACACAAACATCTCCACGTCAAAGATCTCGATAACCTCAAGTACTTTGTAGGTATTTAAATTGCTTGTTCTAAACATGGAATACGTATTTCTCAATAAAAATACATTTTGGATGTTCTTGATGGCATGCATTTGCTAGGAGCTTGAGTTACAGATCTATTGATGGGGATCTTTTAAAAGATCCATTTTCTTATCAATGTTTTGTTGGTTGACTTATCTGTGGTAAGTTTTAAAGGAATATTACCAACTGATTAAAACTTATGCCAAATGGGTTGCTTGTTCAATTTTTAGAACAAATGAGTTGTGATAGACATAAGCAAAACAAACATCAAAGTAAGTAAAGAACACACTCATTTTTACATGGTTCGACATAAAGCTTACATCCATGAGACCAAGTCTAAAGGAAGCAAATTCACTATAAAAAACTTATGAGTTTAAATACAAAGCAACATAACCAAAGTTGTAACACACTCTCTTTTTTCTACACAACAACTCTTATCTTTTTTTATTAAACTTTAAGTCCTCACAGCAAGCTTCACGTACACAGCAACATCATGTTGAAGAAGAGCTCTTCTCAAGATTCAACAATGAAGATAGGACATCAGCTTACACACAAGCTTTCGTCACCAAGGAAACAACATCCAAAGATCTCACACAAGGACATGTGAAGATGGTAATTATAAGTCTATCAAAGCATAGTAAGAAACCTTAACCAAAATGAAAACATCAGAGAGAATTCAGAGAGGAAAACAATGGTAATCAGATTCCTTGATGAAAACGCCAGAAAAGTATGAATATATAGTGTTCAATGCGTCAAGGGTTGAGGGACAAAAAAGTTAAATATAAACTTTTGTGTTTTTCTTTTTGTACAAGAAAATTAGGACCACAAACAAAAGCTATATTCATTTTCTCACACAACAAATAGAAAGTGGAAAAGCATAAAACAGAATATCAACAAGGAATATTATTATCCAAAAAGCAAAACTGGTGCGTAATGTGTGATTGAGAAAAATATTTGCCAGAAGCATTGTGTGCACATAGACTCTAAAGTGTTCACACTTGTGAAAGTATTCACCTTTAAAGAGTGCCCACATAGATAGATAACTGTAAAGATTATGCGGAACTCAAAACAGGATCATAAGATGACAAAAATACTAAAATCTGTCTTATCGTTACATATCGCCATGATCGCAGCTCCGTTTCATGTTCAGACTCCGTCATCACCAACATGAGCGGTTGAGTTCCCGGTGTCTGTTAAGCGTGTAGGCGAGAGCGATAGACTCCATGATCTCATCATCAGCTCTCGACTAGTTGGATGGAGCCCGAATGTTGGGTATTTGGTTAAGTTTTCTTGTATTAGATTATATTTGTGTTCGTTTCAGTTTGTTTGCGATGTCTTTAATTTATTCTGAACTCGACGTGTTGAATTGTAATGTCCATGAGAACGTTTATGATAATAAACTTTTCGCATAATTGAATGTCGGTTTGAGATTATTGAATTGGATTATGACTTTAAATTGCTTCGGTACGATTGCAATCAGTGTAGTAGCATTTAAATCATTTCTACTAGGAATGCATTTATTGTGTAATTGAGTGATGGATGATACAGGTTGATAGGTGTGTACGGTAACGTTGTACCAAACTAGTGGGGTTTAAGGGTTTAGCATTTTTCGGTTAGTCAATGATAGTCTTAAACAATCGATCAACTAAGACACGGGAGACAGGATAGGATATACCAGATTGCAGAGAGAATTTTATTGATTGCCTAGCATGTAGGTTAGGAAATGAGAGCGGAGGAGAGGATTGTGAGAGTTGGTCTGAGTCAAACCGACACCTGTAGCGAACGCTTTTAATATTTTATTTTAGTTAGCAATTTATTAATGCTTTTAATCTGCAAGTAATCGTTTCCTTAATTAAATCAATCATTCTGCCATATTTCTCTTTCGTTAACTCAAATATACATTAGGTCATTAGTCTGCTCTCTATGGATCGACCCTGCTACCACTAACTACGGGATTTAGGTAATTTTGTGACGTGTATGAACGGTCTAACATCTTTAGTCGAGATCTTGCTCATTTCCGTTGACCTTCACCTTCCCAGGAACAATCAAACTCCCTATCACCAAAGCTTTCATTGGTACTTCGGATCCCAATTCGCCACCATTTTTGTGAAGACAGTGGAAAATTAAGGTTTTCGGCGAGTGCAACTGGTTCAATTCGAGCAGTCCGTGGCGTTTTCGCCCCTTATCTTCGCATCATATCGCTATCGGTACCTCCTTTCCGCCATGATCAGTCGTTTCACTGTTTCAGCCTTGTATCACCCAACATGAGCGGCTGAGTTCCCGGTGTCTGGTATGGTGTAGGCGAGATGGATGACTCCATTGCTATCATCATCAGCTCTCGACTAGTGGATGAGCCTGAATGTGGACATTGGTTAGTTTCTTGTATTCAATTATATTTGTTTTCGTTTCAGTGTTTGCGAGCTTTAATATTATCTGATGCTCGACGTGTTGAATTGATAATGTCCATTGAGGAACGTTTATTGAGTATATAACTTTTCGCATAATTGAATGTCGGTTTGAGATGACTGGAATGTGATTAGACTTAAATGCTTCGGTATAATTGCAACAAGTGTAGTAGCGTTTAATATCATTTTACTAGGGAATGGCCATTGGTTGTGGTAATTAGTTGATTGATGATCGAATGATAGTTGTACTTGTTAACGTTGACCAACTAGTGGTGTTAAGGGTTTAGCGTTTTTGGTTAGTCGATGATAGTCTTTAACCAATCGATTTGTAACTAAGACGACGGGGGAGCCTGATAGATTATACCTGATTGCCGGAAGCCATTTTATGATTTGCCTAGCCTTGTAGGATAGGAAATTGAAGAGCGAGGAGAGAATTGTGAGGTTGGTCTTGAGTAAACTGAACCTCCGCGACAACGCTTTTATATTGTGTTTAGTTAGCTCTATTTGATGTTTTAATTTCTTGCAATTAATTAGTTTTCCTTAGTTTATCAATCATTTTGTCAATTCTCTTTCGTAAACTCAATATACATTAGGTCGTCTAGTCTTGTCTTGTGGATTCGACCTGCTACGCTAATATGGATTTAGTTTAATTTTGTGACCGTGACGCCGGTTCGACAATCTTCTGTCTTTCTTTCAGCAGAACCTGTTATTATGTTATTTGTGTCATAAGTAGATTTTTGGCTGGTTTGCAGTGCGAAGTTCTTTTGTGGTTCAAGAAGTGTCTGATGATTGAGGTGTATAGTGTGAGTAAAACACTGTTGCAGAGATTGGTTACAGAGCAGACTTGTTGATTTTTTTGATTGTTGATTGGTTGGTTTGTAGCTAGTATCAATTGAACTTATCTTGTAATGTTTATTGATTAGTGAATTTTCTTCATTGGGACAGGTCTCTGGAATAGGCTAAAAGTGGATTAGTCGAACCGTAAGGAGATGGTGTGCTTACATTTACAATTTGTTATTATTTGTGATTGTCTAACTTGACTTGCTTAATCAACTTGGTAAATTTCTTCCGCTGCATCTTAAAATGGTCCTAAACTTGAATAGCGTTCACCAACTCTACATAGTTCATGGGCACATTGCAATGATATGATTCTATCATGGATCCTTCTATTGATTGTAGTCTTGAAATAGTATAATGTATGCTAATCAACATCATAGTTAGTGACTTAAAAAACATTATTTGAAAGTATTTCTCCAAGAAATTTTCAAATTAGAAGATATATTTCTGATCTTTTCAAATTATAGTCTATAGCAATGTATGTTCACAAAACTAGAAAGGGTGTGAATGAACTTGCCTCCACACTGATTTGCCTTCTTGTTTTGTAATTGCAACACTTTGGTTAGACAAAAACACATGAAAAAGTCTTTTAATTTTTGATGGGTCTTAATGAATCATATGCGACTATAAGTCGTCAATGAACTCGTAAAATTCCTACTCTAATAAGCTATTCATTAGTTCATCAAGAAAAAGACAGAAATCAGTAGTTCTTTTTTCATGTAATGATAATGTTTCCGTACTAGTAATAGCGAAAATGATTCTAAGATTGTGCCTGAGATGCTGAAGAAAATACATGGGATAATGAAAACTAAATACAATCATTGTGGAGGTAGTAATCATACTATTGATAAGTGTTATGTGTTTATATGGTCATCCACCTGAACATTGACTTTACAATCTTCATCAACGAAGTTTGACTTTAGGCATGAAATATCAACGGCATATGTGCCTTTGTAACGCAACCAATGTATCAAGTGTTTCTTTTGATCCAAGAACAATATCAAATATTGGCAATAGATATGAAGGTATCAGTCAACCTATGACAAATATTGCAAGTATTACTTCACCTAAATGTCATTCTTTTCTTCATACATACAAGGATAGATGTAGGGCTACAAATCATATAACATCATTCATTTTTCACTTGTCAAATTACTAAATCATGAGTCTGACCATACCACGAACTGGTTCCTTACATCTACACCAGATTTATCTCTTTAGATGTGTTATATGTCCTACATCAATAAAAAAACTTTTTTGGTGAGCAATTACAAACCATGATCGTTCAATTATCTTCGATGGTACAACATCTTGGACCCATCTTCAATTGTCTTAGTTAATTAGCAAGTGAGATTCCTAATGTTACTCATATTGTGACGTTTTCTTGAGTGTTTTTGTTGACTTAATGAGTCACTCTTGTGTTCATATTTTGCTGCTATACAAACTATAGGCTCTTAACCTTGGACTAGTTAACGTGTTTGGAATGATTTTGGAAAGGATATGAGTTGATATTAGGTTGTGGTTTATGGATTAGGGGTGATTTTGTCTCATTTATGTTGTTTAGGGGGTAAACTGTCATATTTATAAGGGTTGATTTTGTCATTTTTCAATATACAGGGACCAAATGAACATTTGCCATAATGTGTATAAAATTCCAGGTGAAGGTCGTGAAATGAGGGAGACGCGCCAGAAAACCCAAAAAAAACCCTAGCCTCTCACCTAAGTTTGGTTACCGGCAGGCGACGTTTGATCTTCCAGGCCGGCGACCCTTCACCTCCCACCGGCGAACCTTCACCCGCCACCGTGAGACGCGATTTGCTGCCACGACGCTTCACATTCAGCCGCCGAGATGTTTCACATTCCAGCCGAGATTTCGTCGATTTCAAGCAACGGTTGGGCTCTCCAAGACCTGATCTTCCTTCCCTACGGCCGGATTTACCCATTTCAAGCTTCAGCCGCCGCAAAAACCACTGGAATCCGTGAAATAGCCATCGCGCCTCTTCATCTTCTGTTAGAGTCATGAAAGTGACTCTACTTTGGTGACAAAAAGACCCTATGTGTAATTGAATTGAAGTTATATTGAGACAATTCAGAGAAATTATGAATTTATGTTTAAAAATCATATTTTGAGTTTTTCTTACTAATTTGGCATGTTTGGATTTTAATTTGAGATTGTGTAAGTTGATATTAGGATGTGATTTATTTTCTAGGGTTGATGTTGTCTCATTTATGCCTTTTAGGGGTCAAATTGTCATAATCTTGGGGTTGATTTTGTCACTTTCAAACATGTAGGGACCAAAGTGATATTTTACATTTTGTTCTATAAATAGAATATGAAAGGTCGCGTACAGGAGAGGCTGTTCACCCAGTTTTTCGGCGAGCTCCGGTGACCCTTTGTCTCCCTCCGGCGACGATTCATCTTCCCCGACCACCTATCATCTTCATCAGCCGTCAACGCCACCGTGGGAAGTGAAGAGCTGCCGCGACGTTTCATCTTCCACCACCGCGACGTTTCGTCTTCCCGGCCAGATTTGGCCGTTTTCCAGTGACGTTTCAGCTCCCCAAGAGTCGATCTCCCTTCCCCACGGCCGGATCTAGCATTTCCAAGCTTCAGCCGCTGTGAAAACCGCCGAAATCCGCGATTTTGCCGTCGCGCCTCTTCATCTTCCAGCCCAGATCCTGCTCATTTCCGGCGACTTCTCACCTCCCCATGACCTGATCTGAACTCCCCATCACCACAGCTTTCCATCGGTACCTTCGGATCCCATTTTCGCCACCGTTTTTCAAAAGACCCGCCGGAAAATCAATGTTTTCCGGTGAAGTGCGGCTGTTCGTATTCCGGGCTGTCCGTTGGTCGTTTTCACCCCTTCTTCGTATCATATCGCTGTCGGTTACCTCCTC